>NC_140994.1:75234718-75615605 GCF_052327205.1 Somniosus microcephalus | reverse complement strand
AGGGTTGCTGGAAGGAGCAGGCAACATCAGCCCTTTGGCGCAACTTTAAGAGGGTGTGTGAGTGGCATTATAGAGAGCAGTGCCCTGGAGCCACCTATCTTAGAGAATCAGCTAGGAGATCTCACAGGTACCTTGGAGGGTCCAGTCTTGGAGGGTCCAGTCTTGGAGGGTCCAGTCTTGGAGGGTCGGTCTTGGAGGGTCGGTCTTGGAGGGTCGGTCTTGGAGAGTCGGTCTTGGAGAGTCAGTCTTGGAGGGTCGGTCTTGGAGGGTCGGTCTTGGAGAGTCGGTCTTGGAGAGTCGGTCTTGGAGGGACGGTCTTGGAGGGACAGTCTTGGAGGGACAGACTTGGAGGGTCAGTCAGAGGTAAATAAATTGAATAGCTAAATATTAGCATTGCATAAAAAACAAACAGAAATAGGCATGACAGAAAAATGTTACAGGAAGTACGTGTTACTTGACAGGAAGCATGCTCGTACACAGGGACCGAGAGGTTTTTCTTGGGCGGTGGCGCAAAGCGGGCGGTATGTGACCGGCCGCCTGTTATACACAGCGCCTGATATTCAGTTCCATTGGAGCTTTTGAAATTTGTCACAGATTTCCCCTCTGCCTGAAAGAGCGGTGGAAGCAGATTCAACAGTAACTCCCAAAAGGGAATTAGATAAATACTTGAAAAGGAAGAATTTGCAGGGCTCTGGGGAATGAGCAGAGAGTGGGACTAATTGGACAGCTCATTCAAAGACACGATGGCCTCCTTCTGTGCTATATGATTCTATCATGAAACACCCCAATTACTTAATTTATCAAAAAAGAACATATACATAAAGTCTGCAATGAACCTAAATGTAATCAAAGAGAATTCTTTAGCAGGAATAATAATTTCCCGTGTACTGATAATATATTAAATATGTTGATTAGAAAAAGCAGTCGGTACAAACCAATTTTTAATACCAATTATTTGTTAATCTTAGTAATAATGGCTATACCTTTATTGTGGGGTTTCATTGTATTTATTCTCAACATTATAAATTGTGAAACTTTAAAAAAAATCGTATGCATCTGACCTTTTGTAGTTATGGATCCCATCCTATTATGCTAATGTTTTGGTCATGCATCACAGCAACTCAGGATCCAAATCAGATGATTTATGAAATTATCTTTCAATTCCCAACCTGAAGATATCTGATCATTATTTTGACCGTATTATTTCCTCACATGTTCTCTTGTCAGTTAATGTGCACTGGACTTTCATTAACCAGAGAACCAGATAAACAAAATCACATTTCACAGCAACTGCATATGCAACATTTTAATGAACTGGTCACCACATGCATCATAAATCACAGAACTCTAATCAAAGAAATAAAGTGTAATTCGGCTGCAGTGTTTGCCAATTAATCTTTTGTTGGTCTAAATTTGCATTAAGTACCTCAAAAGCTGAATAAAACACGAAAGCATTATTAGTGGAAGAACACTGCCTGAATCTGTTGCACAATGTATCTAAAGCAGTGATACATTTTGCACACAAAATACAACATCATCCCTGTCAGTAAGCTATGCATCCCTGATTAACTAGCTCCTGCCAGCTCAACAGGGTTTTTACAGCTTGCCATCTGCTTGCAGTCAACTGGTATTACAGTGCAGATGTGGTTGCGATCATAGGCGGATGTTTCTTGGCAAGTCTTCCTTGCACCTTAAAGAGAGAGGCTGTGCATCAATGCCTCCTTATTAAATCGTTAGGCAGGGAAAAAGCACAGTGGACATTACTGAAGTGTTTTATTTCTCTACGAGAGGTATTGCCAAAGGGGATGAAGCAATCACTCACCTTATTATGGAATATATCAAGTCCAAAATCAGACGTTTGCTCCCAAAAGTGAGCAACAGTCCTGACATTTACTTCAAAAAAAATATATAGATCAGAAATCTAGATATGACTTAAACTATTCAGATTTACGGCATCCCTGCTGCACATGCCGTCCTGATGAGCACAGATTAGAAAATGCTGGAACCATTCAAATTCTAAATAATAGAATTGAGTGGGATATATGTGAAAAGCATGTCGTTTTGAATGGAAATGAATTGACTGGGAGAACTAGGAAAGTGACGCGGTTTACTATGGTAAGGTTGGTAGATGCTCAGCAATGCATCACTTCATCTACATATCTGACCAAGTAGCTGGATCCCAAGTGATTACTGTCTGTACATTTTGTTACAAATTCAACAGAAATTCTGGAATACAGAAATGAGGATTTTGTAACTTGAAATCTTAAATTACATAATAGATGACACTTTTTAATTGAGTACAGGTGCACATTGAGTGTTGTAGATCTTCAAAAGGCACAAATCTTAGCATAGTGAAAGGCTGAGGTTAATTTTATTATATGCATATTTAGAATTCGTCACATAATAAAGATGAAACATTCCCTTGGTTTATCAGTAATCGAAATAAAGAACTTATATTTTTATAGCATCTTTAATAACCTCAGGACGTCCCAAATTGCCTCATGGCCAATAAAGTACTTTTCAAGTGTAGTCACCATTGTAACGTAGGGAAATGCAGCAGTCAATTAGCGCACATCAAGGTCCCACAAACAGCAATGAAATAAATGACCAGATAATCTGTTTTCATCATATTGGTTGAGGGATAAATATTGGCTATGACACCAGCAGAACTCTCCTGCTCTTTGAATACTGTCATGGGATCTTTTACGTCCACCTGAGAGAACAGACGGGGCCTCGGTTTAACGTCTATCCGAAAGATGGAACCTCCAACAATGCAGCACTCCATCAGCACTGCACTGGAGTGTCAGACTAGATTATGTGCTCAAATCTCTGGAGTGGGGCTCGAACAAACCCTCTGAGGTTATAATAGGGAAAAAATCCAAGACATGTCACTAGGAGCAAAAAATGGTGATATTAGAATCGCTAGTGGCCAAGGCTGACACCTACTTTCATTCTTGGTGAAGAAATCATGTTTGTATGAAAATAAATGTGCATACCTTGGCTTATGTGTGAATTCCATTTGTTCAATGAGCATGTATGTACAGTATTACCCATGCGTACTTGCAGTTTCTCAGGCACACCAGATGAGTGTGACTGAGCATTGTAGCCATGTATTGATGCACTTTCTCCCTTCAGTGGGAGTGACAATATCTCTTTGATGAACGAAAATGTCTTAAAGCAGAAAAAGAGCACCATAACTGCTGAATTACTACTTTCACTTAACAGAGCGAAAGAATCCCCAACAAATCAAGGAGTACTCTCTTCTACTGCCAGCAGTCTGTTTATATGTCTTTATTACAATGTTATTGATTGTGCCCTGTACTATACTGAATATGTCCATTACTGTTTTCAACAGTCACTCACTTGACCTTCTCAACAGGACATGGCATTTAAAATTTAAATCAGTCTGCTTTATGATTCTATTCCTTCTTGTAGTAGCTTCACATGCTCCCAGTTGCCACCTTAGTTCTTACATGAACATACAAAATTGACGGGCAGGAAAAGACCAGCTGGTCCATCAAGCTTGTTCCACACACCCTGATGGCTAGAGCATCATGTCTAGACACTTCCTATCCCCTCCACCCTTCCCCCCCCCCACCCAGCCATCTCTTCTGAGAGAGTCAAAAAACAGAGAAAAAAAACAGGATCAATAAGGGAAAAAATGATCTGGAAAATTCCCCTCTGACCTACTCAGCAGTGCCACTTAGGCAAGTTCACCATTGATTTGATTCTAATATCAAATGTTTTGCTCCTGGTGATCTGGCAGGGATTTCTTTTCTATTATAACCTCCTGTATGTCATGCATTTCATAACTTTTTTGGATGTTGTTGCCACTTCAGTTCTGCAGAACTCAACAGTTGCCTGATGCACAGTGTCTTGTGATACTGAGATATTTCCCGTAGGATCTGATAGTTGCCCTGCAGTCCTTACGTTGTCTGAGACAGGGGATTGTGGATGAGAAATTACTGTTGGTAACATGGGCAACAGTTCATAAGACATTGCTCTGTCCATTACTTTTGATGGAGCTTGGGAGGAGAGAGTTAAATAAATTGAGTCTGGAGGTGATTGAAGTTGTGGTTGTGGATTGTGAATGGCAGTGTAAGTAAGGTAGGAATTAGGTGATAATATGGAGGTGGAATTAGGAACTCTTGGTGATGGACTGGATGTGAGATTTGAAGGTCAAACATAACACTGTTATGCTCAGCTCGAGTGAGCAGCGGCAAGGAATGAAGTCTGGAGTGTAACGTATAAAGGCCGCGATTTCCCCTACCTGAGCGGGTGAGGTTGGTGGCGGGTTGTGGCCTCGCTGCTGGCTCCATCCCGGCCTTCAACATAAGTTTACCCTGATTGGGCTTGTTAAGCCCGCCCAGTGCATTACCCGGCCAATTGAAGGAAGCGGGTCTGATGATGTCATTTGATGACACATCATCAGCCGGTTTCCTTAAAGGGACCATGCACAAATTTGTGTTGTCAGTGTTCTACAGCATTGAGGTGCTACAAACACTGACACGCACTGCACAGAGGTGCACGGCTACACCCAGGCTCTCCCATGAATCCCTCCACGTGTTATGGAGGGAGTCACAGCACACAGGGAGATTCACTTCCCTTCCAATGGGCAGCAGAAACCTCCCAGGAGACCAACGCAGCCTGGTTGCACATAGCACAGGAGGGCACAAGCAGGGATGTCATCAGGAGGACCAGGCTGCAGTGGTGCAAACCTTTCAATGATCTCAGTAGATCACAAAACGTTACTGCAAAGCCACACTCAACCTCATCCTGCTGTGCCACTCATCACATTCCCATCACTCTGTCTTCCCTACCCTAATCCTGCACATCCTTACTCACACCAACTTACCTTGCACGTCCACCTATCCCTCTCTAGCTACATTATCACTTCTCCATCTCACTAGCCACCCCTCACACTCACCCTCATCCTAGTCCAATCATACCAACTAACAACACACAAGGGTAGGCACTTGGGTGTTTAAGCCAATGTTCATGTGAAATTTCTGTTAATGTGCTGTCAAACATTGAAATCTTTATTTTCAACACTTTGCGTGCTTAAACAGATTTATGTGCACCTTTGGAAGTGGCTTAGTGAGTTGCAGTGAATGGTGAGACATAACGGTACCCCCTGCAATGCTGATGAGTGTGAAAGGAATGGCTTGGGCATTGTAGGGATGCTTTATCGTGTTAGTGTGGGGAGGTGCCAAATTGGTGCATCATGTGGCAGCCAGGGTGTACAGCATCAAGTGAAGTAAATGTGGCCATGGTGAGGCCATCCCCGGCCTCCCGGGCAGCAATATGGGCGGGTGCTGATGCTCTCTATCCTGTGCAGCATCAGGTGATTGAGGAGAAGGTTGGTGTGGTTGCTGGTGTGCCTGGTGATGTGGCTGATCGTGGTCAAATTCTGAGGACCAAGGTGAGAGAGTATAAACCATACCCATGCTGATGGAATAGATGGCAGGTGAACTTGAGATGACAGAAGAAATCTGTCAGTGGTGAGAGAGGTTGTTCCAATGAGGTGACACTGGATAGAGAGTTTGCTCCAAACACTTGCAACCTGCATAATGCTCAATCTGTCTTCCAAATGCAGTAAGCTACAGCTTCTGAGCTTGGAAAGTGAACAGCTGTGAGATGGGAGCTTTTATAGCACATTTCAAGCTGTCAAGTAATGAGATGATTCCGTGACCATTTAACTCCTGCCCAGATTAACAGACGTGATCCCCGAGCAGTGTGGACCCCCTTGGCGAGCTGGTAAATGCTAAAGGTGAGCTCAAAATTGTTGTTAATCCTCTGTTAACAAGATCATAATGACCTGAATTGCCTCCCCCATCGCTGTGTGTAGGGTCTGCTCAGCGCTGACAGACCCGACATTTGGTAAAAGCATGTGACAGTGGATTGACAGCAGGGTCCCGACCCGCTGTAAAAAAAAACACTGTCCCACCCGACCCTCCACCGATCACGCCCGCTGACCCCCCTGGAAAATTCCCCCCAATGTCTTTAGTTAGTAACAGTAAGGACTTGCATTACTAAGAATTGCATTGAGAGTTGGAAACTACATTTGGATTGAGAAATGAAAAATGATCACCCAGGACCTCAAGAAAACCTTTTTTGGGGTTTGGGGAAACCTGTGACAATTAAAGTGTTTGATCTGTCTCAATAGTCATTTGCTTATAGGCCAATATTGTTGGTTCTTTAATTTATTTGTAATTGTACACTTCTTTATCGCACTAATGTTAATCAGTATTTTAATGCATTCTCTTTGATTTTGCCTGTATTTCAGCTTACTGCATCAGATGCTGATGAAGAGAAGAACGGCCAAATAATTTATGAAATTGTGACTGGTGATGACGGTGACTTTGTTATAAGTAACAGTAGTGGACTGATCACCATTGCTCCTGGAGTTAGTTTAACTGTTGGACGGACCTATGCTCTTACTGTCAAAGCAACAGATAATGCCCAGCTCGCGCAAAGGAGGTAGGTGTTTCATGAGCAAAGTAAACTTTATAACATACAATAGACCATTTCAGAGATGATGTCTGATGAGATATCCCACATTCTTTGACCTCTGATGACATACAGTTGTGAAAACTCCCTCCCAATAAACAACCCACATCTAATATCCCTCTTTATAATGCACTTTTGGGTGTCTCCTAAAGCAAATGTTTTGATGTGAGGCTCAAATAGGCAAAGGAAAATGAAATTTAGAACTGAAACAAGCAAAAATGTCTGTACTCAAAGTGTGATAAATGTTTGGCATAATTTAACAAGCAAGGCACTCCAAGTTTAGTACTGGTATGAAGCAGTTTCGATTTTTGCCCTGATGCTAAACTTGTAAAATCACGGGTGAAAGTCTGAACTGACTCCAGGGAGTGTTACTCTGCTCTATTACGGTGTCAAGTCAGTCTCTGACTCTGTATTGAGGCTAAATTTTGCATTGTAACTGCAACATGAGTACAACGTAAAAACACGTCTCACTGACACTATGTAGCTTTCAGTCCATGATGGCAGCTAATATACAGAAGAAGGTGATTTGATTAATCAAATGACCTTTTCTCCACTTCGATTTTTCTTGTGTTTCTTGTCAATGCAGTCATTATGTATTTTTCAGAGGGCAGTATTACAGATTAATTTATGGGTTTTTTGGCACTTCCTGTAACTGAATTATTGATTACGTAATGTTCCGATTTCAAACAATCAAAGCCGTTTTGATGCAATCCCAGTGGAAAGTTTTATTTTGCGATACTTTGTTTCACCAAAGTCTTCCGATAAAGTATTCCTTTGTTGTTTGTTGGACATTAGAAAAATGTAGAAATACAGCAGCCTGTTGGTGTACACTTAATGGGCCAGAAATTAGGATCGGGTGCTTGCCGCACGTGTAAGCCCCCGATGTGCACTCACCCGGCGCGCCGACATCTGAAGCCTGGGCCTGCTTGGAATTCCTGTCACTGGCCCGGTTCAGATGTCGGCGCGATGTGCTTGCCTGATCCAGCGGCGTAGTTAGTGCGATGTGCCGGCTGGGATCAGGTGAGCACTCTGCAGCCAATCAAGGGAGGGGAAACTTCATTCATGAGTTTGACAGTAAGAACTGTCAAACTCATGAAAAGTACGGGCACCCAAAAGACTAGTTTAACTTTAAATAAAATTTTAAAAAACATCCCAATAATTAAATAAACTATAAATAACTTTAAAAAACTATTTTAAACAATTAATAAAATTTTTGAAAAAAATAATTTTTTAATAAATCGGGTCTAAAAATAAACTTACCTTACTGTAAAGTCCTTAAAAACAATGAAGCTGTGGAAAAAATGTAATAATTTTAAATAATAGACCACTTACCTTCAAGAATCCAGTCCTTACGCCTCCTTTTTATATGTGTAAAAAGTTCAGGCCCTTGCACACGGGCAAACCTGTCAAAAAGAAGGAAGTTCAACGCATGCGCGCAGAGTCCTGCGCGCACGCGTTGGACCTCTGAAACCCTTGGAGGAAATGCCGGTTTCCCGCGCATGCGCTGTGCATGCTGAAATCCGGCACTTCCAACGGGCCCACACGTGAGTACACCGTCCGTACTCACGCGTTGGGACCGGAATTACTGGCCCAATGTGTTAATATGACATTCCTTGGTGTACTTTTTAAGTGGAAGCATTAATCTATTTAAAATATAATTTGACACCTGCATTAAAATAGATGATAAAGGCGTGTCACACAAACATTTTAAGCTACAGGAAACTTTCGATTAACCGGCCCCTAAATAACCGGAAATGCCGGTTAACCGGCAAAATTCAGGAGTCGGTTTCAGCTAACTTTTATAACTTTTATTACTTGCACAGCAACAAATTGAGGAAGGCAAGGGTTTGGCTGCAGCTGTTGCTAAGCTTCAGAGACGCTTGCAACTTGTGGACGTTCTTCTGAAGCAACAGGGTTTGTTGCTTCATACGGAGCTCTAAGGTCCGTATCTTTCACTATAGCGTTTGGTTATCTGGAATTGTTGCTGAACCGGCACCACGTCGGTCCCATCCGTGCCGGATACCAGAAAGTTTCCTGTACTATCATCAACAATGACTTCTAGGCTGTATATTTGAAATGTATTTCATGCTGATTTTGATACTGCAATTCTATTCTTTGCAGAAGCTCCATTACCACGGTATATATTGAGGTTCTTCCTCCAAACAACCAGAGCCCTCCAAGGTTTCCACAAATGCTTTACAACTTCGAAGTGAGTGAAGCTATGAGAACAGGGGCAACTTTACTGAACTTGAAGGTAGATATGAGTTTCTAAGCTACTTTTTTTTGTCTCTTGTTTGCCATCACTGTTTAAGACAATGGCCGTGAAATTCCCCACCTTAGCGCTGGCAGTTAAGGCTGGTTTCAGCCAAAAAATAGCGGTTGGCACGTCCCGCGGCGGTCGTTATTTTGCCAGGTCAGCAGCGCGACCGTTGCCTGTGTTGGCTAGAAAAATGAGGCAGATCGTGACGTCAATCAGTGTGCAATGCTGATTTGATGGACGACCTGCTATTTTCGATGTTGCTGCTCCATTCATCGCCCTCTCCAGAACACAATCAGCTGAATGTGCATTCGAGCGGTAGCTAAAGGGATCATCAACAACCAGTGGTATTTAAAGGGATCATCAACAGCCTACAGATGACTTGCTTTTTGATTTCTACTGGCTCTGTGTAGGTTTGTGCAACTGGTTGGAGCTTTCTACAGTTATTTAAAGCTGGTGAGGTGACCGGGAGTCAAGTGCAAGTGGAGAAGGCCTTGTTTCTGCTTTCAAGAGTTCTGCTCAAGCCACTTGCTCCGAGTCATGGGGGCTCTATTTGCAGTCCCCCTCGTGCTCGAGTATGACAGGGAGATAGAGCAGAGGCAGCAAAGAAGAGGACAAGCTGCCTAGAAGTCCCAGCTGTAGACTGCATCACCTCGGTATGGGCGGCAGCAGTCTAGGCTGGCTGGCTGACAGGCAGTAGCAAGGGCACTGGCGGAGTGGTGGGAGTAGGAATGCTGTCAGCTGAGAGAGGATGGCAGGTTCTTGCTCCACGAAGCCACTGCCACTCCCCCTGGGCGGCGCCTCAGCACTCCTAGCCATCTGTTGGAGCAAAGATTGCTGGACTGCTATGATAGCCTGCAAAAGCCCATGTCCACACTCATAAACCCAGCCACGATGTCAGCAGTCTGAGCTTGCGTGGCAGCAATCTGAGCCTGCATAAGAGCAGTCTGAGCTTCCAGTGCAGCACTCAGATGTTGGGTTGCTTCCACTTGTGCTGCAATGGAAGCTGCGACATCGCCCATCACACCCAGCATCATGGTTGGGTCCACAAGTACTCTAATGGAGTTGCCCATCAATTCCATCCTCAAAATCATGGGCTCCAAGCTCTGCGCAAAGCCTTGTGCAATATTGGAGCCAGACTCCTCCATGCTCCTTGACAGTGAGAAGAGGCCCTCTGGCAGGCTTGCCATCACCCTTCTTCTGAAGGCCGCCCCATCAAAGTCATTGGGCTTGAATTTCCAAGCCCTGTGGAGGTGGGTTTGGAGGCGGGAGTGGGGGGAAAATTGCAGAATTGGGGGGCACAAACCCTTCCCGCCCCCAACCCGCCTCCATGCCCATTTCCCAGGAGGCAGGTACCCGACCTGTGCTGGGAGCCGCCTCCCCGAGGCGGGAAGGGGATTAGTGCCAATTAACTGCCTGTTAACAGGTAGTTAACAGGTAGTTTTTGGCCTAATCCCTATTTTTAACCCTGAAGTGTGGGCTGCCTGATGGCTCCAAACCACGCCAAGTTAGCAAGGTGGACCGCGGGCTGAAGGGCTTGGAGGGTTCGAGATGTGTTCAGGTAAGTGGTGGGTGCATGAGTGCAGAGGTAAGTGTGTTTGGTGTGTGTAAAGTGTTTAAATAAGTTTTACTTACCTTTACTTACTAATGCAGGCTTTGTTCCTTTAGGTCTCGCGAGTCCCTCATCTCAGCGGCAGAGAAAGCAGAATGGCCACGAGCTGTCAAAAGTTGCATCATTCTGCTTTCTGTTCTGGAGAGATTTCTAACTGAGTCTGTGGAGAAGGACTCAAGTTAGAAGTCAGATTGTCAGTGTTTGACAGCTTCACAGAGCTGTCAAACGCTGATGTTTCATCTGTCAAAAGCTCTTGACAGATGAAATGTCAATCCCTGACGTCACCTGTAACCGGGTGCCCCTTAATTGGCCTGCTGAGCCCGCTGGGTGGGCTCAACAAGGTCAATCAAGGGAAAATCGCATGGGATGGCCACGAATTGATGGAGGCGGGACTACAACCCAAAAAGTGGGAGTCCCGCCTCCATCAGGTCCCCATTGACAAAATCCAGCCCATTATCTGAGTCCTGTGCAGCAGAACCCGTGCGCAAACTCACCCTCCGGGGAGCTGGCACCTAAACTACCCTTTCCCCCTGGCCTGGCTGCAGCCCACTCGTGCCTGTTGAGTCACCACGTGCAGATATCACCTCTATACAACCCTCTAATGTAGGCGCAGTGCCATTTTCTGAGCTGGTGCCTGGGAGTGTCAGATCGAGTGATGGTGCCTCTTCTTCTCCTTCACTCTCCTGTACTACATCAGGGTCAGGCTGGGTTTCTGGCAGTTCTTGGGTATCTGAAAGGAGAAAGGCACAGGGTCAGGTTGTATTGAGGGGAGGGGGGGAAAGCAAATGTGCATGTTTACACCATCATCAGCTTGTAAGTGAGAAGAGATTGTGCCATGAGGGGAAGTGGGATGTGAGAAGAAGGATTAGGTATGAGCATACTGTCATCAGCAACACTTTCAATCTTGCGGCTCACCACAGTCGCAGTGACGGCCCATCCACTGATCTCCAGCATCGTCTCTCCAACTCAGTAACGTTCTGCAGACATGCTTCTCCTCCACCTGTCTGATGCTGCTCACGTCTGTCAGGACCACTGCTTTTCTTGATAAATATATTAATGACTTAGACTTGGGTGTACAGGGCACTATTTCAAAATTTGCAGATGGCACAAAACTTGGAAGCATAATGAACAGTGAGGAGGATAGTGATAGACTTTAAGCGGACATAGACAGGCTGGTGGAATGGTCAGACACATGGATTTAATTGAATATATTTTCTCCTAACTCCTTTAAGGACTCATCGGGCTCGAATTTCCCAGGGCTGAGGAGGCAGGAATGGAGGCGTGTGGGGTGTTAAAATTGCAAAAAGTGGCAGGTGGGCCCAATCCCGCCTCCAAGCAATTTTCCAGAAATCGTGTTTACTGCTCCCGTCTCCGTCCCGCCTCCCACCTCCAAGAGGCGGGATAGGCCCTTAAGGCCCTTAACAAGCACTAAATTGCCTCTATTATCCCATTTTGAAAGGCCTTTGTGATTTTAACCCTTTTCCCATGTAAAGCACGCCTGCTCTGAAACACGACGGTGAAACCTGGCGGTAGCACAATTGGATTGATGACTATCAGCTGCAGCTCAATCATTAAATAGGAGATTTGATCAGCCATCATTTGCAGGTGGCAGGACTTTGTTGTCTCAGGTCTGGGGGAACTTTTAGAAGGCATAACCACAGCTGTGGAAGTTTGGAGCCTGACACCCATCTCCAGTGTGACCTCCTGGGAAACCCCTCTCGCCAACTTGACTGAGCACTTCCTCAACTGAAGCATATACCAGAAGCATGGGAGCCATTTACTTCCTTCCCTTCTGGACATCAGATGAGGACGAAGACCAGCCGCGGCACCAGCAGAACCATGAACAACAGCAGCACCAACAGCAGCAGCAACAACAGGAGCGCCAAGCTGCTGCTCACCCACCTGAAGCTGCACAGGCCAGAAGGTGCCAGCGCATGGAAGCCTGTCAGCGCAGGAGATACCCCCCAAACAGGGTCTACAGACAGAGGATCAGCTACCTCAACATGAGTGAGCAGCAGTGCCAGAGGCAGCTCCGAATTTCGCGAGAGGTAGTGGGTGACATCTGCGCAATGGTGCAGCAAGACCTGGAGCCCAGAGGAGCAGGTGGACACCCCTTACCAGTGACCGTCAAAGTCACCACTGCACTCAACTTTTTTGCTTCAGGCTCATTCCAGGGATCAGCAGCAGACATCAGCGGCATCTCCCAGGTGGCCGCACACACTTGCATCACGCAGGTAACCGATGCCCTCGTTGCCACAACGCAATCACATCCATTTCTCCAAGGATCAAGCAAGTGTCACGGCGCGTGTGGTTGGATTAGCTAATCTGGCAGGCTTTCCAAGAGTGCAGGGCGTCGTTGACTGCACACATGTGGCCCTTAAGGCACCCCATCGTAATCCAGGTATTTTTGTCAACCGCAAGGGCTTCCACTCCCTCAACGTGAAGCTGGTGTGTGACCACAGAAGGAAATTTTGCATGTTTGTGCCAAGTACCCTGGCAGTTGCCATGACTCCTCCATACTGCGCCAGTCCAGTGTGCCTCTGCTCTCAGTCCGCCAGACCAACTTAACGGATGGCTACTTGGAGACAAGGGCTATCCCCTGAAGATGTGGCTAATGACGCCATTGAGGAGCCCATCCAACGAAGCTGAGGAGAGCTGCAACTACAGCCACATTTCCACCAGATCCATAATTGAGCAAGCCATCGGCATGCTGAAGATGCGCTTCAGATGCTTGGATAGATCAGGTGGAGCCCTACAGTACTCAGCAGCCAGGGTCTCCAGAATCATCGTGGTTTGCTGTGCACTTCACAACATGGCACAGCGTCGTGGCTTGCAGATTCCTGAGGACCAAGTGGCTCCTCACATATCCTCCTCAGATGAGGAGGAGGAAGAGGAGGAGGAGAGCGAAAACAAAAATCTTGCAGAGGCCCATCAACCAGTGGCAACATTACGCGAGACCATTGCTGCCCGGGATGCAAGGAACGCATTCATCTTGGCCAGATTTGCTTAGCCTAGCCAATCAAGCACTTTTGCCTCGCAGCATCTTACAAGAGCATCGACAATGGCCAAGAACCAACAGATTCCTAGAACTCTGTCCACCATACTGACAATTGCAAGTAATCCTAAGCCCTCAATGTGGAAGTCCCATTTGTGAAATGACACACGCCACAACTGCAACAGTTGCCATCAGAATTTTAATTTACAATAACCAACTGATGGCATTTAAAAAATAAATACAACATTTCACCCAAGTGACTACCCTTGTGATTATTTATGCAGTATCTTTCTCTTACGCATGCTCCTATGTGGTGCTTCCCCTGTGGCTTCAGCAGATGTGGAGGCCCCTTGCTCACTTTCTTGCTGCTCCTGTCTCGACACCTTTTGCAGGCGTCCTCTGGGTTTGCGAACCTGTGAGAGCTCATCAACAGTCTGCTGCTCCTGCGGCTGTGCAGGGGTTGAGACGCCGATCTCAGTTGGACGGGGACTCTGGTGGGGCTCTGACTGAGGGCTCTGCAGTGGCAAGGAAGTGTGAGTGCTTGGAGAGGAGCCCCCATTTCCTTGATGTCTACCACCAACTTCCCTCTCATGGGTCAGGTTCCCCTCAGCACTTGCAAGTGGCTTGAGAGCACCTTGCTGCACATCAGGGGGGCCATGGGGACCCGTATCTGCACTGGCAGTCCTATTCAGAACGACTTCTATGAAGGGCTGGTTTCTCTGTTCAGTAGCTGACCATCGCTCCTCCAGAGATGTCAGTCTATTCTGAACACTCACCATGTTTTCCTCACTCCGGTGACTTACTGCCTCCATGCCCGTAACCAGCCTTTCCATGGAGGTTGCCATCTTTTCCATGGTGCTGCGTTCATGTTCCAGTGACTCCACAAAGGCTCTGCTCATGTTCGCGATGGACTCCTGCATTTGCTGCACACTCGCAGTGACCCTGGAGACAAAACCTGCCAGAGACTCCTGCATCTGTTCCTGGAGTTCCAGCACTGCTGTTCTTCTGGATGGATCCAGAGGCAGATGGTCGACATGCAGCTGAGCCGAGCTGGGAGAGTCCTGCGCCCTCCGACTAGGACTCTCCACTGCTGGCCCTGTCTCCACAATCTGCTGATGCTCACTTGTGAGCTGTGATACACCAGGTGATAACACTACTCTATCTCGTGATGGTCCCACCGAGGTGTGAGTGTCTGCGCTGGTGCTGGGTTGGCTGAATTCTGCTGACCCTGCGCCCTCAGAGGTTGCAGCTTCCTCTGTGGAGTCTGGAAACTCAGGCTGTTCCTCCTGGATAGTGGGGACGGGGGCTTGCGATAGTCCTGTGGGGGAGTAAAGGAAAGAGTCAGAGATGTGAGGCCAAGGTTACATGCACATTGCATATTGCAGATGATCATAAGTTCATCTGTTAAAGCTTCAGAATCATTATCAGCGACTCATGCAATGTCAATGAGAGAGATGAAAAACTATTCTGGCACCAACTTTCTCTGATGCACCCGTCTGTCCGTCCCCCACTTGCACATCGCCCTTGAGTCCCACTATCTCCAGGACTGCCTCCTCCAAAGGGGTGAGGTGGGCTACTGAGGGTGGCCCTCCTCCTGTCCTCGCTCTTTCCCTCTTATTGTGAGCTCTCTTTTCCTGCAATGAGGGAGACAAGTGGAGTTTGAGTGAGAATGAAGAAGTGAGTGTAGAGAATCCATAGCATAGATGCTTAGAAGGAGACAAAGATGGAGTGAGTTGGCAAGACCAAGGGCCCTCCCTGTGTTTTGTAAGTTGTTTTCATAGCATCACAGTGATAGGGAGTGTGAGGGCTGCATAGTCGAATAGTTAGGTGAATGTGACCATAGAGAGAGAGGGAATGGGTAAGGGTGCAAAGATGTCAGTGTCAAGTGGGATGTGGAGGAAGAGGTTGCTAAAGCTGAGTGCTGGTGAGGAAAGGCAATGGGGATCAGATTGAGGGTGATGGCAAAGTCATACTCACTTTTCCAGTGCGCAGAAGGTCATGAAACCTCTTCCTACACTGAAGCCAGGTTCTGCGGATGAGGGACAACGAGTTCACCTCCTGGGCCACCTGGACGCACACATCCTTCATTTGCTGGGGAGGCTTCTTCCAACCTGAAGAAGGGAAGAGCACCTCCTTACTAGCTCTTGCATCCTCCACCAAAGCTTGCAGGGTGACGTCCTCAAACCTGGGAGCAGACTTAGGCCTCCCGCTGCTCATTCTGCCTCCAGGTCCCGCTCACTGCAAAGGCCAAAAAGTTGGCAGTCTGCAGAAGAAGCAAGGCTTCTTGCAGACCTTAAATGCAGCAGCAATGATGATGTCATCGGAGGCGAGTCTCAGACTGAAAAAACTAATTGGGCCATGGGTTCCCACACGCTGGCCAATTATGTGAAAATCGCATCAATCTCCCACATCGATTTGGAATCGGGTGGATAACACGAAAAGCAGATGACACGACCCCAGCCCACCCCAATGACAAAATCCAGCCCATAGAGTACAAAAGCAAGGAAGTTATGATGAACCTGTATAAAACACTGGTTTGGCCTCTACTGGAGTATTGTGTCCAATTCTGGGCACTGCACTTTAGGAAGGATGTGAAGGCCTTAGAGAGGGTGCAAAAAAGATTTACAAGAATGGTTCCAGGGATGAGGGACTTCAGTTACGTGGATGGACTGGAGAAGCTGGGGTTGTTCTCCTTAGAGCAGAGAAGGTTGAGAGGAGATTTGATAGAGGTGTTCAAAATCATGAGGGGTCTAGACAGAGCAGATAGAGAGAAATTGTTCCCATTGGCGGAAGGGTCGAGAACCAGAGGACACAAATTTAAGGTGATTGGCAGAAGAACCAAAGGCGACATGAGGAAAAACTTTTTTACGCAGCGAGTGGTTATGATCTGGAATGCACTGCCTGAAAGGATGGTGGAGGCAGATTCAACTGTGGCTTTCAAAAGAGAATTGGATAAGTACCTGAAGGAAATAAATTTGCAGGGCTGTGGGGAAACAGCAGGGGAGTAGGACTAGCTGAAGTGCTCTTGCAGAGAGCTGGCACGGGCTCGACGGCTCGAATGGCCTCCTTCTGTGCTGTAACCATTCTATGATTCTATGGCAGCACGGTGGCATAGTGGTTAGCACTGTTGTCTCACAGCGCCAGAGACCCGGGTTCGAATCCGGCCTCGGGCGACTGTCTGTGTGGAGTTTGCACATTCTCCCCGTGTTTGCGTGGGTTTTCTCCGGGTGCTCCGGTTTCCTCCCACAGTCCAAAGATGTGCGGGTTAGGTTGATTGGCTATGATAAATTGACCCTTAGTGTTAGGGGGATTAAATACGTGGGGTTACAGGGATAGGGTGGGATATGTGTTGGTGTAGGGGTTACGGGGATCGGGTGGGATATGTGTCGATGCAGGCTCGATGGGCCGATATGGCCTCTATCTGCACTGTGGGGTTTCTGTGATTTCTGTGATTTCTGTGATTCAATGTGCCACCTGGGTTTGCAAGAGAAAGGGAAGTGTGTCAGTGAGTGTGGTGCAATGTGTTTGGGTGATGTGCCTGTCATGGTTGAATAGCTGGCGGTGTGAGATGTTGCTGTGAGGCTTGAAGCAGTGGTAAGTGTGTGAGGGTGAGGTGAACCTATGATTGTGAGGTATGAGTGGTGATATCTAGAGATTACTGGTAGGTGAGTGATGGGGGTATGGTACATTCAGCAGTGTGTGAGGCTAGTGGTGCAGTTGGTGGGATATAGCATTTGAAGATGCATGCACTTATCTTGAACGCTCGTGTGAGGCCATTAAACTTCTTGCAGCACTGGATCCAGGTCCTGGGAGCAACACACGTGGTACTGATGTCGTCCGCAATCTCCTCCAACTGCCTTCTGGCACGCTACCTGGAAGGCCTCCTGTCCCCCTGCAGGTAGAGGACCTGTATTCTTCTGCACCCCCCCAGGACCAAGGCCTCCAGTGCTGCATCTGAGAATCTCCTTGCCCTCTCTCTCCCCTGTTAAACCATGGGTGCATGCAGAGTGACAATGAGGTGCTTCTGTAACAAAGCACCTCCCCTTCAAAGAGTGCAGAGAGCCTAGGGAAACTTCTATTGGCCAGTAGACTGCACCCGATATTAGCCCCCCTCTTGAGCGCTAAGCCAACCAGAGCTCAGTGCTCCAATCATGTAAATGAGCAGGCAGCACAAATTTTACCTGCTGCCCGCACCACTTTGAACAGGCACGGGCAGATGTGCTTCATGCAACCTGTGCCGGTTTTTGAGCTTAATCGAATTTCTAGGCAATGACTTTATTGTTGGACCATTTCTTCCTCAGCATTTGAAATTCATTGTACCGTTGAAATGCCATTGTCATAAATTTGAAAGTCTATAAAAGCTTTTGATATTAAAAAAAAGCAAATTTAATTAAATTAAAGTATGATTTCTGTCAGTGTTTTTGACAATAAATTATGAATAATGGCTTTTCATGTGGCATATATGTTGAAATTAATCATTTTCATCATAGCAGCTACTGAGAAGCGTAATCTGAATTTCAGTACAGGTGACAATATTCTCATTATTATAAGGCTTTCAGGCAAAACAGGTTTTAGTATACCAGTTAAATTAATCTCATTTTACACCTCATCTTTTGTATATTTTATTCAGAAATTGGGATTACCTTCCAATTTGACAAACATATGTATTAAGGTTTATTTATTTGTCACGGGGCAAGTTTAGATATTCACCTTTGTTACTTATTTGAGTATTAAATTGCACATAAACAGGAATTCATCTTAATGTTGTGGAATTAACAAGCTTCCCATCTCCTTGTCTGATTGTTCACTCAGACTGAAACCAGTGGTGTATAATATTAGTGTCTTGTTTGATCATTACCTGTGCTTCACAGTATATCATTAATATTGCTCTCTCTCATGTCAAGAATGTCACTGCATATGCCCCTACCTCCTCTCATTGCTACTGAAATCTTCATCTCTGGCTTCATCACCTCAAGGCTCAATTTCTCTAAATTTCCCTTACTGGCCTCTCCATCTCTATCATATACAAATTCCAACTTATCCAGAACTCTTGGACCCATAGCCTATCCTGTATAATGCACCTCAATCTGTCATTCCTATCTTCAGTGACCACCAGTGGATTCCTGTCCCCCAAATCCAAAGGGCTGGATTTTTGTCAATGGAGACGTGCTGGAGGTGGGACTGCTGCTTGCCGGGCCTCAGTACCGCCTCCATCAGCCTATGGCCAACCAGCGGGATTTTCCCCTGATTGACCTTGTTAAGCCCATCTAGCGGGCTCAGCAGACCAATCAGGGGGAAGTCACTGACAGAGGACATCAACGTCTGACATGTCATCTGTCAAGATTTCTTGAAAGAAGAAATGTCAGCGTTTGACCGCTCTGTGAAGCTGTCGCACACTGACATTCTTTGTAGTTTAATGAGCCCTTGTGTTCAGGATTCATCAAACCTTTCTACTTTGTAGAAATCAGATGACTGTTGGTTCGGAGGATCCAACAGCCAGCCTGTGAAATCAACAATGAAGATGTCGGGACTCCCGATCCACAGCGGTTGCAGGCTGTAGGCAGAAACAAAGGTAAGTGAACATTTTCTAACACTTTACACTCACCTCACATACTTACCACTCCACAGTTGCACCCATCACTCACCTCTACATTGCACTTTCAGACCCCTCCGAACCTCGCAGACCTCCTTTACGTCTCCTCCACCCCGACGGGGTTCTCCGAGGTCGGGAAGCCTACACTTGGAAAGGTAAAATGGGGCTAATCCTTTTTTCTGCCTGTTAACTACCTGTTAACAGGCAGTCAATAGGATTTAATCCCTTTCCCGCCTCGAGACGGGACCCGGGGCAGGATGGCTTCCGCCTCCTGGCAAGAGGGCACGGATGTGGGATGGGGGCGTGTTTGCCAGCCGCCCCCACATTCTGCAACTTTACCGGCAGTCCCTCCTCCATACCCGCCTCCTCGGGGCTGGCAAAATCCAGCCCTTACTCTCCGCTAAGGATGCTACCTCTGCATCCTTAGCAGGCCTATGTCCCAACAAACCCTGTGCTGTTCGGACTCTGGTCTAATGTGTTCCTCTGCTTTCATCATTCCACCATACTGTAGTGTATGTACCGTTAAGAGAGAACTACTTTACAGCTCCTGTATACTGTAGTACTGGCAGTGACCACACCTGTATATAAGCCTTGAGCATGCCTCTGTACCCCAGTCTTGAGACTACCCTACTCCAGTAAATACCTGTTGATTGTTAAGTTACAGCATCTGTGTGGTTATTGAAAAACATCATACTCTCAGAATCACGGATCTAACAGTGGCGACGAGTGTCGATTCGAATCTACCTGCAACTCTGCATTTCCCTTTGAGGATTCGCTCCGGGAGGGCGGTGGAAGAAAGTCGAGGCCAGAAACACGGGCGTCGACCACGAGCAACCGCCCAGTCATCTGGCAGAGAGTGAACATCGCAGGGGAGGCTGTGGAGAGCCGGGCTTGGTTCCCCAGCCACGACGATCAGCAATAGACTGACGACAGGTACAGCGCAGACCCTTCCCGGACAGCGGCGGCTGGAGCCGACCGACGGCGGAGAGAAAGCCGAGCAGCGTCGATGGGGTAAGACAGAGGGTGAAGCGCACAGGGCGCAGCCGGGGGTTGAAAACCGAGCGGCGTCGAGGAAAAACAAAACGGAGAGAGAGAGGGTAAAGCAACAGCCGGGTTCAGGACCGAGCGGCGGAAACGGGAAAGGCGCGCAAAAAAAGAAAAGAACGCGCAGAGCACAGCCAGGGCTCAAGGGCTGAACAGTGTCCGCGGGGAGAAGAAGGGAGAGCGCGGGAGACGCCATTGAGCCGCGGAGAAGAAGGAAGAGCGCGGGAGACGCCACTTTTAGAAGCCGCAGCGGAGAAGAAGGGCGAGCGCGGGAAGGAAGGAAAGCGCGGGAGACGCCATTTTGTGCCAGCGGAAAAGAAGGGGAAGCGCGGGAGATGCCATTTTTGACAGTTAAATCACACCCAGGGATGCAGAAGAGTGGCAGTATCTCTACGTTCGACAATGAAGTCGAAGATTGGGCGACATATGTGGAACGTATTGAGATGTACTGCAGGGCGAATGAAGTGCCAGATGCTAGGAAAGCACTGGTTTTGTTAAATTCCATGGGTGCAAAAACTTATGGGTTACTGCGAAACCTAATAACCCCAGAGAAGCCTGCGAACAAAAATTTCGAAAGCATAGTAGAAATCCTACAGGACCACTTAAACCCCACACCGCTGCTGATAGCAGAACGACTTAAGTTCCATAAAAGGAACCAACACAAAGACGAAAGCAATGCTGAGTACCTAACGGAACTGCGCAAGCTATCGAAACACTGCCAGTTTGGAGCGGGACTAGCAGATACGTTAAGGGACAAGTTTGTGTGTGGGCTGCAAAGTGAAGTAACCCAGAAACGGCTTCTATCAGAAAAGGATCTTACGCTGGACAAGGCTTTTAGTATGGCAGTATCACACAAAGCAGCCGCAAGGGGCACTGCAGAGATACAATGGAGACCGCAAGAATATGGCACCAATGAAATGTCCTATGCAACAGGGAAGTGCTATCGCTGCGGCAGAACAACACATGACCAGAAGGATTGTTGGTTCAAGGACCAAGTGTGCAGACAGTGTGGAAAAGCAGGACACATAGCAAGAGTCTGCAGGTCTGGGAAGAAAACCAACAGTAAGAAATCTCCACAGGAGAAGTACAAAAAGGTACACCAGGTGATGGACAGTAGTTCAGACGAACAGAAAAGTGACACAGACTCCGGAAGCAAGGAGCTGGGTTGTCTGAAACTACATAAGGTAACCAAAATGGAGGATCACCAGACTATCTGGGTTACACTCAAGATAGACGGAGTCCAAGTGAAAATGGAATTGGACACAGGATCAGCCCTAACAGTCATAAACCAAAAGGACTACAAGCGGCTATTTTCACATATACCCTTGAAAGCTACAGAGATTGTCTTGAAGATGTACACGGGGCAAAAAGTCTACCCCAAAGGAAAAATAAGGGTGAAAGTGATATATAAAGGCCAGGAAATACCTAAAATGGATATATATGTATTGCCAGATGGAGGACCAGCACTGCTAGGACGTGAATGGATCCGGAAGATACAATTAGATTGGCATTCCATACAGGCACTGAAGGTTGAGGCCAAAAAGGATGATGACGTCACACCTGGACGACTGTCAAAAATGCTAACTGACGCAAAAGAAGTGTTCCAGGAGGGACTCGGAACACTGAAAGGCATAACAGCAACGATTAAAATAGAGGAAAATGCAAGCCCAAAGTTTCTTAAGGCCAGACCAGTGCCTTATGCGATCAGACCAGCTGTCGAAGCAGAGCTGGAAGGGTTGGAACGTTCAGGAGTACTGTCCAAAGTAGACTGGAGCGAGTTGGCTGCACCCATCGTTCCTGCAATGAAGAGGTCGTTGAGTAATACGCCTGGGGAACCAAAGAAGGTCATCTGGGGGGAGTGAAAATGAAAAGCCTTGCTAGGGCTTATGTGTGGTGGCCGGGAATTGATCAACAAATCGAAGACCTAACCAAGAGCTGCTCAGGATGCCAGAAGGTCCAAAATGCACCACCACATGCCCCTCTACGCCCATGGGAGTGGCCCTCCTCTCCATGGCAACGGGTGCATATTGATTTTGCTGTTCCATTCATGGACTCAATGTTCTTAATAGCAGTGGATGCTCATTCGAAGTGGCCTGAGGTGGTAAAAATTTCCTCAACCACTACAGAGAAAACGATTGCAGTCCTACGGACCATATTTGCCAGAAACGGCTTGCTAGAGCAGATTTGCTCTGATAATGGACCACAGTTTGTGTCCGAAGAGTTTCGAAAACTTATGAGAAGGAATGGTGTAAGGCATTACACATCCGCCCCGTATCATCCAGCCACAAATGGATTGGCTGAGAGGTTCGTACAAACCTTTAAGAAGGCGATAAAGGCCATGTGCGACGATGAAATTCCACTACAGCATAAGGTGGACAATTTCTTATTAGCCTACCGAAACGCGACACATGCAGTTAGCAACCAGACCCCGGCCATGATGTTCTTTAACCGAAGGTTGCGATCTCATCTGGACTTGCTTAGACCAAATGTGTGAAGAAATGTTGAGGATAAACAATTCCAGCACATCAATGAGAAGCCGACAAGGAGCTTCAATGTAGGACAACCAGTCTTGGCCCGTGACTACCGAACAGAGAAATGGCAACCTGGAATGATATGCACACGGCAGGGGCCATTAATGTACACAGTGGATGTCGGGGAGAACATTGTGAGACGACACGTTGATCAGATCTTAGCGTCACAGGAACGAGTCAACCCCATGTCTTGCGTACCTGGGGATGAACCCGACATACCGGTAGCATCTACCTCCGAACCAGTAGCAGTGGAACCCGATGAACTAACCGATGAAAAGGGGCCAGAATCGCCTCCGCACCAAGAACAAGAACCTCAGGAAAGGCGCTATCCCGAAAGGATCAGGAAGCCGCCCAAAGACTGAATCTATAAATGGACTATTGTTGTTTAATGTACATGTTAAAGTGTTAATTGTTATTTGAATATTATGGGTACTACTAATCTAAAAGGGGAGGAATTGTAGTGTATGTAGCTTTAAGAGAGAACTACTTTTACAGCTCCTGTATACTGTAGTACCGGCAGTGACCACACCTGTATATAAGCCTTGAGCATGCCTCTGTACCCCAGTCTTGAGACTACCCTACTCCAGTAAATACCTGTTGATTGTTAAGTTACAGCATCCGTGTGGTTATTGAAAAACATCATACTGTGGCATTGCCACATTGGGGAAACACTGTGTGTATGTAGATAAACCTGTATAATCCCCTTTTAACTGCTGTATTCCCCTCCCCCCGCAAGGCAGTTGCAAGCTGAGAGGAATAAGGCACCTTCAGACTTGCCTGCTGCTGAGAGAAGGAAAACCAATCAGGTTCCAGCAGGTGACCAATCCGTGAGTCATCACAGGTTCGCGGGCTTCACGAATTCAGTACTGTATTGTGAGAGTTGGAGTAAAGACCTATTTCTTGTAGCTCGCTGTGTTGCCTATTTCTTTACGCAGGAGACCGTAGTCCCCCACATTGGTGACCCCGAATGTCGGCGGCCGAAGCCCCTGACTCACGCAGCCCTACAGAGGCCAGCAACGACCCGATGGCAACCAGCAGCAGCCTGATGTCGGCCGGCGCCGCGTCCTTGAAGCTCCCCCCCTTCTGTGAACACCAAGCACCAACTTGGTTCGCGCACTCGGCGGCCCAATTCACCCTTCGCAGGGTTCAAGACGATGAAGAAAGGTACCTCCACGTAGTCTCAGCACTAGCAAGCTCTACCGCCGCTGAAGTTCTCGACCTGCTGGGGAACCCACCACAGACCGGCAAGTACTCAACCATTAAGGGCCACTTGCTGCAGGCTTACAGCCTGTCCGGGGAGGAGAGGGCCCGCCGGCTTCTCTCACTACCAGGCCTCGGCGATTCTACCCCGACCCAGTTGATGAGCCGGATGCTTGTGCTCCTGGGCTCTGAACCGCAGTACTTCTTGTTTCGGGCCCTTTTCCTCAGCCTGCTTCCTCAGCAGGTACAGACTGCCCTCGCGGGGTCCCCGATCACGGACTGCGTACAACTGGCAGCCGCCGTGGGCAAAGTCTTAGCCGTCGCCCAACTCGGCTGTGCAGCCGCGAGGCTCCCTGACACCACCGAGCGCGCGCCGCCACGCCAGGCCGCAGAACTATGCTACTACCACACGCGTTTCGGCCACAAGGCCCAATGCTGCAGAGCACCCTGCTCTTTCGATCAAACCAAGATGGCCGCCTGGACCAACGCACCAGCCCCGCGCCGCCGCCTAGGCCCGCTCGACCGCACCCCCGCCGCCACGATGGCCATCGGCACCGCAGGTAAACTGCTGTACATAACCGACTCTCTTTCAGGGCGCAGATTCCTTTGCGACACAGGAGCCCAATGCAGCATAATTCCTGCCTCCCAGCTCGACATCCAGGCAGGCCGCAGCGGCCCACCCCTCGTGGCGGCAAATGGCGCAGCCATCGCTACTTTCGGAAAGCGACGGGCCGAGGTTTGTTTCAACGGCCAGCGATTTACGTGGGATTTCGTGACAGCCTCGGTGGCACATCCTTGCTGGGCGCCGATTTTCTTTGCGCCCACGGACTCCTGGTCGACGTCTGCGACAGGCGCCTGATCGACGCAGCAACTTTCGCTTCACTGGCCTGCCAGCAGAGCAACAGCCCGGCCCTCGTCGGGTCCTGCTCCGCCCCGGCGCATGACGACTACGCCCGCCTACTCGCAGATTTCCCGAGGCTCACACAACCGACTTTCTCAGCCGCGGCAGCCAAGCATGCGATCGAGCACCACATCGCCACTACGGGACCACCAGTGTTCGCTCGAGCCAGACGCCTGGACCCAGCCAAGATGGCGGTGGCCAAGGAAGAATTCGCCACGATGGAAAAACTGGGCATCATCCGCCGCTCGAACAGCCCTTGGTCGTCCCCCCTCCATATTGTGCCCAAGCCGGGCGGTGGCTGGCGCCCCTGCGGCGACTACAGACGGCTCAACGACGCCACCACGCCCGATAGATACCCCATTCCGCACATCCAAGACTTCTCGGCACACCTAGCAGGAAAGTCCGTCTTTTCCAAGGTCGACCTGATTCGCGGCTACCATCAGGTCCCCGTCCACCATGCAGACGTCCAGAAGACGGCGGTCATCACCCCCTTCGGACTGTTCGAGTTCCTGCGCATGCCCTTCGGGCTTAAGAACGCCGCACAGGCCTTCGAACGGCTCATGGACTCCGTCCTACGGGACCTGAGCTTCCTGTTCATCTATCTGGACGATATCCTCGCGGCCAGCACCAGCAAGGCCGAGCACATCGCGCATTTGCGCTCCCTTTTCCAGCGCCTCAGCCAACACGGGCTAATCGTCCACCCGGCCAAATGCCAGTTCGGAGCAGCCGAAATTGACTTTCTCGGCCACAGAATCTCGCCAAGGGGAGCCATTCCCCTACCTTCCAAGGTGCAGGCGGTAGCGGACTTTCCCCAGCCCACCTCGGTCAAGGCGCTGCAGGAATTTTTGGGGATGGACAATTTCTATCACCGGTTCGTGCCCAAGGCCGCCGCACTCATGCGCCCCCTCTACGAAGCCACCAGGGGCAAAACGGGTAAAGAGCAACTCACCTGGTCCAGCGAGATGGCGACAGCCTTCCACCAGACCAAAAGCGCCTTGGCCAACGCCACACTACTGGCCCACCCCATCCCGGGCGCCAAGACTGCCCTCACCACGGACGCCTCGGATTATGCCGTCGGCGCCGTCCAGCAACAGTGGGTCGAAGGCGCGTGGCAGCCACTGGCATTTTTCAGCCGACAGCTGCGCAAGAACGAGCAGGCCTACAGCACGTTCGACAGAGAGATCCTGGCCCTGTTCCTGGCAATCCGGCACTTCCGTTTCCTCCTGGAAGGCCGGCCGTTTACCGCATTCGTGGCCCACAAGCCGCTCACTTTCGCCATGGCCAAAGTAACCGAACCCTGGTCCGCGCGCCAACAGCGCCAACTCAACTTCATCTCGGAGTTCACCGCGGACATCCGCCACGTCGCCGGCCAGGACAATTTGGTGGCCGACTGCCTCTCAAGACCCTCGCTCCACGCAGTGCACCTGGGCGTCGACTATGCCAGCATGGCGAGAGACCAGGCCGCCGACGCGGAGATCCAGGCCCTCAGGACGTCAACTACCAGCCTCACCCTGGCCGACTTCCACTTCCACGCAGCCGGCACAACCCTCCTGTGCGACGTCTCAGTCCCCTCGCCTAGGCCAGTCGTCCCATCCGCCTGGCGCAAGCGAGTTTTCGACATCATCCACGGCCTCTCACATCCAGGGATGCGTGCGTCTCAGAAACTTATGTCCGCCAAGTTCGTCTGGCCTGGACTCCACAAGGACGTGAGAGACTGGACCAACACATGCGTGGCGTGTCAGCGCGCTAAGGTCCAGCAGCACACCAAGGCGTCATTGGAGTGTTTCCCGGTGCCCGAGAGGCGTTTCGACCACATCCACGTCGATCTGGTAGGCCCCTTGCCGCCGTCGCACGGTTTTACACACCTGCTCACGATCGTTGACCGCACCACCAGATGGCCCGAGGTGGTTCCCCTCGCCTCCACCACCACGACCGACGTCGCGCGAGCATTCGTCTCGACATGGGTGGCCCGGTTCGGCGTGCCGACCGACATATCCTCGGACAGAGGCCCCCAGTTCACCTCCCACTTGTGGAATGCCATCACCGCCGGCCTCGGCACCAAGTTGCACAGGACAAGAGCCTACCACCCGCAGGCCAACGGGCTCTGCGAGCGCTTTCATCGTTATTTGAAAGCTTCCCTCCGCGCCAGCCTGGCCGACACCAGCTGGATCGACAAACTACCTTGGGTTCTCCTGGGATTGCGCACCGCGCCCAAAGAGGACCTCCGCGCCTCTGTGGCCAAGATGTTCTACGGCCAACTGCTCAGACTACCAGGCGACTTCCTCCCCCTGACAACAGAGCCGTGGTCGGCCGCCAGACAGCTTTCCCTGCACCAGGACGCGGCCCAGCAATTCCGTCCAGTGCCCACTTCGCAACACAGCCCGCAGCCGTCCTACGTGCCTCGAGACTTACGACATGCTGAGTTCGTCTTCGTGTGCCGGGACGCGCACAGAGGCCCGCTGCAGGCACCATACACCGGCCCCTTCCCAGTATTGGAGACGGGGGACAAAGCTCTTCTTATCGACGTCGGCGGGAAGCCGGACCTTATTTCAGTAGACCGCCTCAAACCGGCGCACCTGGACCTCAGCGTCCCGTTTCGGCCGGCTCTTCCCCCACGGCGGGGCAGACCTCCCGCGTTGGCGGCGGCCCCACAAGAGGACCAAGACACGCCAGAACCTTACTTCCCGGCCGCCGCCCCACCTTCGCCGGCAACCCGTCCAGCCAGCCCACTGGCAGACCAGCCGCCAGACCAGCCGACAAACCAACCGGCCGACCTCCCAGACAGCCCTCCTCACGCCAGATGGCTACTACAGCCGCTACGGCCGCTTGGTCAAACCTCCGCAGAGACTGACTTTTACAGTTAACGAGGATTCTGGGGGGGCGTATGTGGCGTTGCCACATTGGGGAAACACTGTGTGTATGTAGATAAACCTGTATAATCCCCTTTTAACTGCTGTATTCCCCTTCCCCCGCAAGGCAGTTGCAAGCTGAGAGGAATAAGGCACGTTCAGGCTTGCCTGCTGCTGAGAGAAGGAAAACCAATCAGGTTCCAGCAGGTGACCAATCCGTGAGTCATCACAGGTTCGCGGGCTTCACGAATTCAGTACTGTATTGTGAGAGTTGGAGTAAAGACCTATTTCTTGTAGCTCGCTGTGTTGCCTATTTCTTTACGCGGGAGACCGTAGTCCCCCACAATACTCTCAGAATCACGGATCTAACACATACAGCATGGAGCTTTCAGGACCACACTCCTGCATCCTGGAATTTTGTTCTTAAAGCTCTTCCTTTGCTGCCTCTCTCTTCATCAGTAAAAACCTCCTGAAACTTATCTTTTTGAAGGTGGCTTCTCTCAACTCCCCTAAACTTTCTCCTACTTCCTGCTGAGGATTATAGACTTTTACTCTTAGCACTAAGACCACATCATTATTGTTAAGGTTCCATTTATGCATCCTAAGTGAATCATGGAACAAAAAAGTTTAACTTGCTGTATATCTAACTCTATATTATGTCCCGGATTTTGTGATCAGTGGTGAATGAATGGCACCAGCCGTTCATTACACTTACGCTTGCCCACAGACTTTCTACGGGCTTTTACACTGTGGTATGCGGGGATTAGAATTCCATTTCAGCACGGCGCCCTCTACAGGGGAACTGGGACCTGTGTGAACAGGACAAGCAACTGTGTATCTGCATAACCAATCAGATTGAAGAATCCGTACTGAGGCACGCAAAGTCTGAACCAGGAAGTGCAAGGTAGAATATTTAGTTCAATGCCAAATCATGCACAAAAAGCAAAATAGAGGGAAAGAAAGATAGAATCATAGAAACCATAGAAATTTACAGCACGGAAGGAGGCCATTTCGGCCCATCGTGTCCGTTGGGATTAAGAGAGAGAGAAAAGAGATAGAATGAAAAAGTAAAACAAATCTTTTATTTAAATTTAAGTTTTTTAAAACTCCAACAGTAATTAAAATCTGAAGGAATGGGACTCCACACTTGTAAAAGTAAATTTCAGTGCTAGCGAGGTTGTTTGGTAGTAATTAAAACTTATCACACTGTTAAAAATTTACTTACACTGGAATGGACAAGCCCAAACTTTTTCTGGTGAGTTTAGTGGGTAAGTACCGCAACTTCACACATTACATGTGTTTCAGAAGATTCCAGTATAGCACAGCTGCTGGAGGAGCAACTTCCTGATTTCCGTGTTTAACTGCGAATGTGTGGTCGCTGGCAGGTGCTGTCTGATTTAATCTTTATTCTTTTTTATTCGTTCATGGGATGTGGGCATCACTGGCAATGCCAGCATTTATTGCCCATCCCTAGTTGCCCTTAAGAAGGTGATGGTGAGCCGCCTTCTTGAATCACTGCAGTCCGTGTGGTGAAGGTACTCCCACAGTGCTGTTAGGGAGGGAGTTCCAGGATTTTGACCTAGCGATAATGAAGGATCGGTGATATATTTCCAAGTCAGGATGGTGCGTGATTTAAAGGGGAACTTCAAGCTGGTGGAGTTCCCATGCACCTACTGCCCTTGTCCTTCTAGGTGGTAGAGAGTGCGGGTTTGGGAGGTGCTGCCGAAGAAGCCTTGGCAAGTTGCTGCAGTGCATCTTGTAGATGGTACACACTGCAGCCATGGTGTGCCGGTGGTGGAAGGAGTGAATGTTTATGGTGATGGATGGGGTGCCAATAAAGTGGGCTGCTTTGTCCTGAATGGTGTCGAGCTTCTTGAGTGTTGTTGGAGCTGCACTCATCCAGGCAAGTGGAGAGTATTCCATTATACTCCTGACTTGTGCTTTGTAGATGTTGGAAAGGCTTTGGGGAGTCAGGAGGTGAGACACTCGCCACAGAATACCCAGCTTCTGACCTTCTCTTGTAGCCACAGTATTTAGGTGGCTGGTCCAATTAAGTTTCTGGTCAGTGGTGACCCCCCCAGGATATTGATGGTGGGGGATTTGGTGATGGTAATGCCGTTGAATGTAAAGGGGCGTTGGTTAGACCCTCGCTTGTTGGAGATGGTCATTGCCTGGCACTTGCCACTTATCAGCCCAAGCCTGAATGTCATCCAGGTCTTGTTGCATGCAGGCATGGACTGCTTCATTATCTGAGGAGTTGCAAATGGCACTGAATACTGTGTAGTCATCAGCGAACATCCCCACTTCTGACCTTATGATGGAAGGAAGGTCATTGATGAAGCATCTGAAGGTGGTTGGGCCTAGGACACTGCCCTGAGGAACACCTGCAGCGATATCCTGGGGCTGTGATGATTGGCCTCCAACCACCACAACCATCTTCCTTTGTGCTAGGTCTGACTCCAGCCAGTGGAGAGTTTTCCCCCCGATTCCCATTGACTTGAGTTTTACTCGGGCTCCTTGATGCCACACTCGGTCAAATGCTGCCTTGATGTCAAGGGCAGTCACTCTCACTTCTCCTCTGGAATTCAGCTCTTTTGTCCGTGTTTGGACCAAGGTTGTAATGAGGTCGGGAGCTGCGTGGTCCTGGCAGAACCCAAACTGGGCATCAGTGAGCAGGTTATTGGTGAGTAAGTGCTGCTTGATAGATAATAACGGTGAGTACTGATAACCTCACTGTTATTTCTACTGCAAAATATATTAGCCGTTTGATACATAGTACAAACTTTCCCTTAATACAGAAAGGTCACGTCATGCTATTTCTGTCCCACCTGGGAATGAGCTTTAAGATACAAGGTAATATATAATCACCATGATACTTGCCTTTCAGCCCTTCCATAGCTAAGTGGTGCTGTGGCATTTTGCACTATGGCAATGCCCATAATGGCAGGATCTCCTCCTACTCCCTGAGAGGTCCATCTGCCCATTTTCATCTCTACCCCTTCCCTTCTCCCATCACCGAGCTGGGAAAGTGGTAGTTTGATTTTGAAGGCAAGTTGCATTTACAATGTATTTTCTGACTGTACCAACAAACTCCTCTCCACCACCCCTCTGAGTCAGAGGTAAAAGAGTAATGAGATGTATTAAATTATCATCCCGGCTTATAATTATATACATTATAGCTATTAAAATCCTACAATTATCTGAAAAAATTATGTTATGTCACAAATAGAAAATGTTCATTTATGTATTGAATTAATAATTAGATTAGGAAGACTGTATAACTTATTCCCACTTCCATCCTACTTCTCAACGGACTGATATTGATCTTCAATTACCTTCTCTGGGAGCTGTCTTTCACATGTCAATTGTGCAGCAGGGGGAAAGTTTTTCTTTTAATTCCAAGCCTTTCTTCTGGCCTGTGAACGTTGTACTTCTGTCCTGTAGTCCTATGCCAATAGCCAAGGTAAATAGCGTAATTGCTTCCAGCTCCTCGATGCTCTTCATTATTTTTTGCCAAGCTACTTCTCAATCGATCTGAAAAGCTTGTCAACTATTCCTTGAAATTGAAGCTTCTTACTAGCTCTGCATGAGGAAGTTTATCAATCACTTTTTTTTTTAAATCCAAGTAAACTACATCTACTGGATTACCCTCGTCCATTTGCCTAGTTACCCCTCACAAAATTTCAGTAGCTCTGTAAGGCGTAACCTAGTGCTTGTAAAACCATGCTGACTGAGCCTTATGATATCTCTGTTCCTTAAATGTTCCTTTGCAGTAATCTTGTAGAATACCCTCAAGCATTTTCCAATTATGGATGTTAGGCTAACCAGTCTATAATTGTTAGGCTATCAGTCTGCACCTTACTTCTTTCTTGAATATTGGAACTACATTTGTCATTACCCAGTCCTTGGGTATTTGATCACTGTTTAAAAAGTTCTGTCAACTGTCAATCAAAACATCACTAATCTCTTCCTTTAATTCCTTGAGGAGGCTAGGATGTATTCCATCTGACCTAGGAGCTTTGATTAAATATTCTTCCAGTTTCAATATAAACATGTTGCTTACTAACTTCTATATGTACTGTCTGTGGTCGTCTGTATGTACTGTGTTTCACTTTGCCCCATTTACTATAACTGGAATTTGTCTGTGGTCTTCCACTGTGGAATATGAAATTAGTGACTAGACATTTCATATTCAGCATTTGATTGACCATTATAAGGCCAATTTTATAAACTGTGCTCCTGATTGCAACTGCAGAAACCGGGTGGGAGAGCAGTTAAAATGGAGCAGGATTCTTGATCCTGCTGACAGCAATTTTAAATTACATGCAGCAAGAATACCCACCCAAAGCGGGCAGGGTCCTTCTTTAAATATGCAGATCATGCTCCGATGAGATCGTCGGGGCCTGACTGTAATCTTAACACCAGGCCTGTCCCCAGGGAAGCCCTGGTGGCCTGTCGGAAAGTGGATCCATGGCCAGAAGAGGCCAGTGAGTTAAGTAATTTTTTTTTAAATTCTGTTTCTACGTGGCTCAAGAGGAGCTAGAGTGCTTCTCCAGGCCTTACAAGGAAACCTCAGGCTTCCTGGGCATCCCTCGCCCTCTGAACACTCAAAGGCCATTCCAAGCACTTACCTGAGTGCCACAGACCATTCGATTGGATCCCCAGTGGTAGCCTCTTGTGGCTCGAAATCCGGCTCCCGTCTGCTGGTCTCAAAGCTCTTCCCACCGGTTTTGAGCAGGAGACTGAGGCTGATGATGCAGATGAGGGGCGGGAGTTGAAATCTCCCTCACATGGCAAAGGGTCAGATGGCTTCCTGTCCCTCACAGTCGCCAGCCTCACCAATCCTGCTCATCCTTATAATCTTTGCAAAAATCTTTTTGAGATAAAGATATTGAAAGAGAGGGTAGAAGGGAGGGAAGGCGGGGAGGTCAGAAAAAAAAAAAGAAGAATGAGAATGAGAATTTTAAATTTGAGGCTTTGTGGGACCAGGAGCCAACGTAGATCAGCAAGGACAGAGAGTGGTAGACAAGTGGGACTTGTTGGAGGATAGGATAGGGGCTGCAAAGTTTGAGGATGGGAGGCCTACCAGGAGAGCATTGAATTAATCAAGCCTGAAGGTGACAAAGGCATAGACAAGGGTTTCAGAGTCAGATGGGGTGAGATAGGGATAAGGCGGATGGGGATAGAGTTGGATGTAGACAGTCTTTCCTTTGCTTTCTCAACTAAGAATGTTTATCTCAATGGGTGGGGAGGACTGCTATTCCAAAGTTTGAGACCCCTTGCTTTAAGGCGGTTTATATCAGATAATTTTAGACATAATCAGCCAAAATTCCTCGGTTCTCAATCTTTGTGATTGTGCCCAGATCATGCCTGATGGTGCCCTCCCGCACTGATGCCACAACATTTTTGGGGGGTAAGTGGGAGGGCATTTTGTTTACATTAGGCAAGCGAGCGACTACGGGCGCATCTCAGGTGCCCACCTAACTCATGACCAGAAACTCCAGCGCCTGCCCACCTTCGGGTTCCGGACTGAAACATGAACCCTCCCCGCAGATGCTGCCCAAGCTGCTGAGTGCTTCCAACATTTCCTGTTTTTATTTCTGAAAATCCTGGAATTGAAGGAGATCCGGCAACTGGTTCTCTGCCATTTCTGGAGGGGTTGGAGGAGGGGTTCTGCTGATCTCCCCCCGAGTTATGGCGGAGGACCAGCAGGACTCCTGAGGAACTTGGAGTCCAAAAATTATATGAAACTAATTTCCAAACTCTTGGAGACACATTAGAAAATATAGAGGAATCGAGACTAAAAACCCATTGAGAAATGTATCACTTTATTTTTCTTACCATTTTGGTAAGAATCACTCTTCAAGGTGGGGTACCAAAAGGATCGGTGCTGGGTCCCTTGCTGTTTGTGGTCTACATTAATGACTTGGATATGAATGTAAAAGGTATGATCAGTAAGTTCGCGGATGATACAAAAATTGGTAGGGTGGTAAATAGAGAGGAGGGTAGCCTCAGTCTGCAGGACGATATAGATGGGTTGGTCAGATGGGCGGAACAGTGGCAAATGGAATTTAACCCGGAACAGTGCGAGGTGATGCACTTTGGGGGGACTAACAAGGCAAGGGAATACACAATGAATGGTAAGACCCTAGGCAAGACGGAGGGGCAGAGGGATCTGGGTGTGCAAGTACACAGATCCCTGAAGGCGGCGGAACAGGTGGATAAGGTGGTAAAAAAGGCATATGGGATACTTGCCTTCATTAGCCGAGGCATAGAATATAAGAGCAAGGAGGTTATGATGGAGCTGTATAAAACACTGGTTAGGCCACAGCTGGAATACTGTGTGCAGTTCTGGTCGCCACACTACAGGAAGGATGTGATCGCTTTGGAGAGGGTGCAGAGGAGATTCACCAGGATGTTACCAGGGCTGGAGCGCTTCAGCTATGAAGAAAGACTGGGCAGATTGGGTTTGTTTTCCTTGGAGCAGAGGAGGCTGAGGGGGGACATGATTGAGGTGTACAAAATTATGAGGGGCATAGATAGGATGGATACTGAGGAGTTTTTTCCCTTAGTAGAAGGGTCAATAACTAGGGGGCATAGATTCAAGGTAAAGGGCGGGAGGTTTAGAGGGGATTTGAGAAAGAACTTTTTCACCCAGAGGGTGGTTGGAGTCTGGAACTCACTGCCTGAAAGGGTTGTGGAGGCAGCAACCCTCACAACATTTAAGAAGCATTTGGATGAGCACTTGAAATGCCATAACATACAAGGCTACAGACCAAATGCTGGAATATGGGATTAGATTAGACAGGGCTTGATGGCCGGCATGGACACGATGGGCTGAAGGGCCTCTATCCGTGCTGTATGACTCTATGGCCTAGAAATTGAGTGCCCTTAGCGCCGATTTTGCGGCGCTAGAGGGCCTAGCGCTGCATTTGGCGCCGGCGCCGAAATTGCCTGGGGCCCTTACGCCGCGGTAGACCGGTAGCGCTGCGCCGGCACCGATGACGTCATCGGTTGTGCGCAGCGTCCCGGTTGCCATGCCGACGGGCCCCAGCGCCGAAATTCAGTTGCGGCCGCCTCGCCCGTGACAGCCGCAACTAAGACTCTGGCAACAGAGTCTTACGAGTCTTTGCGCCGGCGCATTAAAGGCCCCGCGGCGGCCGGCCGCTTTCCCGCCGGCCGCCTGGCCGCAGCTCCCTCCCCGGACTTCCCCCCCCCCCCCCCCCCCCCCCGGAACAGAAGCAAGCCCGGCACTTGTCCGAGGTGCCGGGCTCATTTTTTAAAAGATTTTCGCGGGCCGCGATCGGGTGCAGGCAGCTCCTCCTTAAGGGAAGGAGGAGGCCTGCACTTCCCGAGCCTGCCGCACCGCATCGGGTGCCGCAGCGCCGGAATTGCGGCGCGAAACGGCAGTTAGCGCCGATGTACCGCCGCAAAGACCCTTCAGTAGCGCCGGCAGCCGTTTGGGCGCGGCCCTGCTGAATTTTTGGCGCGCGCAGGGGGACTTAGCGCCGGCACTAACTTCCGGCGCTAAAGCCCTGGCTAAGCCAAAACTCAATTTCTAGGCCTATGACTCTATAACGTGCCCCAGCAAAACATATATCAAGGTACAATTTTGCAGACCGTATTTTAGAGTACTCATTGGCTTGGAAGGATGTTCACTAATAGTGACGTTTTATTCTGCCCCATCAGATGCTTGTTGCATCTTCTTGATGCACTGACCTAGTTACAGATGTTCTTGTTATACAACATAAATATGTGAACAAAATATTTGGATGGGCACAACTTGCAATGGTGGAACTTGTAGTGTATGTACCTTGAAGAAGGAACTATATTCTGCAGCCCCTGTACACTGCAGTACCAGTAATGACCACCCCGTATATAAGCCTGTGTAGTAACTTTGTATAGTAGTTCCAGTTTTGTCTCCATTCAGTAAACACCTGTTATAACCAACTTCTGCAGTCTGTGTCTCAATTACACATGGACATTACAGAACTAAATTCCTCTGAAATAAAAATAACAACAGAAAATGCTAGAAAAACTCAGCAGGCCAGGCAACATCCGTGGAGAGAAAATAGAGTCAACGTTTCGGGGCAAACCCTTTGGCAAGACTGGAAAAGCACAGGAAATGAAATAGATTAAGAGGCCAGGCTGGGAGAGAACAAAAGAGAAGTGAGGAAACATTAAGAGGTATTCAAAATGAGACGAGATGGTGATAGGACAAGTGGAGACAAAAGACGGCTCTGGATGAGGTGTGAACTGCGCTGGCAGAATGGGAGACAGCTGCCATGTGGGAGAGAAAAAAAAAGGGTGAGGGGGGAAAGGGCCAAAACAAAGGTGTGGATAAAAAATAAGTAAAACTGTAATGGGGGCCGAGGTTATGATCTGAAATTGTTGAACTCGATATTGAGTCTGGAAGGCTGTAAAGTGCCTAATCGGAAGATGAGGTGCTGTTCCTCGAGCTTACGCTGAGCTTCCGTGGAACATTGCAAGAGCCCGAGTACAGTGAGGTCTGATTGGCAATGTGGCGGTGAATTAAAATGACAGACGACCGGAAGCTCAGGGTCATCCTTACAGACTGAATGGAGATGTTCCGCAAAGCGGTCAACCAATCTGCGTTTGGTCTCCCCAATGCAGAGGAGACCACATCGTGAGCAGCGAATACAGTATACTAGATTGCAAGAAGTACAAGTAAATTGCTGTTTCACCTGGAAGGGGTGTTTGGGGCCCTGGACTGTGGGAAGGGGGGAGGTATAAGGGCAGGTGTTGCATCTCCTGCGCTTGCACGGGAAGGTGCCGGGCGAAGGGGAAGGGGTGCTGGGGGTGATAGAGGAGCAGACTAGGGTGTCTCGGAGGGAGCGGTCCCTACGGAATGCTGAAAGGGAAAGGGAGGGGAAGATGCATTTGGAGGTGGCAGAAATGGCGGAGGATGATCCGTTGAATATGGAGGCTGGTGGGGTAAAAGGTGAGGACGAGGGGAACCCTATCGTGGTTCCGGGAGGGAGGGGCAGGGGTGAGGGCAGAAGTGCGGGAGACAGAACGGACACGGTCGAGGGCCGTGTCAACCATGGTAGAGGGGAATCCTCGGTTGAGGAAAAAGGAAGACATGTCGGAAGCACTGGTGTGGAAGGTGGCATCGTCGGAGCAGATGCGGCGGAGTCAGAGAAACTGGGAGAATGGAATAGAGTCCTTACAGGAGGCGGGGTGGGAGGAAGTGTAGTCCAGGTAGCTGTGGGAGTCAGTGGGCTTGCAGTGAATGTTGGTCAGTAACCTATCCCCAGAGATGGAGACGGAGAAGTCGAGGAAGGGAAGGGAAGAGTCGGATATGGACCATGTGAAGGTGAGGGAAGGATGGAAATTGGAGGCAAAGTGAATGAAATTATCTAGTTCAGGGCGAGAGCAGGAAATGGCACCGATACAGTCATCAATGTACCGGAAAAAGAGGTGAGGGAGGGGGCCCGAGTAGGACTGGAACAAAGAGTGTTCCACATAACCCACGAAAAGGCAGGCACAGCTAGGACCCATGTGGGTACCCACAACAACACCTTTGATTTGGAGGAAATGAGTGGAGTCAAAGGAGAAGTTGTTCAATGTGAGAATAAGTTCAGCCAGGCGGAGGAGAGTAGTGGTGGATGGGGACTGGTCGGGCCTCTGTTCAAGGAAGAAGCGGAGCGCCCTCAGGCCATCCTGGTGGGGGATGGAGGTGTAGAGGGATTGTACGTCCATGGTGAAAAGGAGGCGGTTGGGGCCAGGAAACTGGAAACTGTTAAAGTGGCGGAGGGCGCCTGAAGAGTCGCGGATGTAGGTGGGAAGAGACTGGACAAGGGGAGAAAAGATAGAGTCGAGGTAGGAAGAGATAAGTTTGGTGGGGCAAGAACAGGCTGAAACGATGGGTCTGCCAGGGCAGTCCTGTTTGTGGACCTTGGGAAAGAGGTAGAAGCGGGCTGTGCGGGGTTGGGGTACTATGAGGTTGGTGGGCAGCATCTGCAGTATTTTGCTATTGTCCTCTGAAATAAAAAGGCTCTCAAATAGCTGCATTGGCACATTGCCACTATACAGTTTAAATTGATGACTCAAAACAATATTGAGTCCAGTTCCAAATTACATTGCTGCTATCCACATTTTTGACCCAGGTCTCAATTTTTAACGTAATTTGTCATGAAACTTAACAGTAACCACAGAAAAGTGATTCACCTGTATCATATCCAGACTGGTCTTACACCAAAACAATCCCTTTTTACTCTGGGATTTCTCCTGGCCTTTTAAACAGCTGCCGTAGGTAGCTGAAGCGTACCAATTAATGACCTTTATACTGGTGATTCAACATTAATATTACCTTTAGCAAAATGTGTCAGAAAGGAAAACAATGTCATTATATTCCAGACCTTAGAGGTCATGCCATTATGGTCCATGTATGTCTTTATCAACGCAGGTTGTTAGTCTGCACAGTGCAGTTCTCACGACTGTTCTGTTTGCAGCTGGCTTCTGTTGGAATAGAGTCAGCAGTTTGTAAATGAGATATGGTGGACTTGCTCCAAATTCACAGCAGGTCACACTGGACAAGTTGAATACATCAGTCATCCTACCTTGAGATTAACTGTAACTATTAGTCATCTGAGAAAAGTGATTTAGTCCACTTGTCATTAGTGCCCTTTTTCAGATGTTTGCTTATCAAAGGAGAGAAGAATGATTAGTATGAACTTAGTATTCACATATGTGATGGATTAACAAGGTTGTATCTTTGTCATTACCTTGTTTAATAATAAAATGGAAGTTATTGGGTCTGATGCTGACCAGAGGCTGAGCAAACGATGTTAACCCAGGGCAGTTCAGGTATTAACATTTCAGCTCTCTGTATAAATTCTGGTCTCTTGTACTGTCACATTCTGTACTTCTCTAAGGTAGTCCCCTGATAATCTCATCAATACTCAACTTAAACACAAGTATTTTTTGAAGTTGAAATAAACTAAAGGGTTAGAGCTTTGTTGCTGATTTCAAAAAGAGGTTTTAATGGTGAGCCTACCCTTTAAAGAGCTACTGTCAACATAAGTACATTTTAAAATCATACAAAGAACTATAATTAATATCCCATTTTTTGGCTTGTTTCTGCCTTTTTAATATTTGCTTTGCTGATTACTTCCTTTATAGTTTTACAAGCCTGGAGGAGCAGGATGGCATGAGGGACTAACATGCATAGTTGAGCATTCTGGGTTAATGGCTTATACCTCTGCTGGTGTTAATTCAATGTTGTCGTACTGCTGAGCTCAGTGACTGTTCTAAGCCATGTTTTCCACCCTTGCCTTCTCAGATACCTTATAGCAATGTTATCAATGAGTAGGTGGGTGGTCAGATAATGCTGCGATCTCCCAGTGTTTTCTAAATTACAAAACCTACTACAAGAGGAGCTCAGATTATATTTGTACATCTCATTATTTTGGAGAATCTTACTTAAAAAATAATATTTGGTCACAGCTATAACACCTTTTTCTAACTCCCATAGTCCTGATGAATTTTTACAAATTCATTTATTGGTTCATTTATTTTTATGAACCCAGAATTGCTGAATATAGCACAAATACATGAATAGAGGTAATCAAAAAGATGCGCCTATGATTTTAATTTGCATTTTCTTTCACCGAACCGCAGCATTTAATGGTGCACACTGCAGACAGGAATTAGGTGTGAATGTCTGCAGAAACACTCGGTTGATTGACTGCACTGAAGATCATAACAAACCATGCATAATGTTCATCAGCCTCAAAAAACAACTTCCATTCTGTAAAGACAGAAACAGCCACGTACCAATTTGTTGCCCATTGCCAACCTATGGTAGCTTATTTTAAATCAGATTATTATGGCTAATACTAGTCAGTCTCCCATGATGTTGTATGCAGGGTGTCAAGACCAAGTGTAGTATTCAGGTCAAACAGGGTTAGGGGATAGGGGATAATTAGACCCAGATGGAGGGAAAAGGGACGAGAAGATGGCAAGTGGGAGACAATGATATGGAGAGAGGGAAGAGGGGGAGGAGTGGAGTGGAAGAGGGGGTCATGGGGTGGGGGGGCCACTAAGAAGGGTAGAGGGAAGGGAGAACATAGGAACAGGAGTAGGACATTCAGTGACTCGAGCCTGTTCCGCCATTCAATTAGATCATGGCTGATCTGCGACCTAACTCCATATACCCGCCTTTGGCCCATATCCCTTAATACCTTTGGTAAACAAAAATCTATCAATCTCGGATTTAAAATTAACAATTGATCCAGCACCAATTGCATTTGCGGAAGAGAGTTCCAAACTTCTACCACCCTTTGTGTGTTGAAGTGTTTCCTAATTTCACTCCTGAAAGGTCTGGCTCTAATTTTTAGACTATGCCCCCTAGTCCTAGAATCCCCAATCAGCAGAAATAGTTTCTCTGTATCTACCCTATCTGTTCCCCTTAATGTCTTGAAAACTTTGATCAGATCACCCCTTAACCTTCTAAATTCTAGGGAATACAACCCTAATTTGTGTAATCTCTCCTTGTAACTTAACCCTTGAAGTCCGGGTATCATTCTGGTAAACTTACACTGCACTCCCTCCAAGACCTATATCCTTGCTAAGGTGTGGTACCCAGAACTGCTCACAGTACTCCAGGTGTGGTTTAACCAGGGTTTTGTATAGCTGCAGCATAACTTCTACCCCCTTGTATTTGGGTCCTCTAGATATAAAGGCCAGCATTCCATTAGCCTTTTTGATTCTTTTCTGTACCTGTTCATGACATTTTAATGATCTATGTACCTGGACCCCCAACTATTTTTAGCTTTTCACCATTTAGAAAGTACCCTGTTCTATCCTTTTTAGGTCCAAAGTGGATGACCTCACATTTGCCTACATTAAAATCCATTTGCCACTGTTTTGCCCATTCACTTAATCTATCAATATTCCTTTGTAATCATCTACATTGCCTATAATGTTGCCTATCTTTGAGTCATCGGCAAATTTGAATTTATGACTTTCTATGTCATCATCTAAGTCGTTAATGATTGGGTGATTGGGCAGATGCATGGCAGCTGCAGTATAATGTGGATAAATGTGGTGTTAGCCACTTTGGTGGCAAAAACAGGAAGGCAGATTATTATCTGAATGGCAATAGATTGGGAAAAGGGGAAGTGCAACGAGACCTGGGTGTCCTTGTGCACCAGTCACTGAAGTTAAGCATGCAGCTGCAGCAGGCGGCTAAACACAGAAACATAGAAGATAGGAGCAGGAGTAGGCTATTCGGCCCCTCGAGCCTGCTCCGCCATTCAATGCGATCATGGCTGATCATCCAAATTCAGTACCCGGTCCTGCTTTCTCCCCATACCCCTTGATCCCTTTAGCCTTGAGAAATATATCCAACTCCTTCTTGAATATATTTAATGAATTGGCCTCTACTGCCTTCTGTGGTAGAGAATGCCACAGGTTCACCACTCTCTGGGTGAAGAAATTCCTCCTCATTTCTGTCCTAAATGGCCTATCCCTTATCCTTAGACTGTGACCCCTGGTTCTGGACTCCCCGACCATCGGGAACATTCTTCCTGCATCTAGTCTGTCCAGTCCTGTCAGAATTTTATAAGTTTCGATGAGATCCCCTCTCATTCTTCTAAACTCCAGCGAGTACAAGCCCAATCGACCCAATCTCTCCTCATACGTCATTCCTGCCATCCCAGGTATCAGCCTGGTGAATCTTCGCTGCACTCCTTCCATGGCAAGAACATCCTTCCTCAGATAAGGCGACCAAAACTGCACACAATACTCAAGATGTGGTCTCACCAAGGCCCTGTACAACTGTAACAAGACATCCTTGTTCCTGTACTCAAACACTCTCGCTACGAAGGCCAACATACCATTTGCCTTCTTAACTGCCTGCTGCACCTGCATGCTTACCTTCAGCGACTGGTGCACAAGGACACCCAGGTCTCGTTGCACTTCCCCTTCTCCCAAGCTATTGCCATTCAGATAATAATCTGCCTTCCTGTTTTTGCTACCAAAGTGGATAACCTCACATTTATCCACATTATATTGCATCTGCCATGCTTCTGCCCAATCACCAAACCTGTCTAAATCATCCTGGAGTTTCTCTGCATCCTCCTCACAGCACACACGCCCACCCAGCTTTGTGTCGTCTGCAAATTTGGAGAAGAAGGCAAATGGTATGTTGGCCTTCATAGCGAGAGGATTCGAATACAGGAGCAAGGATGTTTTGCTGCAGTTGTACAGGGCCTTGGTGAGACCACACCTTGAGTACTGTGTGCAGTTTTGGTCGCCTTATCTGAGGAAGGATGTTCTTGCCATGGAGGGAGCGCAGCGAAGATTCACCAGACTGATACCTGGGATGGCAGGAATGACGTATGAAGATTGATTGGGTCGATTAGGCTTACACTCGCTAGAGTTTAGAAGAATGAGAGGGGATCTCATTGAAACTTATAAAATTCTAACAGGACTAGACAGACTAGTTGCAGGAAGGATGTTCCCGATGGCGGGAGAGTCCAGAACCAGGGGTCACACTCTAAGGATAAGGGGTAAGCCATTTAGGACTGAGATGAGGAGGAATTTCTTCACCCAGAGTGTGGTGAACCTGTGGAATTCTCTACCACAGAAGGCAGTTGAGGCCAATTCATTAAAAATATTCAAGAAGGAATTAGACATATTTCTTAAGGCAAAAGAATCAAGGGATATGGGGAGAAAGCAGGGACAGGGTACTGAATTTGGATGATCAGCCATGATCGCATTAAATGGCGGAGCAGGCTTGAGGGGCCGAAAGGCCTACTCCTGCTCCTATCTTCTATTTTTCTATGTTAATAAATATGGTGAATAGTTGAGGCCCCAACACAGATCCCTGCGGACACCACTAGAAACCTCCTGCCAATTAGAGTACCTACACATTATCCTTACTCTCTGTCTCCTGCCGCTCAGCCAATTTCCTAATTTGCCCTCAACTCCATGGGCTTCTACCTTAGTTAACAGTCTCTTATGTGGGACTTTATCAAATGCCTTCTGGAAGTCCATATATATAACATCCATAGACATTCCCCTGTCCACTACTTTAGTCACCTCCTCAAAAAATTCAATCAGGTTTGTCAGGCATGACGTACCTTTCACAAATCCATGCTGGCTCTCTTTGATCAACTGAAAATGTTCAAGGTGTTCAGTCACCCTATCCTTAATTATAGATTCTAGCAATTTCCTGACAACAGATGCTAGGCTAACTGATCTATAATTCCCTGGTTTCTCTCTCTCGCCATTCTTAAATAGCAGAGTGGCATGTGCAATTATCCAATGTTAAGGAAATGGAGAGAACTTTGGAAGATTATATTTAGGGCATCTGCAATGTGTTCACCTACTTCCTTTAAAACTTCTTTTAAAACCCTGGGATGGGAACCATCTGGTCCTGGGGATTTGTCACTCTTTAGTGCCATTATTTTCTTCATTAGTGTTATTTTACTTATGTTAATTTTTTGAGTCCCTGTCCCTGATTCAATATTAGTTTCCTTGGGATTTCTGACATGCTATCCTCTTCCTCTACTGTGAATACTGACGCAAAGGGGAGAGCAGGGGGTGAGTTGCAAGGGGGAGAGGAACAGAGAGGAACAGAGAGGTGAGGCGTGATGAGGAGGATGATAATGTGGGGTGACTGGGAAGGCTGGAAAAGTCTCTCAATGGGGTTGGGTTGCAAAATATAATCTCAGCAGGGGCAGGCTGCCTTTCCCTCCACCAGTGTCTCACCTCCTGATGCCCCAAATCCTTTCCATCATCTACAAGGCACAAGTAAAGAGTGTGATGGAATATTCTGCACTTGCCTGGGTGAGTGCAGCTTCAACAACACTCAAGAAGTTCAACACCATCCAAGACAAAGCAGTCCACATGATTGGCACCCCATCCACCACCTTAAACATTCACTCCCTCCACCACCGGCCTACCGTGGCTGCAGTGTGTACCATCTACAAGATGCACTGCAGCAACTCGCCAAGGCTTCTTCACAGCACTTCCCAAACCCGCAACCTCTTCCACCTAGAAGGACAAGGGCAGCAGGCGCAGGGGAACACCACCACCTCCAAGTTCCCCTCCAAGTCACACACCATCCTGACTTAGAAGTATATCATCGATCCTTCATCGTCGCTGGATCAAAATCCTGGAACTCCCTCCCTAACAGCACTGTGGGAATACCTTCACCACACGGACTGCAGCGGTTCAAGAAGGCTGCTCACCACCACCTTCTCGAGAGCAACTAGCGATAGGCAATAAATGCTGGCCTTGCCAGCGACGCCCACATCCCATAAACTAATAAAAAAAAGGTCCTGCTTTTCCTACAGCAGGAAGAGAGCGGTGCTTGGCTGTCAGACCATATAGATGACAGAAATAGCAGATCTTGTGAATGCGGAGGATAATGCGATAGAAATTGAATGACGTGGTTGTTAAACTATATTGTTTTTGGCTTCAGCTGTGTATGTTAATTCACACTGTCCTATTCAGATAGCTCCAGCCTTTAATTTACTCGCTTTTTAAGCAAAAATATTTTATTAAAAAATTATATCAAAACCCAGAAATAAACACAATTGTGTTACAGATGATCATCTTTATAATGCACTGTTTTTTTTCAAAAAGGAGATATTGATGGTGCTACTCACTTTTGCAATAAATCATGTAATAAGGGACAATGCATTGCTTAATGAAATATTTAAATTATGTGAAATATGCTTTGTCGTCGAAAGTGCATTTTTCTATAATGTTATTGTAAAATATATAAAAGCCAAGTGCAGAATAATGGTTTAAGCTAAAGTAGATGTTTACCTCCCAACTACAATATTGTACAAACACTGAGTATTATGCAGGTGGCTCAGCTGTCTGAAGTTTTAAACTTACCTGTAGGTTTTGACTGTTTTATGTTATATTCTGTCTCTAGCAGAACAGTTAACAATTTGATCCATTCATAGAATAAGATGTGGTCATATATCTGCTATTTTATTTCACTTTATCAGCAATAAAAAGCTCAAGCTTCCTGATGCTGACTCAATGGGCTAAAAATTCAGTTGCGTAGTGCCTGTTGTTTGGGCGCTATGGGTGCTGAATTGGAACCAAAATGGTGTCCGAGCAGCGCGCGCACACTTCTGGTGCGGGCCATTCCGGACGCCATCTTGGTGAGGGCAGCCATTAGGAGCCTGTGCTGGAAGTATGGTAAGTAGGCAGGTCATGACATCAATCAGCGTACAACACTGATTTGACGCCAGAGCTGCCATTTTCGTCATCATCACTGGAGCTAACACCCTCTCTTAATTTTGCACAGTTGAACTTGCGTTCAGTGGCAGGAAGGACTCCCCACCAGCGCTATTTAAAGGGATCATTACCAACTTTCAGATAACTTGTTTTTTGATTTCTACTGGCTCTGTGTAAGTTTGTGGAAGTGTAGGAGCTTTCTAGAGTTGTTTAAAGTTGTTGAGGTGACAGGGAGTGGTGCTGCAAGTGGAGAAGGCCTTGCTGCTGACTTCAAGGGTTCTGGTCAGACCACTTGCTCCCAGTCATAGGTGCTCTAGTTGTCATCCCACTTGGCCTGCATCATGACAGGGAGATGGAGCAGAGGCAGCAAAGAAGAGGACAAGCTGCTCACAGAGGGAGGAGGAGGAGAGAATCGCTGTCAGTAGGAGGCCTTACCCAACTAGCATCTTCCGAGAGCAATTCTGTTACATCAGCCTGAGCCAGGAGCAGTGTGTGAGGCATCTGCACTTTATGGAGGAGTTGCTCACAGAACTCTGCCACCTCTTGCAGCCTCACTCCAGGGCAAGGACAGCACTGCCAGTGGCTGTGAAGGTGACCGGGCCTGAATTTCTTCACGTTGGGATCTTTCCAGGCTAGAGTAGGTGACATCTGTAACATCTCGCAGTTCGCCATCCACTGCTGCAGAAGAGAGGTCACAGAAGCTCTTTATGGCAGGACAGGGGACTTCATTGGCTTCTCTTTGACCAGAGAGAAGCAGACGGCTTTGCCAGGAGAGCAGACTTCCCCATGGTGCAGGGTGCCATGGACTGTACGCACGTAGCTTTGAAGGCGCCGCTTCCAAATGCTGAGATGTACCAGAACTGAAAAGGTTTCCACTCGCTGAATGTGCAGTTGGTGGGCAACCAGCTCAGCACATCATGATGGTGAATGCTCAGTATCTTGGCATCCAATATTACATCAAAAAATCAACTAATCACCCTTCAGCAATTCCGTTAGTGCCTTTCTTGCGTGAGCCATTGCCTATCCTAGTGCTTCTGTGCATTGCTACCCCAGTGGCTATAGCATGGCTGGTGGAAGGCTGCTGACTTTCAGTGGGGGAGACTGGAGATGGCCTTGCAGGACAACCTCGAGGAGCTCTGGGCCTAGTAGACCCGGCTTTGGACTGCACCACCTCGGCATGGGCGGCAGCAGTCAAGCTAGCTGGCTGGTTGACGGGCAACAGCAAGGGCACTGGCGGAGTGGCAGTGGTGAGAGTAGGATTGCTGTCATCCTGAGAGAGGATAACTGGGTCGTCCTCCACAGATCCATTGCCACTCCCCCGGGGCAGAACCTCAGCAATCCTAGTAATCTGCTGGAGTACAGACTGCTGGACTGCTGTGGCACCCTGCAAGCCTCAACACTGGTAAACCCAGCCATGGTGGCAGCCGAATTTGCTTGCGTGGCAGCAAGATGAGCTTGCGCATGACTTCATTCCGAGCTTCCATTGCAGCACTCAGACATTGGGTGGCTTCTGCTTGTGCTGCAATGGAAGCAGAGACTTCAGCCATCAGACACGGCATGATGGTGCAGCACTGCCTCAGCACTGCATTGAGGTGTCAGCCTAGATTATGTGCTCAAGTCTCTGGGAATCAAACCCAGGACTTTCTGATTCAGAAACGAGAGTGCTACCACTGAGGCAAGGCTGAAACCTAAGTAGAGAGAAAGAGAAAGGCTGAAAAAGTGAAACAGAAACAGATCATAGGAGGAGGGTGAGAAGGGGAGCAACAACCACATGGGGAAGAAGGACAAGGAGGAGGAAGAGCAGGGCAAGGATGGATACATTGATAGGATCAGCGGCACCTCATGACGTCAGTCCAGTGGGAGTTCGGGCCAGGGAATGGAATGTCTGTAATGATATAGTATAATGGTCATATAATTTTTCCACCTGCGTAGCTTCACTCTACTTGCTTGGTGTGAGATGGCCCATGGTCTAAGGATTACGCAGTGGGAAAGTTAATAAGAACATAAGAATTAGGAGCAGGAGTTGGCCATACGGCCCCTTGAGCCTGCTCCATCATTCAGTAAGATCATGGCTGAACTTCCAACTCAACTCCACTTTCTTGCCCAGTCCCCATATCCCTTGATTCTGCTAGAGTCCACAAGGTTGGGTCCACAAGTGCTTTAATGGATCTGCCTACCCCTTCCATGCTGGAAAGGATGGGCTCCAAGCTCTGTCCAAAGCCCTGTGCAAGGCTGGAGTTGGGCTCCTCCATGCTCCTTGACATTGCATTCAGGCTTTCTTGCAAGCCTGCCAATGCACCAAGCATTTCATTGTGCATACTCATCAGCGTTCTTCTGTACACCACCCTATCGAAGTTTTCATCTGAGTCCTGTGCAGCAGAACCCGTGGGCGACCTTGCCCTCCAGGGAACTGGTACCTGCGCTACCCTTTCCCCATGCCCTGGCTGCAGCCCACTCGTGCCCGGTGTCTTACCACCCGTGTCCAACCTATCCTCTAAAGTACACAGCGTGTCAGTATCTGAGCTGGTGGCTGGAAGTGTGAAATCGAGCGATTGTGTTTCTTCTTCTTCTTCTTCTTCACACTCCTCTGCCTCTTGTTCAACCACTGGCTGGGCAGGCTGGATTTCTTGGTTGTCTGAAATGAGAAAGACACAAGGGTAGGCTTGTGGTGAGGGGAGGGGAGAAAGCAAAAGATGCATGCTTACACCATGTGTAGCTTGTAAATCAGAAGAGATTGTGGAATGAGGGTAGTGGGATGTGAGAAGGAGGATAACGTTTGAGGATATCGGCATCTTGTACTCTTTCAGCCCCACCACTGCCCATGGGCTTGGCCATACCCCTGCGAAGAATGGCAAACAAGGACTCCTCCATCGGGGTGAGGTCATGCAGGTGAGCCTGGCCTCGCCAGTTAAGTTCTGCTGCCGCTGGTTATGCACCACCTTTTCTTGCAAGAGAAAGGGAAGTGTGTCATGTGTCATGTGTTTGGGTGATGTGGCTGTCATGCTGAAATAGCTGACAGTGTGTTCAAGCTGCGAGATGTGGATGTGAGGCTTGCAGCATTGGTAAGTGTCTGCGGGTGAAGTGAAGCTATGAATTTGAGGTGTGAGTCGTGTTTGGCAGAGATTGTTGGTAGGTGGGTGGTGGGGGTGTGGTGCATTGAGCATTGTGTGAAGATGGTGGGATTTGGCATTTGAAGATGTATTCACAGACCGTGACCATATCATGTGAGGTTATTAAACTTTGTCCTGCACTGAGTCCAGGTCCTCAGGGCATCACTGCTGGCATTTACCACAGTGGCTATCTGCTCCCACTGCCCTCTAGTCTGATGCCTGGGGGGCCTCCTGGCCCCCTGTGGAAAGAGGACGTCTCTCCTGGAGTTGACCTCCTGGACCAAGGCCTCTAGTGCTGCATCAGAGAACCTAGCTGCACGCGCTCTCCCCTGTTGTGCCATCATTATCACTTTGTCCACTGTTTTCCCAACCACTTCAATCACCTGTTGCAGGCAGGAGGCAACTCTCCTTTAATTGGAGCTAGCCTCACACAAACTTGGGCCCCTGCTAAGCATTCAGCCACTCAGCAGCGCTGAATGCTACAATCATTTATATGTGCTGCCTGCAGTCCCCCAAACGGTTGATATTGCCGTTTTTGGGGGATACCAAATTTCTAAACCAATGTTCTTTATTTTCATGTTATTTTACAGAATCTGAGGCAAACTGGTCATTTTCTTTTGCTTTTTTCAACCTTAATTAAAGAAGCGTGCAATAAGGGCACAGCAGTCATCATGGGTGACTTTAATCTACATATAGATTGGGCCAACCAAATTAGTAACAATACTGTGGAGGAGGAATTCCTGGAGTGTTTACGGGATGGTTTCCTGGACCAATATGTCGAGGAACCAACCAGAGATCAGGCCATCTTAGACTGGGTATTATGTAACGAGAAAGGATTAATTAGCAATCTTGTTGTACGCGGCCTCTTCGGTCGGAGCGATCATAATATGATTGAATTCTTCATTGAGATGGAGAATGAAGTAGTTGACTCAGAGACTAGGGTCCTCAATTTAAATAAAGGAAACTACGATGGTCTGAGGAGTGAGTTGGTAAGGATTGATTGGGGAATGGCACTCAAAGGGTTGACGGTAGATAGGCAATGGCAAACATTCAAAGACCGAATGGATGAGCTACAGAATTTGTTCATCCCAGTTTGGCATAAAAATAAAACAAAAAAGGTGACTCAACCGTGGCTAACAAGGGAAATTAGGGATAGCATAAGATCCAAGGAGACGACATATAAATTGGCCAGAAAAAGCAATAATCCTGAGGATTGGGAGCAGTTTAGGATTCAACAAAGTAGGACAAAGGGATTAATTAAGAAAGGGAAAATAGAATATGAGAGTAAGCTATCAGGGAACATAAAAACTGACTGTAAAAGCTTTTATAGATATGTGAAGAGAAAAAGATTGGTGAAGTCAAGCGTAGGTCCCTTACAGTCAGAATCAGGGGAATTTATAATGGGAAACAAAGAAATGGCAGACCAACTAAATTCATACTTTGGTTCTGTCTTCATAAAGGAGGACACAAATAACCTCCCAGAGATGCCGGGGAACATAGGGCCTGATGAAAGGGTGGAGCTGAAAGAAATCAGTATTTGTAGGGAAATGGTGTTAGGAAAATTGATGGGACTGAAGGCCGATAAATCCCCAGGGCCTGATAATCTACATCCCAGGGTACTTAAGGAAGTGGCCCTAGAAATAGTAGATGCATTGCTGGTCATCTTCCAGAACTCGATGGACTCTGGAACAGTACCCATGGATTGGAGGGTAGCTAATGTTACCCCACTATCAAAAAAGGTGGTCGAGAAAAAGCGGGGAATTATAGACCGGTAAGCCTGATATCGGTAGTGGGGAAAATGCTAGAATCTATTATAAAAGATGTAATAGCAGAGCACTTGGTAAGCAGTGACAGGATCGGACAAAGTCAACATGGATTTACAAAAGGTAAATCATGCTTGACTAATCTACTGGAATTTTTTGAGGATGTAACTGGTAAAATAGATAAGGGAGAACCAGTGGATGTGGTGTATTTGGACTTTCAGAAGGCTTTCGATAAGGTCCCACATAAGAGATTAGCGTGCAAAATTAAGGCACATGGGATTGGGGGCAAGGTATTGACTTGGATAGGGAACTGGTTGGCAGACGGAAAGCAAAGAGTTGGAATAAACGGGTCGTTTTCCGAGTGGCAGGCAGTGACTAGTGGGGTACCGCAAGGATCGGTCCTAGGACCCCAGCTGTTCACAATATATATTAATGATCTGGACGAGGAAATTGGATGTAATATCTCCAAATTTGCAGACGACACAAAGCTGGGTGGGAGGGTAAGCTGTGAGGAGGATGTTGTGAAACTCCAGTACGATTTGGACAGACTGGGTGATTGGGCAGAAACATGGTAAATGCACTATAATGTGGATAAATGTGAGGTTATCCACTTTGGTGGCAAAAACAGGAAGGCAGATTATTATTTGAATGGCAATAGATTGGGAGAAGGGGAAGTGCAAAGAGACCTGGGTGTTCTTGTGCACCAGTCGCTGAAGGTAAGCATGCAGGTGCAGCAGGCGGTTAAGAAGGCAAATGGTATGTTGGCCTTCGTAGCAAGAGGATTCGGGTACAGGAACATGGATGTCTTGCTACAGTTGTACAGGGCCTTGGTGAGACCGCACCTTGAGTATTGTGTGCAGTTTTGGTCGCCTTACCTGAGGAAGGACGTTCTTGCCATGGAAGGAGTGCAGCGAAGATTCACCAGGCTGATACCTGGGATGGCAGGAATGACGTATGAGGAGAGATTGTGTCGATTGGGCTTATACTCACTGGAGTTTAGAAGATTGAGAGGGGATCTCATCGAAACCTATAAAATTCTGTCAGGCCTGGACAGACTAGATGCAGGAAGGATGTTTATGATGGCCGGGGAGTCCAGAACCAGGGGTCATAGTCTAAGGATAAGGGGTAAGCCATTTAGGACTGAAATGAGGAGGAATTTCTTCACCCAGGGAGTGGTGAACCTGTGGAATTCTCTGCCACAGAGGGCGGTGGAGGCCAGTTCATTAAATATATTCAAAAAAGAGTTGGATATATTTCTTAAGGCTAAAGGGATCAAGGGATATGGGGAGAAGGCAGGGACAGGGTACTGAATTTGGATGATCAGCCATGATCTCATTGAATGGCAGAGCAGGCTCGAAGGGCCAAATGGCCTACTCCTGCTCCTATCTTCTATGTTTCTATGTTTCTATGTTAATCTCTTAGTCATATATGTGAGTGAGTGAATAATCAACTGTTATTTCACAGATGAATGCTATTGCTTTCCTTGAGCAGACAAGTCAGTGTCAGCCCTTGTACTAACAACGACCAGATTAAATTGTCCACTGTATCTTTGTACTGGTTGTTGATGGTTCATACGGGATATGCCACATGAAAGAAAAATCTTACTGCCACGGGAAATACTTTTGTTGTAAACACATTGGCCACGAAATTTGGTATCTTAGCGCCAGCGGTTAAGGCCAGTTTGAAGAAAAAAATGGTGGTTGCCTCGCTCCCACCCACTCCTGGCGTGGCCATCTTGGTGAGGGCGATAGTGTGGGTGGGACGTATGTGCACCAGTAGTATGCAGGGTAGGCAGATCGTGATATCATTCAACGTGCAATACTGCTTTGACGCACAGCCTGAAAATTTTGGACGTCACCGTGCCAACCAACGCCCTCTCCCAAACACGCACAGCTGAACATGTGTTCAGCTGCACGAGGGACTACTCCACGAGCGCTATTTAAATTGATACATCCAACTTGCAGGTAAGTTGATTATTTCTCTTGCACTGGCTCTTGCGAAGTTTATATCCATACTGGCTTGCTTGTTAAAGTGTGCAGGGAGTGCTGCTGGTTGCTGGGAAGGTGTGGCTGCTACTGACTACACCACTTGCTCCCAGTCATGGGGGCTCTACTTGCAGTCCCCCTCGCGCAGCAGCATGACAGGGAGATGGAACAGAGGCAGCAAAGAAGACAAGCTGCTCACAGAGGGAGGGGTGGAGGGCTCTCAGCAGTTGGCCTTACCCACGTAGGGTCTTCGGGGAGCACTTCTCCTACCTGCAACTAAGCCAGGAGCAGTGTGTTCGGCGGCTCCGCTTCACCAAGGAGATGGTCAAAGAATTCTGCCGCCTCTTGCAAGCAGACCTGCAGCCTCAGAGCGGGGCCGAGACAGCTCTGCCAGTGGCCCTCAAGGTGACTGTGGCTCTTAATTTTTTCGCCAGTGGATCCTTCCAGGCGGGAACAGGTGACCTAGCAAACATCTCGCAGTTCGCTGTCCAGCACTGCATCCGGGAGGTCACAGAGGATCTGTACTCTCGGAGAAAGGACTTCAATGTCTTCTCTCTAAACGGAGAGAAGCAGGAGGAGCGCGCATCTGGCTTTGCTAGGATATCGGGTTTCCCATGATGCAGGTCGGCATCGACAGTACACACGTAGCTTTGTGGGCACTGCATATCAATGCTGAGACATACTTTAACCACAAAGGGTGCCACTCACTTAGTGTGCAGTTGGTGTCCGACCACGCCAAGCAAATCATGATGGTGAATGCCTGGTATCCTGGCAGCAGTCATGATGCCTTCATCCTGCACCAGTCCAGTGTGCCAGCAATCTTCCAGCCACTATGTCGAACCCGAGGGTGGCAGTTCGGAGACAAGGGCTATCCACTCTTCACCTGGCTGATGACTCCCCACCACTCGTGGCCAGCAATCTTATAATGACAGCCATGCTGCTACGAGGAACCTCATCGTGCAGACCCTTGGGGTGCTCAACCAATGCCCTTGACAGCTCGGGAGGGTCTCTCCAGTACTCACCGGAGTGGGTGTTCCAATTCGTGGTGGTCGGCTGCACCCTCCACAATTTGGCCATCATGAGGGCGCTGCCTTTTCCACCATGGGTTCCATGACCATCTCAGGAGGAAGAGGAAGAGGAGGAAGAATGGAGCAGGCAGCCTGCAAATCCACATTCTAAACGGGCTGTCCGTGAGCACATCATCAGACTCCGGTTCCTCTGAATGAAACCCCAGATCTCCGTTGTTCAACACTTCCCCACTTTAACAAACCTTTGTCATGGAACATCACAGCGTCCTCTTGGCCACAACCCTGAAATGAAAGCCACTACAAAGCAAACATAATTAATGATTAATTCCAATATTACATTACAAAGTCAACCAATCATCCTTGTGCATTTGCTAAGTGCCTCTCTTTTGTGTGCCTTTGCCTGTCCTAGTGCTCCTACAAAGTGCTACCCCAGCAGCTGCAGCATGGCTGGTGGAAGGCTGCTGACATTCCGTGAGCGAGACTGCAGATGGCCTTGCAGGATGACCTCGAGCAGCTCTGGGCCTAGAAGACCCGGCTGTAGAGTACTCCACCTCTGCATGGGCAGCAGCAGTCTGGGCTGGCTGGCTGATGGGCAGCTACATTGGCACTGGCTTTCCCCCTGCCCTGGCTGCAGCCCACTTGTGCCCAGTGACTCACCACTGGCAGATCCTGTCTCTATACTACCCTCTAAAGTTCACGCAGTGCCATATTCTGAGCTGGTACCTGGAAGTATCCGATCGAGTGACAGTGTCTCTCCTTCTCTATCACTCTCCTCTACCTCTCCCTGCACAAGCTGGGCTGGTGGAAGTTCTTGGGTATCTGAAAGGAGAAAGTCACAAGGGTCAGATTGTGGTGAGGGGAAGGTGGGAGTAAAGCAAGATGTGCATGCTTACACCATCAGCAGCTTGTAAGTGAGAAGAGATTGTGGGATGAGGGGGAAGTGGGATGTGAGAAAAAGGATTAGGTATGAGCATACCATCATCATCAATGCTTTCAGCCTCACTGATCAGCATGGCCTCAGTGACGGTCCCTCCAGAAACGTCTCCTCCAGCAGGGTCAGGTTCTGCAGCCATGCCTGCTGTCCCCGCCCCCCCACCCAGAGTCACAAAATTGTCATTGGTGACTTTGACCAGAGCTATCTCAGTGCTGTGGGTAAGGCAAAAGCCAGACTAATAAGATTTGAGCAGGAAATTGCAATAGAAGTGAGCAGAGAGCTGAGTGAGATGAACTTCGAGAGAAAAGGGAGTTTCGAACTGGGGCAATAGTTGGACTATATAAACTTAGGCCTAAAGATTACCCTTCTCTTTAGGGCTAAGAAAAAAAAATCAGTGTTACTAGTGTGTAATGATGGGAGTTTGTGAAAATGTAAAATGTTGTCATTCATAGCGCATGTATTGAAATCGCCAAATTCTTTTTGTCCCAGTTCTGGGAAGTAAAGCTATATTTTTTTTCCATAGGCAGACCATTTTCTGCTTGTTGACTGGCTGTGAAATAGTTAATTCGTTAAGCGCAGATAGGGTAGATCCAACAGTCTAAAGCTAGTCACTTTTTTATTTGATTATAGAAACATAGAAGATAGGAGCAGGAGTAGGCCATTCGGCCCCTCGAGCCTGTTCTGCCATTTAATGAGATCATGGCTGATCATCCAAATTCAGTACCCTGTCCCTGCTTTCTCCCCATATCCCTTTATCCCTTTAGCCTTAAGAAATATATCTAACTCCTTCTTGAATATATTTAATGAATTGGCCTCCACCGCCCTCTGTGGTAGAGAATTCCACAGGTTCACCACTCTCTGGTTGAAGAAATTCCTCCTCATCTCAGTCCTAAATGGCTTACCCCTTATCCTTAGACTGTGACCTCTGGTTTTGGACTCCCGCCATCGGGAACATCCTTCCTGCATCTAGTCTGTCTAGTCCTGTTAGAATTTTATCAGTTTCAATGAGATCCCCTCTCATTCTTCTAAACTCTAGTGAATACAAGCCCAATTGACCCAATCTCTCTTCATACGTCATTCTTGTCATCCCAGGTATCAGTCTGGTGAATCTTCGCTGCACTCCCTCCATGGCAAGAACATCCTTCCTCAGATAAGGCAACCAAAACTTCACACAATACTCAAGGTGTGGTCTCACCAAGGCCCTGTACAACTGCAGCAAGACATCCTTGCTCCTGTACTCGAATCCTCTCGCTATGAAGGCCAACATACCATTTGCCTTCTTAACCGCCTGCTGCACCTGCATGCTTACCTTCAGCAACTGGTGCACAAGGACACCCAGGTCTCGTTGCACTTCCCCTTCTCCCAATCTATTGCCGTTCAGATAATAATCTGCCTTCCTGTTTTTGCCACCAAAGCGGATAACCTCGCATTTATCCACGTTATGCTGTATCTGCCATGCATCTGCCCAATTACCCAACCTGTCCAAATCATACTGGAGTTTCTCGGCATCCTCCTCACAGCATGCACGCCCACCCAGCTTTGTGTCATCTGCAAACTTGGAGATATTACATCTAGTTCCCTCGTCTAGATCATTAATATATATTGTGAATAACTGGGGTCCTAGCACCGATCCCTGCAGCACCCCACTAGTCACTGCCTGCCACTCGGAAAAAGACCCGTTTATTCCAACTCTTTGCTTCCTGTCTGCCAACCAGTTCTCTATCCAAGTCGGTACCTTACCTCCAATCCCATGTGCTTTAACTTTGCACGCTAATCTCTTATGCGGTACCTTATCGAAAGCCTTCTGAAAGTCCAAATACACCACATCTACTGGCTCTCCCTTATCTATTTTACCAGTTACATCCTCAAAAAATTCCAGTAGATTAGTCAAACATGATTTACCTTTTGTAAATCCATGTTGACTTTGTCCTATCATGTCACTGTTTTCCAAGTGCTCTGCTATTCCATCTTTTATAATGGACTCTAGCATTTTCCCCACTACCGATGTCAGGCTTACCGGTCTATACTTCCCCGTTTGCTCTCTACCACCCTTTTTTAAAGAGTGGGGTTACATTAGCTACCCTCCAATCCATGGGAATTTTGGAAGATGACCAGCAATGCATCTACTATTTCTAGGGCCACTTCCTTAAGTACCCTAGCATGTAGATTATCACACCCTGGGGATTTATCAGCCTTCAATCCTGTCAATTTCCCTAACACCATTTCCCGACAAATACTGATTTCATTCAATTCCTCCCTCTCATTAGACCCTATGTTCCCCGACATCTCTGGGAGGTTATTTGTGTCCTCCTTTGTGAAGACAGAACCGAAGTATGTATTTAATTGCAGATGCTGGAAATCCGAAATAACAACAGAAAATGCTGGATAAACTCCGCAGGCCAGGCAACTCCGTGGAGAGAGAAATAGAGTCCAAATTTCTCCATTTCTCTCTCCACGGATGTTGCCTGGCCTGCTGAGTTTTTCCAGCATTTTCTGTTGTTATCATGTATTTAATTGGTCAGTCATTTCTTTGTTCCCCATTATAAATTCCCCTGATTCTGACTGCAAGGGACCTACGCTGGACTTCACCAGTCTTTTTCTCATCACATATCTATAGAAGCTTTTACAGTCAGTTTTTATGTTCCCTGCAAGCTTTTTCTCATACTCTATTTTCCCCCTCTTAATTAATCCCTTTGTCCTCCTTTGCTGAATCTTAAACAGCTCCCAATCCTCAGCTTTGCTACTTTTTTTGGCCAATTTATATGTCCTCTCCTTGGATCTTATGCTATCCCTAATTTCCCTTGTTAGCCACGGATGAGTCACCTTTTTTGTTTTATTTTTATGCCAAACAGGGATGAACAAATTCTGTAGTTCATCCATGCGATCTTTAAATGTTTGCCACTGCCTATCCAACATCAACCCTTTAAGTAACATTCCCCAATCCATGCTAGCCAACTCACGCCTCATACCATCGTAGTTTCCTTTATTTAAATTCAGGACCCTTGTCTCTGAGTCAAATACTTCACTCTCCATCTTAATGAAGAATTCTGTCATATTATGATCGCTCCGCCCCAAGGGGCCTCGCACAACAAGATTGCTAATTAATCCTTTCTCATTACATAATACCCTGTACAAGATGGCCTGATCTCTAGTTGGTTCCTCAATATATTGGTCCAGGAAACCAACCCATATACACTCTAGAAGTTCCTCCTCCACAGTACTGTTACTAATTTGGTTAGCCCAATCTATATGTAGATTAAAGTCACCCATGATAACTGCTGTGCCCTTATTGCATGCGTCTCTAATTTCCCATTTAATGCCACCCCCAACCTCAGCATTACTGTTTGGGAGTCTGTATACAACTCCCACTAACGTTTTCTGCCCCTTGATATGTCTCAGCTCTACCCATACAGATTCCACATCATCAGAGCTAATATCCTTCCTTATGATTGTGTTAATTCCCTCTTTAACCAGCAATGCTACCCCACCTCCTTTTCCTTTTTGCCTGTTATTCCTGAATATAGAATACCCCGGATGTTGATTTTCCCAGCCTTGGTCACCCTGGAGCCATGTCTCCGTAATCCCAATTATATCATATCCGTTTACATCTATTTGCACAGCTAATTCATCCACCTTATTATGAATGCTCCTCTCATTAAGACACAAAACCTTCAGGCTTTTGTTTTAACATTCTTAGACCTTTTAGAATTATTATTTACTGTGGCCATGCTTGATTTACACCCTTGATTTCTCTGACTGCCGCTTTTGATTTTCTCCTTCCTGTCTTTTGCTTCTATGGTGGCATAGTGGTTAGCACTGTTGCCTCACAGCGCCAGGGACCCGGGTTCGAATCCGGCCTCGGGCGACTGTCTGTGTGCAGTTTGCACATTCTCCCCGTGTTTGAGTGGGTTTCCTCCGGATGCTCCGGTTTCCTCCCACAGTCCAAAGATGTGCGAGTTAGGTTGATTGGCTATGATAAATTGACCCTTAGTGTTAGGGGGATTAAATACGTGGGGTTACGGGGATAGGGTAGGATATGTGTTGGTGTAGGGGTTATGGGGATCGGGTGGGATATGTGTCGGTGCAGGCTCGATGGGCCAAAATGGCCTCTATCTGCATTGTGGGGTTTCTGTGATTCTATCCTTGCTTCCGTTTCCTCTGTCTCCCTGCACAGGTTCCCAACCCCCTGCCATTTTTGTTTAAACCCTTCCCAACAGCACTAGCAAACACTCCCCCTAGGACATCAGTCCCGGCCCTGCCCAGGTGCAAACCGTCCAGTTTGTACTGGTCGCACCTCCCCCAGAACCGGTTCCAATGTCCCAGGAATTTGAATCCCTCCCCCTTGCACCATTCCTCTAGCCACGTATTCATCTGAAATATCCGTCTATTTCTACTCTGACGAGCACGTGGCACTGGTAGCAATCCTGAGATTACTACCTTTTGAGGTCCTATTTTTTCATTTATATCCTAGCTCCCTATATTCATCTTTTAGGACCTCATCCAGATTTTTACCTATATTGTTGGTACCTATATGCACCACAACAACTGTCTGTTCACCCTCCCCCTCCAGAATGCCCTGCAGCCACTCCGAGACATCCTTGACCCTTGCACCAGGGAGGCAACACACCATCCTGGAGTCTCGTTTGCGGCCGCAGAAATGCCTATCTATTCCCCTTACAATAGAATCCCCTATCACTATAGCTCTCCCGCTTGTTTTCCTCCTGTCCTGTGCAGCAAAAGCACCCATGGTGCCAGGAAGTTGGCTGCTGCTGCCTTCCCCCGATAAGCCATCTCCCTCAACAATATCCAAAGTGGTATATCTGTTTGAGAGGGCAATGGCCACAGGGGACCCCTGTTTAATTCTCTCAAATTAAAAGTTTGGGATAAATCTGTGCAGTTTGATGAAACAGCTGCTACTGAGACCACAGCAGCAAGTCATTCTCTGTTGCGATTTGTATTGCTTGATAACATCAAGATGGGGCGGGGGGGAGGGTGGGGAACGGATGGTGAAGCAGTCAGTACCAATCTCTGTGAAATGCTGCAGCTGACAGAAGTATTGATGGTGTGGGACCCCAGAAGCCATTGCAGAAGGGGAGATAGAACATGTCCCCAGCACAGTCACAATAGTATACCACCCCAGTGTCAGCGAGTCTGAGAGGGCTCAGGTTAAGTTGGGAGTTTATCACTGACATATGCCAAGTGCTGTAATAGGACCTGCAGACACGTTGAGCAATTAGGACTGGTGGTTGAACTTACAGCAGCATTGAACTTCTATTCAGCAGGGCCTTTCTGGTGCCCTTCTGAGAATATGTCTGGCTTTAGCTAATTTGCAGTCCAAGAATGTGACAGATGCTCTCTTTTCACACGCAGCCATCTACATATAATTCCCTAGCAGCAGGAAAGAAGGAAAAGGCAGGGTTTTTTTCCTCAGTGGCAACTTTCCAACGATATTAGATGCCGTCGACTGTACCTATGTAGCCATCCACAAGCCTATAAACTATGCTATGACATAGAGATGGAGAGAATTTTTTTGATGCAGTGAGCTGTTAAGATCTGGAATACATTGCCTGGAAGGGTGGTGGAAGCAGATTCAATACTAACTTTCAAAAGGGAATTGGATAAATAGTAGAAGGGGAAAACATTGCAGGGCTATGAAGAATGAGCAAGGGAGTGGACTAATTGGACAGCTCTTTCAAAGAGCCGACACAGGCACGATGGGCCGAATGACACCTTTCTGTGCTGTATGATTCTATGATAGATGAGCGGAAGGGATATTTTCCATGAATGTTCAGTCGGCATTTGACACTGAGAATCATGCAAATGAACACTAGGAACCCAAAATTCCACAATGTCTTTTGCAAATCTGAGGCACTATCAGACCCAGTTAGGCTTTTTTCACTGTGAAATTTTCATCAGAAGTAGTGCTGGACGCTTCCTACGGCCATACCCCTTCCAAGCAGCCATCACTAAAAGAGGTGGCACTGATGGTGTCATCTAATTCCCATCAGCACCACCTCAGTTGTAACATGCTTCTACGTGCAGCTAGGTTGCATCCTCAGCAACATCAAAAGGAGCAGCTGCCACAAGATCAAGGACATTCATTCTGTCTTCTCCCCATAATTAGCTCACCCACTACATCATTGCTTTCCTCTTTACTAAGCATCTGCCCAGTGACATCCACCATGAGTGATTAGTTAGTGTTGGTGAGGGTGGCTCACTTGGTGGGATACAGAAGGTGAGTGGTGAAGAAGATGATGAGAATGTTGATGAGGACACAGTCATCATTATCCAGAGGGACAGAACGTGTGTCCTCAGCTGAGGAACCATGAGAGCCAGCTCTGAGATCCTGCATTTAAATGAAGGATGCTCACAGAGCCTTTAACCCATGTCGAGGCTGTTAATGAGGTGTCGAGCAATGTGCGTCAGTTGGTGGTTCAGATGGAGGAATGTACTACCTGTATCTGTGGTACCATGATGAATGTCTGAACCTGTCTGTAGTCGAGCCTGAAGCAAGTGTCAGCTTCAATACAAACTGCAGCAGTAGATCTTGAATCAAGATCTATTGGCATTACTGCAGACAGGCCAGTTATGACTACAGCCAGTTTTGGTACTAAATGCAAGAGAGCTTTCTCCTCTTAACTCTATTGACCTTTCGGGGCTGTATATTAGACAACTATCTATAGATGCACACATGGGTGAGAGTGCTATATCTCTGCACAGCTTGACGTTTGTGCCTTCCCTCCTGACCCCTCAGATGCATGAACATGTTAATGAAGGCAGCCTGGGTGAGGATGACCTTGCCATGTCTGAGGACACGTAGTCTTCAACAGGTTGCTCTGGGAACTTAACCACATCAAAAAGACAACCACCTCGGGCCCCAAAGGCTCCATTCTGCAAGCACAAGTAATCTACCTCAAAACCTTCCATCCTTGAGGTGACCCCTAGAACAAGTAGGAAGTTGGATGTAAAGGATAGATGTAAGGTAGATACCCGTTATAGTTGCAAGGAGGAAGGGCCAAATAGGAAACCACACACACTTTTAGGCACCTTGAACAAAGTTTTTTGGTACTATTTTCTGACAGTTTGATGGAATAGCACCTTTTATACTGAGGATTGGTCCATGGAGGGCTATGTAAGAGAGGGTCATGCAATAGCTTTAGTAAGAGTATTCAATTTCAATGAGAGAAACTGAGGAAATGTCATGGTCGTGTGATGGGCAGGAAAGCACATTATCAGACCTTGTCCCATATAGGAGTTTCCATAGTTATTTTTCAGCTGCCACAGACTCTTCATCGTGCTCCTGATCTTCAGTGTTTTGTAAAATTTCAGGCCCCTGAGCCTTCTGGCTTTAGTCTTCCTGCCTGTCTTTTACTATTGTATGATGAAAACCTTTTCCAGTAGCCAGGTGGTGAAGGGTACAGCAAGCCACAATGATGTGGGAAACCTTTGGAGGACTATACTGTCTCTCTTGATAAGCCCAAACACCTGAATCAATCCTTCAGGATGCCGATGGTTGGCCCCACAATGATTTTCATGACATTGTCTACCTTATTGTATGACATTTATTCAAGTATTGGGGGTTTCACAGTAGGGTCAGGAATCATTGCATTAAGGGGTTGCCCCTGTCCCTGAGGAGCCTTCCTGATCCCTGGCTTGGCCTAGTGAACAATCCTTGGATACTTAAAATGAAAGAATCATGGTGGATTCCTGGATAGCAGGCATTCACGTCCATGGTGATATGCTTGGCATGGCAAACAGAATACATGTTCAGCGAACTAATCCCTTTCTATTCACAAAGTTGGTTGGATTCTGTAAGGGGGCTCAAATGGTGTCATGGGTCTCATTAATTACTCTCTTGCACTCGGAAAATCCTGCCAGTCAGTAAAACTGGATTGGCCTTTTCTGTTTTGTCACTTCCATCGGGAATGAGATACACTACCCAGCATCTGTCACCTACTTAATGCAGCGGTAGGTTACAAATTCACGGCCACTGTAATTTTAATTGCCACGCTTAGTGTCATGGCAATGTTGAATGAAGACTCTAGGTCAGGGGCAAGTTCCTTTGGAAACTGCTGCCTTCTAATCCACTGGCATCTGGACAAGTTTAAATATGAACACTTTAGTATACCAGGTAACTGTGTATTTGTGTCAGTCTACCCCTGTGGTATCTTCCCCAATCATGCAAATCTTCATTCCGGCTTTCTCCACATCCTCTTTATCCTCTTCCTCAAAACACAGGTAGAGCGGAATGCCTAGGGGAATGTGCATTGTTGCAGGTGGGACAATGGATACCAGACTCTAAAGATGGCCACTAAGCCACACTCTCGATTTGCTACTGTCTCTAGCAGTCTGCAATTCCACTGACATACTGGTGTTAATTGTTGGGTGCGGGAACCTGGCATTGGGGGAAGGAAATTTAGTGTTGCATGTTGCTCACTTATTGCACATGGATATTAATGGTGCAGGTGAGAATTTGGGGGTTGTAGGGAATTAAGAGCGGGAGTAGAGAAAAATACTAAATCCCCCCTGGATTGATGGAGTATTGGTGCCAGGTTTCTCCTTCATATTTTCCTACTTTTAGGACTAAAATTGTACCCAAAATACGGCGTCAAACCAGAGGAAAGCCGCTATTAGCCTAGCCCAGCACTGACACTATCAGTGACAGTTTCTCAGGCTTCCTGCCTGTGTTATGGCATTGTCATCTGCCAAGACATCAACACTATTTGGTGAACTGTGCTTTGCATTGTTGCTGAGCAGCTGCCATTGTTGATGGGTGTTGTGCCCCTCTTCAGCAGTTATCACAACCCTTCAACCATAAATACTCGTAAAGCGCCTCATCTGGTGCTCCCAGCGAAACATTGTGATCAGAAAATCACAAGCCTACAACTCTGATTTTGCATCGAATCATTTAATTGGATGGAAAATCCGGGACTGCAAGTCTTCAATTTCCTTAGTAGCACTTACTGTGAATGCTGTTCCTTGCCAGAAACATCTGATTGGCCCTCTAATTTTTGGATTTGATGGTTATAATTGCATGTTCAGTGAAATAACCAGAACAAAAAGTTTAACTCTTGTGATTGGAGGTCTGAAATTACATTGTGCAGTATTAGCAGATAAATGCTTAATTGTTTCATGTGTAATTTCCTTGCAATTTCAATGGAGGTGTTAAGCTGTGTTTTGACGGATCCTTCTCGCAGACACTGTTTCTCTACCTCTTCCATTTCTAGTAAGCAACTTTTCACAGCCCTTTTCTTGAAGTTTGGTGGTTCGGTTCTCAGTGGTAGGGACTTCCAGTGTTCAATCACATGATCAGTTACACTCAGGAACAATGTTCCCTTTAATTGTTTTTGGGTGTGCTGCCTATTCAAAATCCTGTGCATGTGAGGTTCTTCCCATTTAAGAGCCGGTGAGCCGGCTGCACGGGAGCTCCACAGCCACGCAGCTTAAAGGGAACGCTGCTCAGGAAGCCCATAATTGTTTTTCTTTAAAAAAAAGCTTTACCATCACAGCTATTAATATGAGCCTGCGATATATTACAGTAAGCACAGGAAAATCCATTCCAAAGATGTCAGGAACCTCAGACTAATACATTGTTCTTGACTACTTTTAATTATGGTATTACAACTATGCTTCCTTTTCTATATTTTTAGGCCACTGATCGTGAGAGGGACCCAATCACCTATCGCATTCTAAATGGAGATCCACAGCAGGTTTTTAACATTACTCAAAAGTAAGAGGATATAGATAACTTTAGAAATGTAGCCAATATGACTGATGGAGTAAATTTTATGACTATGCACAGTGGGGAATTTGGAGACAGACAGTTTTCTGTCCATTAATGTCTTAATTATAATTTGATGTGTGAAGCTCTTGGGAGATGAGAATGTGTCAAGGTTTTCAATTGTAAGGTTCTGAATAAACGTGTGTCCTGCTAAAGTATATTGGGTATACATATGATGATATGAAAGAGGTAAAAGGTTATATGATAGCTTGGCAAGAGCAGAACAGTAAATGCGCAACACGTTGAAAGGTAACACTAGTGCCATGCAATTTTGGGCCATTTAACTGGTGCATGGTACTTTTGCCAGATCAAAGTGCACCACCTTCTTCTGCATCTGTTTCCTGGTCCTACAGATACTGTTGATTGTGTTGACCAGACACCACTGCTAAACTGGATAATGCTCCTTTCACCCATCTCGTACAGCAGCACCTCCATTTCGCCAACCATCAATAAAGGGATCAGGTGCTGTATCACTCCATCAAGTGCCCACAGATCCCATTGCATGCCTCTACATTGGGTTTGCTTTGACCTAATTTTTTTCTGTCATTTCTTTCCCCCTTTCCTTTACAATCCAGTAACGCTGCAAACTGTTTACAATCCATTTTGAGACTTTTAAAAAGCTCAAAGAATTTTGACCCCCCTGTGCAATCACTTATCTCCATGTGCAAGGCCAAAGCTGCTCAGGAAGTTTATGATAATTGTGCAGGTCAGGCAGCATCTGTGGAGAGAGAAACAGAGTTAACGTTTCAGTTTGATGACCTTTCATCAGAACTGGAAAAAGTTAGAGATGTACCAGGTTTTCAGCAAGTACAGAGGCAGGGAAAGAGTGGGGAGGGGAGGAAAGAACAAAAGGGAAGTTCTGTGATAGGGTGGAAGGCAAGAATGATTAAATGGCAAAAGGGATGATGGTGCAAGGCAAAAGGGAGTGGAAGTGGGATATGTAAAGAAACAAAAGATGGGTTTAGAGGAGGTATAAATGGGAATAGCAGAATCATCAACAGCTGCTGTCCAAAAAAAATGGGGGCAGAAGTTATGATCTGAAATTGTTGAACTCAATGTTGAGTCCGGAAGGCTGTAAAGTACCTAATCGAAAGGTAAGGTGCTGTTCCTCGAGTTTGCGTTGAGCTTCGTTGGAACAGTGTAGGAGGCCGAGGAAAGAGGGGGGTCAGAGTGGGGGTGGGGCGGAGAATTAAAATGACAGGTGACTGGTAGCTCAGGGTCATGCTTGCGGACTGAATGGAAGTGTTCCGCAAAGCGGTCACCCAATCTGCGTTTGGTCTCCCCATTGTAGAGGAGACCGCATCGTGAGCAGCGAATACAGTATACTAAATTGTAAGAAGTACAAGTAAATCACTGTTTCACCTGGAAGGAGTGTTTGGGGCCCTGGACAGTGGGAAGGGAGGCAGTAAAAGGGTAGGTGTTGCACCTCCTGTGTTTGCACAGGAAGGTGCTATGGGAAGGGGAGTGGGTGTTGGGGGTGATAGAGGAGTGGACCAGGGTGTAGTGGAGGAAACGGTCCCTTCAGAATGCTGAAAGGGTAGGGGAAGGGAGGATGTGTTTGGTGGTGGGATCGCACTGGAGGTGGCGGAAATGGCGGAGGATGATCGTTGAATGTGGAGGCTGGTGGGGTGAAAGGTGAGGACAAGGGGAACCCTACAGTGGTTCTGGGAGGGAGTGGAAGGGGTGAGAGCAGAAGTGCGGGAAATGGAATGGACACGGTTGAGGACCTTGTCAACTATGGTGGAGGGGAATCCTCGGTTGAGGAAAAAGGAAGACATATTGGAAGCACTGGTATTGGAAGATGCCATCGTCAGAACAGATGTAACAGAGATGAAGAAACTGGGAGAATGGAATAGAGTCCTTACAGGAAGCAGGGTGGGAGGAAGTGTAGTCAAGGTAGCCATGGGCAGCCAGTGGGCTTACAGCTGATAGTGGTCGGTAGCTTGTCCCTAGAAATGGAGACAGAGAAGTCGAGGAAGGGAAGGGAAGATTCAGAGATGGACCATGTGAAGGCGAGAGAAGGAGGCCGGCCAGCAGTGCATTGGAATAGTCAAGTTTAGAGGTGACAAAGGCATGGACAAGGGTTTCAGCAGCAGATGAGCTGAGGCAGGGGCAGAGACGGATGATGTTACGGAGGTGGAAGTAGGCGGTCTTAGTGATGGCGTGGATATGTGGTTGGAAGCTCATCTCCGGGTCAAGTATGACACTAGGAATGCAAAACGTCTGGTTCAGCCTTAGACAGTTGCTAGGGGAGATGGAGTCGGTGGCTAGGGAGCGGAGTTTGTGGCGGGGACTGAAGACAATGGCTTCGGTCTTCCCAATATTTAGTTGGAATAGATGGAAGATCACAGGCTTGCAGTGGACAAACATATCAAATGTGCTTCTGCCAAGGGCCGCGAGCACAGAAGCAGATTTTTTAACCTCATTACGATTGTGATACTTTAAAGTTTGAGTTCAAATGGCAAGTTGTGAAATTGAATTCAATAAATCTGGTCATTTTGTGGGCTGGCACCAGCAAATCAACCACGAAAGCTGCCAGATTGTCTTAAATACATAACTGGTTCACTAATGTCCTTCATGGAGGGAACTTTCAGGCGGAGCTGGTCTGGCCTACACGTGACTCCAGTACGACACTACATGGTTGACTGTTGGGATGCCCTCAGCATAACTACGGATGGGCAATAAGTACTATCTTACTAGTCTTGCCCACGAAAAAATATAACAAAAAATCCTCAAATTTTTACCCACCACCACCTTGCTATTTGACCATTTAAATGGTGTACCTATATCTGCCATCCGAAAAGCAGCTTTGGATCTTTGTGCAGATCAGCCCCATCTGTAGCAGGCCTCATCCATTTGTACAGGAGCTTCTTGACTTCCAACATTGCACAAGTTGAACAAGTAGATGGAAGTCATGTTTTTCCTATCAGTAATAGAATTGACAAAAAATATTGAAAATATTGGCATGGAAGAATGACGAATGACCCATTACCTTAATGCCATGTATATATGCTGACACTCCAGAAGTAATGAGCGAAAAAACTCCTGGCAAAGGAATGTTTGTCAATTTTTTTTTTACTAACTTACATAGGAAATTATTCAACTTGCACATCAATGCAAGTCGGAGCCTTTTTTGCCCAATTTTATGCATTTTTTTTTACCAAGGCAATGGTAATTGAATTTTAATTATCAAGGGAAAAAGTTACAATTCTATTTTGTTCGTCTGTACAGCATGTATTATTTAATTCATTAAAAGCATGAAATTATTTTCAAGACTGATCTATTTGATACCAGCTTTGGAATAGAGATTGAGCCAACCTATAATCAGGAACTGAAGTTGCCTGCACTATTGTCACAATAACATAATGGAGAGAACTGAATTTGTTCTTTCTATGTAGAGTAAAAACATTTATCTGAATGTATTATACAATGAGAATTTAAATGAATTGCTTAAAATTACAGTAATCCATTACAAAATAGGAGTACATTTTTGACTGTAACAGGTTAATTGTTCTAATTTCTTAAACTTCCGCAGCATGTTTACTGGTTCATGAATGTTCATTTAAACCTTTTCTTGCATTCTATCTTCCCTAGCACTGGACTGCTAGTCTTAGAAAAATCTTTAGACAGGGAAAGTACTGATCGATACATACTTATTGTCACAGCATCTGATGGCAAGCCTGATTCCGTAAGTCAATTAAATTCTTTGATTCATAGTTGTTTTGTACTGTTTGCAGCTATTCTATTCATTTCTATTGGAGTTATAAAGTTTATTCTGGTAATTCAACATCAATGTTAGAAAACTTTGAACATTTGCTGGTTGTAATTATTAATTTATTTTTAATGTTGTTGTGGATGCACTGTTTCTCCATGTTGATAGAACACAAGAAAGTCATGAATGGGAAGTGTTGGTCTATTCTATTCTTATCTCTTCTATTCTGTCATGGACTTCCTCCCACACCAGCTGTTGATTCCTACTTTAGGAAGTGCAAATGGGCAAGTTCAGCGAGACTATGCTTTTGGAGCACAGCCTCACTGGATAGGAGTGCAGGTCAGAGAATTGAGGCTTTGATGTTATAGTCTAATCCTGACTTGTGCTCCCTTCCAGTGACACTAGTGGAGTAGAGGTAACCGCACTAAATTTACCCTTTAAGTTCCTTACTCCACCTCCCCTAAAAAAAAGTACCATTAATATTTCTATAATGTTCAATCCCTCTTCTCAACAGGTATTGTTCCAGCTTCTGTTTAAAGTTGTCAATTGAATGTCAATAGAACAGGTTTTGACCTGTATTATCATAGAATCATAGACATATACAGCACAGAAGGAGGCCATCGTGTCTGTGCCGGCCGAGAAAGAGCTATCCAGCCTAATCGCACTTTCCAGCTCTTGGTCCGTAGCCCTGTAGGTTACAGCACTTCAAGTGCATACCCAAGTGCTTTTTAAATGTGATGAAGGTTTCTGCCTCTACCACCCTTTCAGGCAGTGAGTTCCAGACCCCCACCACCCACTGGGTGAAAAATGTTCTCCTCAACTCCCCGCTAATCCTTCCACCAATTACTGTAACTCTCTGCCTCCTGATTATTGACTCTCTGCTAAGAGAATATTACTTTACATAGGATATATGGCACAAAAACAGGCCATTCGGCCCAACCAGTCCATGCCGGCATTTCTGCTCCACTCGAGCCTCCTCCCGTCTTTCCTCATCTAAATCTATCTAGTCCCTTCTCCCTCCTAGTTTTATGAGAACATATGAACATTGAACAGAAGATAAAGTTCTTCACTTTGTCATTTAGTGGGATGTGTGGGACTAATTCAGACAGCTCTCTTCTGCCTCCTGCTTTGATGCTGTGACAGAAATGAAGTATATTTGGCTAGGTTTTGTTTTAGCGAATTGGCGGTAATATACTAGCATGGATTAAGAATTGATTAACAGACAGAAAACAAAAAGAGTAGGGATAAACAGGTCTTTATCAGGATGGCAGGCTGTGACTAGTGGGGGGGAGGTTCCTAGAGAACAAATAATAAAAATGACAACAGAGAAGGTCATAGACTTAGGTAGCAGTGGGGAAATTAAAAACCAGAGCGTGTCAGGAAGGGGCAGAAGGTATGGAGTAAAAGGTAAAGTAATAAAAAGGGCAAAAGCAGGAACTAAGTGTCACAAAACACATTTGAAAATTCTCTATCTGAATGCACGTAGCATTCGTAACAAAATAGACGAGTTAATGGCACAAATAACTACATATGGGTATGATCTTGTGGCCATTACAGAAACATGGCTGCAGGGTGACAATGCCTGGGAATTAAACATACCAGGTTATTTAACAATCAGGAAGGACAGGCAGGAAGGAAGGGGAGGTGGGGTGGCTATGTTAATAAAGGAAGGAATCACTGTAATACAGAGAAATGATATTGGGTCAAAAGATCAGGATAATGAAACAGTTTGGGTGGAGATAAGGAATAATAAGGGGAAAAAAACACTAGTGGGCGTAGTCTATAGGCCTCCGAACAGTCGCAACTCAGTTGGACGGAGTATCAATCAGGAAATATTTGAGGCTTGTAATAAGGGAACATCTATAATTATGGGGGATTTTAACTATCATATTAATTGGACAAATCAAATTGGGCAGGGCTGCCTTGAGGATGAGTTCATTGAGTGTATTAGGGATGGGTTTCTTGAGCAGTATGTAACTGAACCGACCAGAGGGCAAGCAACCTTAGATCTGGTCCTGTGTAACGAGACAGGATTAATTAAAAATGTCCCAGTAAAGGATCCCCTTGGAATGAGTGACCATAACATGGTTGAATTCCATATTCAATTAGAGGGTGAGGAGGTTGTATCTCAAACAAGCGTGCTAAGCTTGAATAAAGGAGACTATGAAGGTATGAGAGCGGAATTGAGTAAAGTGGATTGGGAAAATAGATTAAAGGGTAAGACGATACATGATCAGTGGTGTACATTTAAGGAGTTATTTTACAACTTCCAAAAAAAGTATATTCCACTGAGAAAAAAAGGGTGTAAAAGAAAAGACAGCCATCTGTGGCTAAGTAAAGAAATTAAGGATAGTATTCGACTAAAAACAAGGGCATATAAGGTAGCCAAATCTAGTGGAAGGATAGAGGATTGGGAAAACTTTAAAAGACAGCAAAAAATAACAAAAAGATTGATTAAGAAAGGGAAGATAGATTATGAAAGTAAATTAGCAAAAAATATAAAAACAGATAGTAAGAGTTTTTATAGTCATATAAAAAGAAAAAGGGTGGCGAAAGTAAATGTTGGTCCCTTAGAGGATGAGACCGGGAAATTAATGGTGGGAAATATGGAGATGGCAAAAACACTGAATGAATATTTTGTATCAGTCTTTACAGTAGAGGACACCAAGAATATCCCAACACTGGACAAGCAGGGGGCTATAGGGGGGGAGGAGATAAACACGATCAAAATCACTAAGGAAGTGGTACTCGGTAAAATAATGGGACTCAAGGCGGATAAATCGCCTGGACCTGATGGCTTACATCCTAGGGTCTTGAGGGAAGTGGCGGTAGGGATTGTGGATGCATTGGTAATAATCTTCCAAAACTCCCTGGACTCAGCGAAGGTCCCGGCAGACTGGAAAACTGCTAATGTAACACCCTTATTTAAAAAGGGCAGTAGACAGAAGGCTGGAAACTATAGACCGGTTAGCCTAGCATCTGTGGTAGGTAAAATTTTGGAGTCCATTATTAAGGAGACAGTAACAGGACATTTGGATAATCATAATTTAATAAGACAAAGTCAGCATGGTTTTATGAAGGGGAAGTCATGTTTGACAAATTTGCTGGAGTTCTTTGAGGAAGTAACATATAGGGTGGATAAAGGTGAACCAGTGGACGTAGTGTATTTAGACTTCCAAAAGGCATTTGACAAGGTGCCACACAAAAGATTATTGCTTAAGATAAAAAATCACGGGATTGGGGGTAATATTCTGGCATGGATAGAGGATTGGCTATCTAACAGAAGGCAGAGAGTTGGGATAAACCGTTCATTCTCAGACTGGCAATCAGTAACCAGTGGTGTTCCGCAGGGGTCAGTGCTGGGTCCCCAACTCTTTACAATCTATATAAACGATTTGGAGGAGGGGACCGAGTGTAACATATCAAAGTTTGCAGATGATACTAAGATGGGAGGGAAAGTAGTGAGTGAGGAGGGCATAAAAAACCTGCAAGGGGACATAGACAGGCTAAGTAAGTGGGCAGAGATTTGGCAGATGGAATACAATACTGCAAAGTGTGAGGTTATGCACTTTGGCAGGAAAAATCGTAGAGCAAGTTATTATCTTAATGGCAAGAAACTGGAAAGTACTGAAGTACAAAGGGATCTGGGGGTCCTGGTGCACGAAACTCAAAAGGTTAGTATGCAGGTGCAGCAAGTGATTAAGAAGGCCAATGGAATGTTGGCTTTCATTACTAGGGGGATAGAATATAAAAATAGGGAGGTATTGCTTCAGTTGTACAAGGTATTGGTGAGACCGCACCTGGAATACTGCATACAGTTTTGGTGTCCATACTTAAGAAAAGACATACTTGCTCTCGAGTCAGTACAAAGAAGGTTCACTCGGTTAATCCCGGGGATGAGGGGATGGACATATGAGGAGAGGTTGAGTAGATTGGGACTCTACTCATTGGAGTTCAGAAGAATGAGAGGCGATCTTATTGAAACATATAAGATTGTGAAGGGGTTGGATCGGGAGGATTCAGGGAGGATGTTCCAGATGATGGGTGAAACTAGAACTACTAGGGGGCATAGTCTTAGAATAAGGGGCTGCTCTTTCAAAACTGAGATGAGGAGGAACTACTTCACTCAGAGGGTGGTAGGTCCATGGAATATGCTGCCCCAAAAAGCTGTCGAAGCTACATCATTACATAAATTTAAAACAGAAATAGACAGTTTCCTAGAAAAAAAGGGAATTAAGGGTTACGGGGAGCGGGCAGGAATTTGGACATGAGTCTAGGTTCGGGTCGGTCATGGCCCTGTGGGTAGCGGAGCGGGCCCAGGGGCCGTGTAGCCTGATCCTGCTCCTGTTTCATGTGTCTAATTCTGTTAGATTCAGGAGATAGTCGGTTAGGATCAGATCAGCCATGATCTTATTGAATGGCGGAGCAGGCTCGAGGGGCCAATTGGCCTACTCCTGCTCCTATTTCTTATGTTCTTATGTATGCAAGGATCGGTGCTTGGGCCCCAGCTATTCACAATCTATGTCAATGATTTGGATGAGGGGACTAAATGTAACATTTCCAAATTTGCTGATGATACAAAGCTAGGTGGCAGTGGCAGTTGCGAAGAGGATGTGAAAAGGCTCCAAGGGGATCTCGACAGGTTCAGTGAGTGGGCGAGGACATGGCAGATGGAATATAATGTGGATAAATGTGAAGTTATCCACTTTGGTAGAAAAAACAGAAATGCAGAGTATTTCCTAAATGGTGAAAGATTGGGGAATGCAGATGCTCAAAGGGACCTGGGTGTCCTTGCACATGAGTCATTGAAAGTGAATGTGCAGGTGCAGCAAGCCATTAGGAAGGCAAATGGTATGCTGGCCTTCATTACAAGAGGATTTGAGTACAGGAGTAAAGAAGTCTTACTCCAATTACATAGTGCCTTGGTGAGACCACACTTGGAGTACTGTGTACAGTTTTGGTCTCCTTACCTAAGGAAGGATATATTTGCCATAGAGGGAGTGCAACGAAGGTTCACGAGATTGATTTCTGGGACGGCGGGACTGTCGTATGAGAAGAGATTGAGTAAACTAGGCCTGTATTCTCTTGAATTCAAAAGAATGAGAGGGGATCTCATTGAAGCATACAAAATTATTACAGGGCTTGATAGGATGGATGCTGGGAGAATGTTTACCTTGGCTGGGGAGTCTAGAACCAGGGGCAACAGCCTCAAGATAAAGGGTAGGCCATTCAAGACTGAGATGAGAAGAAATTTCTTCACACAGAGGGTGGTGAATCCTTGGAATTCTCTACCCCAGAGGGCTGTTGATAGATTTCTGACTAGTAAGGGCATCAAGGGATATGGCGATAGGGCCGGTGAATGGAGTTGAGGCAGAAGATCAGCCATGATCTCATTGAATGGCGGAGCAGGCTCGAAGGGCCGAATGGCCTACCCCTGCTCCTATTTCTTATGTGACTGTTGAAATCTCAGTCATTGTGCTTATGGAGTTCAACTGCCGGCTAAGCCAAAATCTTGCACCAACCATATTCTGATAGAGGTTTATTGCTCTCGTCTGCCTGGCAACAAGCCTGAAACAGAGTCTAATACACAATTTTGAAATATATACAGATTTCATGATTGTCTCCATGTATCCATGCATTTGACTGGCAATTCCTTTTTTAAGTTTGAGGCTACATATTCAAATTTAGGCCGTCCCCGTATCACTTTTCTGGGATATTTGAACAGTTGGAGAATCTCATGAGGAGAGGCTGTTGAAACATTTAGAGATGTGGGCCCTGAAATAAAAAAGCAAACCACACTATTCCTGTTAGCCAGCTAAGTTCACTTTATTGACTAGCAGGCCTAGAAATTCAGTTGGGCGCGCCAGCCGTTAGCGCCTTAGGAGGAGTAGATCTCGAGCGCTAGGCGCTTAGCGCCCGGGCGCAGCGCGATCTGCGCCTCGCCCCAACTTCAGTAGACATTTAGCGCCGGCGCAAAGTCTTAGCGCGCGCCCTGCTGCGCGCGCAGATCATGACGTCATTTCGTCGTGCAACGCCCTTTGTGCGCCCGGAACCGGAACTTCACTCGCGCTGCCCCATTGTGCGCCGGGCGGCCCTAACGACTGTGAAGTGGAACGGTACACAGCCGAGGCGGGCCGCGGGGAGCACAAATTAAAGGGCACTTACCCTGCACTATAAAGGCCAGCCATTTTGCAGCATTCACTCTTGTGCAACGGATTTTTGGAGAGAGACCAAGGAGGAGAGCTTACTGCTTTGGCCCAACACTAGGACAGGTATTTTTGGCTCAGGCCAGAGCTTAGCAATTATCTTTGCCTTCATTGAGATCTCAGTGTTTGCCAGCATATAATGGGGGCTGCATTGGTTGCCAACGCTGAGTTTCAGCCTTATGCCGGAACGGCTTACAGACACCGTGAGAGAGTGGCAGCCCTGGCTAGACGCAGAGGGGGCAACAGGCGTCGCCAAGTGAGGCCTTACCCACCCAGGGTATACCGCCAGCAGCCCTCCTATCTGACCATGTCTGCCGCGCAGTGTGTTAGGAGGCTGCGATTCAGAAGGGAGGTGGTTGCAGACATCTGCCAGCTGCTTCACAGAGATCTGCAGCCACAGCTGATGCGCAGGATGTCTCTGTCGGTGGCAGTGAAGGTGATGGTGGCTCTCAACTTCTATGCCACCGGCTCCTTCCAATCCGCTGCTGGGGACATCGCTAACATCTCCCAGTTCGCCGTGCATTGCTGCATCCACCAGGTGACCAATTCCCTTTTCAGAAGGAGACATCAATTCATCTCCTTCCCCATGACCCTGGACAAGCAGCAGCAGCGTGCAGTGGGATTTGCAAGAATAGCGGGCTTCCCCATGGTGCAGGGCGCCATTGACTGCACGCATGTGGCTTTGCGGGCACCTCTGGAGCATGCCGAGGATTACCGCAACCGGAAGGGCTACCATTCCCTCAACGTACAGCTGGTGTGTGACCACAGGCAGCGCATCCTAGCTGTCAATGCCCGCTTTCCAGGCAGCAGCCACGATGCCTTTATCCTGCGACAGACAACTGTGGCTGACATGTTCCAGGCACAGCCTCCCCCAAGAGGATGGCTTATCGGGGACAAAGGCTATCCTTTGTGTACCTGGCTCATGACCCCGCTCCGCGCGCCCACGACCCCTGCTGAAGAGGCATACAACGAGAGCCATCAAGCGACTAGGAACATCATAGAACAAACAATCGGCGTCCTCAAGCAATGGTTCCACTGTCTGGATCACTCCAGGGGAGCCCTCCAGTATTCGCAGGAGCGAGTCTCCCAATTCGTCGTCGTTTGCTGCATGCTGCACAACCTGGCTATCCGCAGGACTCAGGCACTGCCACCTCTCGTTGGACCACCACCTCAGGAGGAGGAGCAGGAGGAGGAGGAGGACGAGGAGTACCAGCCCAGGAGGGAGGCAGAAGGTCCAAGGGCCGCCCGTCGGCGGCTTATTGACCGTCACTTCTAGGCCCCCTGTCAGGGAATGGCTTGTGCCAATGAAAGAACATGATTGCAGCCGCTCCGCAAGCCCTCAGCCGGTTAAGGCAACAAACACTTCACAGATCAAATATGGACAATGTGAATAAATAAAATGGTTTATTGTACAAACTCAGGGCCCTTCCCACATGAAAACCAAAAACAGACGAAACCCCCAAAAAACACTCACACACATTACTCGCTCCCACAACCTGGAGAGGATTAACAAAACAGTGCAACTAAAATGGCCGTCATCCTCGGCCTTCGTAAAAAACAAACATCACATCCTCGGCCTTCAAAAAACAAACATCAAATTCTCGGCCTCAAAAAACAAACACAACTGCCCACACATTCTACTTTTTGGCCCGCGAGGGCGATGCCTTGGGCATCTTTGTGTGGCCCCTGCCCGCCCTGCTGCTCCTCCTCAAAGTGAGGCCATTGGCTGCTGCAAGGCTGGGGGCAGGCTCCTGAGGGGCACATGTCGTGACGGCAGATGCCCTTGGGGGTCGGCCTAGACGACGTCTGGCCGTCGAGGGGCCGGCTGGTGAATGCTGCAGCTGTGGCTGGCCAGCATCAGTCGCTGCAGCAGCTCCTGGCAGCTCCACTGGGGGAGTGGCAGTGGCGGCTGGAGGAATGGGGGCAAGCTGGCGGATGGCAGGCGCTCGCTGGTCGCCTGAGACACTGGCACTCGCCCGGGCCAGCACTGCAGCATATGCACCAATCTGCCGAGGGACAGACCGCTGTGCTGCTGCAGCGCGCCGGGTGCCCTGGCGATGCCTGGCTGACACAGCGAGTGTGGCAGCAGTGAGTGCCCGTGTTGACCTGTTCAGTGACCGCATCAGAGCAGCCAGTGACTGCACGGCACCACTGATCACCTGGCCAGTCGCTGCCAGAGCTGCCCCGAATTCCGCCCGACTCGCTGCCTGATCTGCCCGGAATTCCGCACGACTGGTGGCCTCTGAGGGCCCGAACTCGGTCACACTCCGAGACAGGGACTCGATGGCCTCAGGCAACCGTGCCACTACCCCCATGAGCTCCGTGTGCCGGCGCTCCGAGTCCGCGGACAAGTCCTCGATGCGGCGCATCTCCTCGGCGTTGGCCGTCTCCGGACTGGAGGCCGGACTCTCCCTCTGGGGAGAAGGCCGCCGAGCTGGCCGACCCTTCCTGCGTTGCTGGACGCCGCTGGGCCCAGCAATTGGACTCCCCTCCGACCCTTCCCCCCTCTGGGGAGAAGGCCGCTGAGCTTCCACCCCCCTCCCGCGTTTCTGCAGGCCACTGGTCCCAGGAGCTCCCCTCCCCTCCGACACTTCCCCCACGCTCCCCTCCAGGGAAGACATGTCCCCTACATTGGCATGGGTTGCCACGGCTGAGGGTTCCCCTGATGGGCCGCCTTCCTCTTGCTCCTCCTTCTCCTCCTCTTCTGAGGGGTTGTCACTGGCAACTTCAGGGACCTCCTCCTCACCATCTGAAAGCAGGAAGGCACAAGAGTAGCTTTAGAATGAGGAGAGGGCGTCAGCGAGGGATGCATGAGTGGTGGCATTCAGCGCATTGGTCGGACAGTGGCAAAGGATGTAGATCTGATGCGCAAGTGGGACGAGAGAGGTCCAAAAGCTGATGTCGTTACCATTGGTGCCCAGAACAGGGTCGGCATCTCCAGATGCAACGGGGCCAATCACCCGGGCACCCATGATGCGCTCCACGCGATGTTGCAGCTCGGTGAGCGGCTGGATCTGGGGGCCGCCTCCCCCGGTCGCATTCCGGCTCCACTTATTATTGGCCAGCTTGGCCTGCAAGAGAAAGGACGGCCTCTAAGTACAGTGTGTAGCCCTGATCTTGTGTGCACTGCCTCCCATGGTGGAATAGCCTGGCCAGTGTGTAGCCCTGATCTTGTGTGCACTGCCTCCCATGGTCGAATAGCCTGGCCAGTGTGTTAAGTGCACAATTTGCAATTGATGTTCATGAGTGTCCCATAGCTGCTGCATGAGGGCTGGCCATTAGGGCTTTCAGGTCCCTTTGCCCATAATGTGAGGTGCACATGCAAGGATGAGGAGGACACTGGAAAGGGTACTCACCCTGACAATCCTGGAGAGGTCATTGAGCTTTTTGCGGCATTGGACACCGCTCCTGGGGACCTCGCTGTTGGATGTCACCTTGGTGCCGACATGCCTCCAGGCTCTCCGGTAGACGCGGGCCGGCGGCTTCCTGCCATTGTCCGGAAACAAAATATGGCGTCTCTTCTCCACAGCACCAACCAGCACCCTCAGATCAAGCTCTGAGAAGCGCTGCGCTCGTTCACGGGCCTTCTCCATGGTTTCAGGCGCTATTTGGGTCCAGCAGCAGTGTTCAGGCCTAGCTGGAGGGCTCCACTATCCAGGGCGTGGCAGCAGACCAAGTCGACCCTTCCCCCTTAAGAGTTGGCCGGCGCCAGGGTGTCTGCTGTCAATCAAGAAATGGCCGCACCTGCACTGCGCCCGGCCTCGGCGCTATCGCTCAGCACCTCCGGCTTAGCGCCTAAAGATAGGCGTGCATCGCCAGTTTTAGCGCTCGAGCAAACTCTTAGGGCGAAGCTAATGAATATCGGGGAAGTGGCCTCGAATTTGCGCCGGGCGCAAACTTTAGCGGCCGCCCAACTTTACCGCCCCAAAAGTGGCTACAATGAATTTCTAGGCCGCAGTGTCTAAAACTTTTCAGCGCTAATCTTAAGGAGATTTACTCCCACTGTGTCGATGCCAAAGAAGGAGCTATTAGGTGGGGTAACTAAAAACCTGCTCAAAGAGGTAAAAAGAAAAAAGAAACACTTACATTTAAGTAACGCCTTTCACGTCCTCCGGACATCCCAAAGCGCTTTTCAGCCAATGAAATACTTTTGAAGTTTAGCCACTGTTGTAATACAGGACATAGTAGGTCTTAAGTAGGCCACAGAGGAGGACACAGAGGTGTGGAAGTTTAGGGAGTGAATTCCAGAGCTTAAGGCTGAGATGGTTGAAGGCATGGCTGCCAATGGTGGGGTGAAGGGAGTGGCAGATGTGTAAGTTGGAAGAATGCAGTTTTTGAAGTGTTTTAGGGAGGGGCCCAACCTGCAGCTCATCCTGTGTCAGTAATTGAGCATGTAGCTAAAGTGTTGTGGATGGCTTTGATGTCCTTTTAATATTTCAGTTTGACAATTTCAAATGTAAGTTGCAGCTTGGTTGTCTGCTGTGCCACTCCATGACCAGGCGTCCTAACCATTCAAAGGCCCATAACACTGAATGACAGCTTTGGGATGATGAGCAGTACAAGAGTAATCAGTTCATACTTGGACAGAAACTTGTTATAGAAATTTTCTGGGTAGCATTACCTTGGCATTGCATTGTCTTTCACATTTACAGCCAGGATTAACATAAGAACAGAAGAAGTAGGAGCAGGAGTAGGCCATACGGCCCCTCGGGCCTGCTCCGCCATTCAATAGGATCATGGCCGATCTGAATCTAGACTCACGTCCACTTCCCTGCCCTCTCCCCGTAACCCCTAATTCCCTTATCTGCTAGGAAAATGTCTATCTCCATTTTAAATGTATTTAATGTTGCAGCTTCCACAGCTCTCTGGGGTAGCAAATTCCATAGATTTACTACCCTCTGAGTGAAGAAGTTTCTCCTCATCTCAGTTTTGAAAGGGCAGCCCCTTATTCTAAGATTATGCCCCCTAGTTCTAGTCTCACCCATCAGTGGAAACATCCTCACCGCATCCACCCGATCAAGCCCACTCACAATCTTATATGTTTCGATAAGATCGCCTCTCATTCTTCTGAACTCCAATGAGTAGAGTCCCAACCTACTCAACCTTTCCTCATACGTCAACCCCCTCATCTCTGGAATCAACCGAGTGAACCTTCGCTGAACCGCCTCGAGAGCAAGTATATCTTTTCTTAAATATGGAAACCAAAACTGCACGCAATATTCCAGGTGTGGCCTCACCAATACCCTGTATAACTGCAGCAAGACTTCCCTGTTTTTATACTCCATCCCCCTTGCAATAAAAGCCAAGATTCCATTGGCCTTCCTGATCACCTGCTGCACCTGCATACTAACTTTTTGTGTTTCATGCACCGGGACCCCCAGATCCCTTTGTACTGTAGCACTTTGCAGTTTCTCTCCATTTAGATAATAACTTGCTCTTTGATTTTTTTCTGCCAAAGTGCATAACCTCACACTTTCCAACATTATATTGCATCTGCCAAATCTCTGCCCACTCATTTAGCCTGTCTATGTCCTTTTGCAGGTTTTTTATGTCCTCCTCACTCACTGCTTTCCCTCCCATCTTTGTATCGTCGGCAAACTTGGATATGTTGCACTCGGTCCCTTCCTCCAAATCGTTAATATAGATTGTAAAGAGTTGGGGTCCCAGCACTGACCCCTGCAGAACACCACTAGTTACTGATTGCCAGCCTGAGAATGAACCATTTATCCTAACTCTTTGTTTTCTGTTAGATAGCCAATCTTCAACCCATGCCAGTATATTACCCCCAATCCCGTGATTTCTGGGTGTTGCAGCGAACAATCAATCACCCTGTCAGCTATTTTCTGCCAGGCTTTCAGACAACTCATCTCTATGCAGGGTGCCAACCAGGGTAACCTATTTGTCTCACTGTCTGCACGTCACAAGCATCATCCATTTAATGTGCTTTCAGAAATCCTTCATTGGTGAGAAAAACTGGAACTCATTAATCAATTGAATGGGATTTTAATTCAGAGTATTATTGACTTGAATTTCTAGATGCCGCTCTAATTTTTTGATGTATTTTATTTGTATTCATGAGAAAACCATAAATAATTTTGTTTACTCCAACTTGTTTATGACTGCATTCGCAACCTACTGAGATTGCTTTTTAATGATTTCTGACCGCATTACATATTTTAGACCTGTTTTTAGTACAGCATGCAACAAGTGACTTCACTTAAAACAGTCAGTATAAATGAAATGCAAAATTCTTTAATTTACTGCATTCACAACCAATGTCCCCTGTAATTATTTTTGGCGCCATGCGGCCCCTTTAAGGTGATGCACTGTCACCAAAAGACACACCATTTTTCACTTTGCTGCCGTAGCCCTTTTAACTGCTGCAACATGGATTCAAAATTCTGGCTTCTTTTCTGTTCACAATCAGATAGGAAACTTGTTGCTCGGGTCGGAAGTCATTATGCATATCTAATTAACTTAACTGGCAGTTCAAGTGGGAGTGAACATACACAATGGGCTCGATATTAACCCCTCCATGACAGGGGTCGGAGGAGGTTGGGGAGGGGTTAAACCTGAAAAAAAACACGAAATGCAACTCCAACCTGACGTGTACGCACATGCCGTCATTTTTACGGAGGTGTGTTGCGTGGCATGCGAGTGTTCTGTCTTGCAGAGGCGGGATACATCATTAACATATTTAATTTAGGCTCCCACAGTACAATTAGGAGCCTTGTAAGATTTGGATCACAGGTCACACACAGATTACCCAAAGGGTCTTAGGAGTTGTAAGGCATTTTATTGAGGAGCGGCAGTTTAAGTTAAGTGCAACATGCAATCAAGATAGACATAGTAGACATACGACCGTGACAAGCAGCTGGTATCGGTCCCAGTCGGACAGACGGTTGGTGTCCGTGAACAGCTCTTACCGTCCTGTCACCGTCTGTGCTAAAAGCTCTTTAGATACCTCTTTTACCCTCTTTTTGGGGTGGGCCTAGGGTAGATTATCAAAGATACAGTCAACAACCTTTCTAGCACACAAACAACAGACAGCTAGGGCTCGATTTTAACAGCCCTGAGGAGGCGGGTTTGGAGGCAGTTCAGCTGCGAAAATCAGGAAAAAATGGCTTCAGACACCCAACCCGCCTCCATCCCGCCCCCACGCAATTTTCGTGAGTGTCGGGTCAGCCGCTCCCAAACTGACCCAACTCCAACCGGTGAGACAGGCAGTTAAGAGCCTGTTAACTACCTTGATAATCCTATTTTGACAGAGGTTTTCCATTTTCTTGCCTCTGGCTCCTGTTTCCCGTCTTGTCAGAAACAGTCCTGCTGCAAGGAGACGAGTTGGTGGAGGAGATGATCTGTAGTCATTGGTGCAGGACTTTAAAAGCGCTCCTGTAACATGGCTGGCATTCAAATGCAACAACTTTGTTGTTGGAGGTTTGAGATAAGATTTTGGAAATCTACTGACATTGTGACTAGTCAAGCTGACACACATCTGCTGTTTGAACTGATTGGAATAATTTCAGGCCACTTTGACTGTGCGCTTGCAACCTTCTTGCCTCAACTGAAATCTATAACAACGGGATGGGAACCATTTACATCCTCTCATCCTGGTCGTCAGATTCGGAGGAAGAGCAGCACGGCTTAGTGCTGCCGGATGAACAAGTGACTCAGCACACAGCCTCCTTGGAGGAAGATGAAGAGGATGAGGAAGAGGACGAGGAGGAGGAGAAGTAGAAGGATGGGGAGTGACGCCTTGTGGGGCTGGATGTGGCTAATCCAGCAGCAGGCGACCACACTGATGGCCGTCAGGCAATGAATGCACTCATCCATGCCAGATTCGCGTAAGCTAACGTTTCAACCACAGGTGGCTGCCACATGGAGATGAATATAAGTCCTAGTGTCTCAAAACCCCAGGCATCATCTGTCCAATAAACGGTGGTTTGCGCTCAGTGTCACCACCAACATTCTACATGGAAATCACCCTGAGCCCTCACTCTTGAACTTCCATTTCCCAGAACACAGAGGCCACACTTTAGGTGATCTCAGCAGATCATTAAACCTTTATCCACACTGAACCCATGTGCGTCTGCACACAGACCTCGAGCTCACCTCCTCAGCAATTTGTAGCCAAGCTGCCTTGGTTTGCTGAGGAGGCCTCCTCCTTCCATTTCCAGGGAAGAGGAGCTCCTGACGTCCTCTAACTCCCTCAAGAAGAGCATGGAGAGAGCCCTCATTGAACCTGGCTACAGCCTTAGTTTTTGGGGCTACCATTCCTGCAGCTCCCAGCACCTTTAGGCTAAAAAAGCATTAATATCACTGAGCAAATGATTGGAACACATCTGGCATCTTTTTCATTTCATAGTCAGATAATAAAGTCATATATCAAAAAATCATGAATCTCTTTCTGCAATAATATGACCAGCAATATCATTCATTAAATTTTGCTCGGAACAGACGCTGTCAACTCCCCTTTCAAGCTAATACAGCACCAAGCCATCCCAATGATATTTGTAAGCAAAGGGGACATGGCCCCTTTAAATTTTCAAACAAACAACGCGTCATCAGATGCGAGAAACTGACATCCTGCAAGCAATTGCCTGGAGGGACCCGCACGCGGCCGTAACGAGGCCAATGAAGCCAAAATCGGAAGTGCCGGGAGGCGGCAGCAGGATGCAGTCCAAAAACTGCCGAGCAGCGGGCCCGCCCTCAACCCGCCTCCGTTATTAAAATCGAGCCCCTACTCTGGAAACAAGTTCTCCGCCACGGTGCAGAATGTTATAACTTCCGCGGGGAACCAAGAACACAAGCAAATTCTAAGCGTCTATCCATTTATTCTAACACCAGTCTGAAGAGAGTTTTTTGTCTCAATTTATTTCTTCCATTTCACGATTTCTAATAGTCTGATTTAAATTTAACTGCAGCCGCGTGGGTTTCCCAAGGCTTGGGAAACCCGGCAGCCAAATGGAAGTGGGAGGTGCTGGTTCCAGAAGGTAATTGCTTTTTATAGCACTGCTTGTGGGCCAGGAGGAGCAGGAGTGCTCCCCCCAGCTCCTCAAGAAAACCTTCCGCCTCCCTTCTGCTGATCACGGCCTCTCTCTAGCCCCTGCTGCGATTGGCAACCTCCCCAACCCAAGCCCCGATCTGCAGCCTGCTCGACTCCCGTAAGCATGGCTGAAACCCCTGGATTATAAGTATGATGATGTTTTAACTCTCAATTATGTTTAGCTCAAGGTTTATCTCATGAAGTACAAGATCTCTTCCCTTTGTCTGTTACGTAGTTTGATAAAGTTCTTTTAAATCAGTTCTTTTAAATGCACTGTCTGGGCAGTACTTGGCTGATTGAGCAAATTACAAACATAAACCTTAGAGCAGTTCACCACTTTACTTTGATCAACAAAATGATAGAACAAAGCTGTCAAACTGCAGCTGCCAGCAGGTATTCCATCATTCTCTCTTAGCCGAGTTTGCAGGTTCCTTCACAAGATTCCAACTGCTTTTTTTAATAGTTTTTTTTTCCAAACAAAGGGATTTAAATTGTACTGTACAATATTAATAACAGAGATAGTAACACATTCATAAGAAATTTCTTTGCTCTTTTAAATTTGTCATTAACCTGTTTAACACAAATGGACTAATATCACACACCAAGATGTGGAGGCAAAAGCCAATTAAGTTGCACCACCATCTAAAAATTGGAAAGTTTTTTCAGCAAGGGATGAGAAGTAACTATTTAAAAGGCATAGAGCTTACGTTGCCCATGTTCAATTAATTATTACATGTTATCTTGGGATGTGGTTAAGGGCCCAACATTCCTGTCAGCTATTTTTTTTGTGAGAAATAAAATGCAGATACCACAATGTAAGAATAGAAAAGGATAATGTAAGACGTGCGGAATTACCCCTCGCCCCGTCCAACAGGTTATCGAGTTCGGACCCGAGACTTATGAGAAATTAACCAGACACACGGGTTCTGTCTTTAACCTTTTAATGTCCCTAAGACAGATTCAAAACCCCAACCACTATTCGAGCAGTCCACCAATAATGTTACAAGAAATCATACATCCAGCCACCCGCCGATGATCAGTCCAGCATTGACTGTAGGTCCTCGTAAGAGAAAGGACTGGCCAGGCCCCTCCTTCCAACTGCAGCCTGATTTTCGTAGGCGAGATGACTGGCCAAACCATCTTCTTCCGACTGCAGTGCCGATATTCTTTAGCCACTCTGTGTTATACAGTTTTCCTTGGCTTTTGCAGTAAATCAATCATTCGGAGATAGTGAAATGTTCTTATAATGTTCGATTTCAGCTGCTTGAGTAGTCAAACGTTCACATTAACACATTCTGTGTCGCTATCCATTAGTTGTCTTTATCACAGCCTAAAATTGTTCATTCACTCCTAAAGTTTACAAAAGTGGCAGAAAACTATTTGGTTAGGTTCATGGGTTACGTCGTATTCTGCATTTCAAAACTTCAAAGGTTTGACTTCTCCCCTTTAACCTCCGAAAAGTCATCAGAGACACGATGGGCTGAATTTTGTCAGCCCCGAGGAGGCGGGTACGGAGACGGGACTGCTGGTAAAGTTGCAAAAAGTGGGGGTGGATGGCAAACCCGCCCCCATCCTGTCTCCGTGCCCTTTTGTCAGAAGGCGGGAAGTCGTCCTGCCCCGGGTCCCATCTCCTCGAGGCGGGAAAGGGATTAAATCCTTTTAACTGCCTGTTAACAGGTAGAAAAAAGGATTAGTCCCATTTTACCTGTTCAAGTGCAGGCTTCACGACCTCCGAGAACCCTGCTGGGGTGGAGGAGTCGAGTAGGAGGTCTGCGGGGGTCGGAGGGGTCTGAAAGTGCAATGTAGAGGTGAGTGATGGGTGGAACTGTGGAGCGGTGAGTGTAAAATGTTAGAAAATGTTCACTTACCTTTGCTTCTGCCTACAGCCTTCAGCCGTGGTGGTTCCGGAGTCCCGACATCTTCGTTGTAGATTTCACAGACTGTCTGTTGGATCCTCTGAACCAACAGTCATCTGATTTCTACAAACTAGAAAGGTTTGATGAGTCCTGAACACAAGGGCTCTTGGGCTTAACAAGGTCAATCAGGGAAAAATCCCGCTGGTTGGCCAGAGGCTGATGGAGGCAAGACTGAGATCCGGCAAGCAGCAGTCCCGCCTCCAGCACGTCTCTATTGAGAAAATCCAGCCCACCATGTCTGCAAAACTAAGGGGGTTGTTTATCTCTGTTGTCTATCAAAGCAAATTCCATGTCACCTTATCAGTAACAACTTTATATTTCACTTTGGAAAAACCCTTTTGGCCTGGCAAAGCATTTCAATGGCCCAGAACTTGGTGTCGGGGGCCTGCCGCGCGTGCAAGCCCCCGATGTGCGCTCACCCTGCGCGCCGACATCTGAAACCTGGCCCGCAGTGGATTTCCTTTCAGTGGCCAGGTTCTGATGTCGGCGCGCTGTGCTAACCTGACCCAGCGGCGTAGTTAGTGCGATGTGCCGGCTGGGATCAGGTGAGCACTGTTCAGCCAATCAGGGGAGGGGAAACTTCATTCATAAGTTTGAGAGTAAGAACTGTCAAACTCATGAGAAGTACTGCACCCCAAAACACTACTTAAACTTTAAATAAAATTTTAAAAAACATCCCAATCATTAAATTAAGTAAATAAGTTAAAAAAAATAATTTAAACAATAATTTTTTTTTTTGAAAAAAATAATTTTTTAATAAAAAGGGTCTAAAACTAAACTTACCTTATTGTAGATTCTTTAAAATAATAAACCTGTGGGAATTTTTTTTCTAAATTGCACTAAAACACCACTTACCTGTAAAAAATAAATACTTACGTGTGCTTTTTACAAGCGTAAAGACCGGAGGCCTTTACACATGCGCAAATCCCCCAAAACAGAGGAAATCCAAGACGCACGCGCTGCCCCCTACAGCGCACCCGCTAGCCTCTTCAACTCTTGGGCTGGAGGAGAGGAAATGCCGGTTTTCAGCGCATGCGCTATGCATGCTGAAAACCGGCATTTCTTCCGGCCAGACGCGTGAGTACCCCTCCCGTACTCACACGTTTGGGGAGGAATTTCTGCCCCAATATATATCGAAATTAAGAATTAAGGGTATTTTTATGTCTACAATAACCAAGAGCCAAAGATAAAGGTGCGGAACTGGCAAAGTTCAGCATGATTGGAAGGGATCTGGTCTAAATTAATTTAGCAGGTACAAAAAGTAATCAAAAAGGCTAATGGACTGTTGACCTTTATCTCAAGGTGGGTGGGGGCTGGAATACGAAGGGGAGGAAGTGATGCTTCAGTTGTACAGAGCCTTGGTCAGACCCCATCTGGAGTACTGTGTTCAGTTTTGGGCACCGCACCTCAGGAAAGATATATTGGCCTTGGAGGCAGTACAGCAGAGATCCATTAGAATGATACCGGGACGAAAAGGGTTAAATTATGAAGACAGGTAGCTTAAGCTGGGCTTGTATTCCCCTGAGTTTAGATGGTTGAAGGGTGATCTAATTGAGGTGTTTAAAATGATAAAGGGATTCAATTGAATAGATACAGAGAAATTATTTCCTCTGGTGGGGGATTTCAGAATAAGGGGGCATGATCTTAAAATTAGAGCTAGGTCATTTAGTAGTGCAATCAGGAAACAGTTTTTTCACACAAAGGTTAGTGGAAATCTGGAACTCTCTCCCCCAGATGGCTATGGATAGTGGGATAATTGAAATTTTTAAGACCCAAATATGAGATGGCTTCAGCACAAAATACATATATTCCTACAAGGCAAAAGGAGGGTGCAATAAAGAATAGAGTTAACTCTTACTCTCTTTTCCTTCCCTTTTGACCAGTCTTTAATCCATTTCACTTAATCTTCTCCAATAGTCTTCTGTGTGGTACCTGCCAAAGATTTTCTGAAAGTCCATCTACACCACATCATCAACTGCATTTCCCCATCCATCATATCTGTCACCTCCTCAAGGAACTCTATCAGGTTTGTCAACCAGGATCATCCTTTCTGAAAGCCATGTGGGCTGCTTCCATTTATCTTCTCTTCGTCTAGATATTTAGTCATTTCATCTTTAAAGATTCCAAAATTTTCCCTACCACAATATTAAACTAACTGACCTGTATTTACTTGGGTTAGCTCGGTCTCCCTTTTTGAAAATATGCATTACAATGGCCGTTCTCCTGTCCTCCGGTACATAACTACTCTCAATAGAACCTTGAAATATAGGAAAAGAATTTAATGGGCGGACAGGATCAGTGCATGAGAAGCCCGAATCAGACATGCACCCGGAAGTTCTGAAGGAAACGAGGTCCGGACGATTTTAACAACCGGGCCTCATAGAATCATTGAGTTATACAGCACAGAAAGAGGCCCTTCAGCCCATCATGTCCGCGTTTGGCCATCAAGCCCTGTCTATTCTAATCCTATTTTCCAGCACTTGGTCCATAGCCTTGTATGCTATGGCATTTCAAGTGCTCATCTAAATGCTTCTTGAATGTTGTGAGGGTTCTTGCCTCTACCACCCTTTCAGGCAGTGAGTTCCAGATTCCAACCACCCTCTGGGTGAAAAAGTTTTTCCTCAAATCCCCTCTAAACCTCCTGCCCCTTAACTTGAAACTATGCCCCCTGGTTATTGATCCCTCTACTAAGGGGAAAAGTTCCTTTCTATCTACCCTATCTATGCCCCTCATAATTTTGTACACCTCAATCAGGTCCCCCCTCAGCCTTCTCTGCTCTAAGGAAAACAACCCCAGCCTGTCCAGTCTCTCTTCATAGCTGAAGCGCTCCAGCCCAGGTAACATCCTGGTGAATCTCCTCTGCACCCTCTCCAATGCAATCCCATCCTTCCTATAGTGTGGCGACCAGAACTGCACACAGTATTCCAGCTGTGGCCTAACTAGCGTTTTGTACAGCTCCATCATAACCTCCCTGCTCTTATATTCTATGCCTCGGCTAATGAAGGCAAGTATCCCATATGCCTTTTTAACCATCTTATCTACCTGTCCTGCTGCCTTCAGGGATCTGTGTACATGCACACCAAGGTCCCTCTGATCCTCTGTCCTTCCTAGGGTCCTACCATTCATTGTGTATTCCCTTGCCTTGTTAGTCCTCCCAAAATGCATCACCTCACACTTTTCAGGGTTAAATTCCATTTGCCACTATTCTGCCCATCTAACCAACCCATCTATATCATCCTGTAGCCTGAGGCTTCCCTCATCGTTATTTACCACTCCACCAATTTTCGTGTCATCTGCAAACTTACTGATCATACCTCCTACATTCATATCTAAATCATTAATGTACACTACAAACAGCAAAGGACCCAGCACTGATCTCTACGGTACACCACTGGACACAGGCTTCCAGTCACAAAAACAACCTTCGACCATCACCCTCTGCCTCTTGCCACTAAGCCAATTTTGGATTCAATGTGCCAAATTGCCCTGGATCCCATGGGCTCTTACCTTCTTGACCAGTCTCCCATGCAAGACTTTGTCAGAAGCCTTACTGAAGTCCATGTAGACTACATCAACTGCACGACCCTCATCCACACACCCAGTCACCCCCTCGAAAAATTCAATCAAATTGGTTAGACATGATCCCCCCCGACAAAGCCATGCTGACTATCCTTAATTAATCCTTGCCTCTCCAAGTGGAGACTAATTCTGCCCCTCAGAATTTTTTCCAATAATTTCCCTACCACTGATGTTAGGCTCGCTAACCTGTAATTTCCTGGTTTTTCCCTACTTCCCTTCTTGAATAATGGTACTACATTAGCTGTTCTCCAGTCCTCTGGCACCTCCCCTGTGGCCAGAGAGGTTCTGAAAATTTGTGTCAGAGCCCCTTCAATCTCCTCCCTTGCCTCACACAGCAGCCTGGGATACATCTCATCTGGGCCTGGGGATTTATCCACTTTTAAGCCTGCTAAAACCGCTTGTACCTCCTCCCTCTCAATACTAATTTGTTCAAGTATATCACAATCCCCCTGCCTGATTTCTATGCCTACTTCGTCCTTCTCCATAGTGAACACAGATGCAAAATATTCATTTAAAACCTTACCCACATCTTCCGGCTCTACACACAGATTGCCACTTTGGTCCCTAATGGGCTCTACTCTTTCTCTAGTTATCCTCTTGCCCTTAATATACTTATAAAACACCTTGGAATTTTCCTTTATTTTACCCGCCAGTGTTTTTTTATGCCCCCTCTTCGCTCTCCTAATTTCTTTTTTAAGTACCCCCCTGCACTTTCTATACACCTCTAGGGCTTCCACTGTTTTTAGTCCTGTGTATCTGCCAAAAGCCTCCCTTTTTTTCCTAATCCATTCTTGTATATCCCTTGACATCCAGGGTTCCCTGAGCTTGTTGGTCCCACCTTTGACCTTTTCGGGAACATGTTGGCGTTGTACACTCTCTATTTCCTTTCTGAAAGACTCCCACTGCTCTGATGTGGATTTTCCTACAAGTAGCTGATCCCAGTCTACTTTGGCCAGATCTTGCCTTATCATATTAAAATCGGCCTTCCCCCAATTTAGAACCTTTATTTCCGGTCCATCTTTGTCGTTTTCCATAACTACCTTAAATCTCACCTCATTTTAATAATTGCAATCAATCTCCCACCCAAAGCTGGAGACCTAAGGAAACAGTCCCTAGCATAAGGAGGTAAGTGCTGCGGAGTGGGGGTTCCCAAGACTCTAACACTTGGTTTCAATGTGTACACTAAATATATCCACATATATATTGAAGAGTGTTGATAGAGTTGCTCCTAAATTTGCTTCTATGAAGACCTGTACAAGAAAAGGGAGGGAGGATAAATGGTATCACACCCAAGTACCTGGGCGTGATGGGACGGGAAGGAAAGACAGTGTGGCTACCACCGACACCACCACCACCACCACAACAACATCGGATCTTAGCTTTCATATTCTTACCTCACATATTGAAGTGTGGTGTAGTGATGGAAGGGACGAGTTCCATGCCCTCTGTTCCATCTGATTTGGGATTGAACCTCCGACGTCTTACAGGTACTGCTGGCCTTTGTAATTATTTGTCACCTCTCGCTGGTATTTCAACTTCTGACAGTTCTTAGCTACCATCTTTGATTTTTTGTTACTGGAGCAGGTAATAAGCAAGGCTGTGAGCATTAGCCATTATTTCATTCAGCTGAACAGTGGCACAGATGTAGGTGCAACTGACCTGGATTATAAACACAGGCTAAGGAAGGTTTGTATTAAATTACCATGGAGTTTATTTGTATAGAAGTACTTGCAATGGCCAGAAAGATCATTTTGGCTGCAGTTTACCAATTGCCAACTGTTTAAAAAGTCAATTTTTGTTTATCTGACAAATAACATGAACAGAATTTTATAACTGTCACTAGGAACAGCATTTTCTTAATTGGTAGCTTAATTTCTGGTTGCTAGCCCACCGTGTTCCCGCCATACGCTCCTGCACATTAGGTAATGGGATTACCCAGATAGTTTGTTCTCCATCAAGAGGAAAAGGCACAAATGTGTTTGTGTCCCAGTGACGACTTGTTGGTATCTTGAGAGAAATACTGAACATATGGGTTGACTCTGTGACTGAACGAATTGAAACAGTTTCAAATAGGAAGTTGCCACCTCAAAGTGGCATCTCACCCTTCAGTTAGAAGATCCAAGAGTCACCTGGTTTCAGACAAAGCAGATTACATTTAATATGGCAGAGTGCCATATCTCATCCAAGCAGCTAAACATTGGCATCAGCTCATAGCTTCGTGAAAGATGTAATAAGATATGCTTTTGTAGATAAAAAAAGTTCAGGCAGTCAAAGGGGATGGAAGCCTTTCTTCATACCAAGTCCCAACAGGTTCAAGTCCAAGATCAGCTGCAAATGGTTTGATTCTCCAATAATGTTCAGAGAGTGGTGAAAACAGTCAAATAAAAATGTAATGGCAGTATTGTACTTCTCTGTATCTGATCTTAATTAGGCCCATTGGGTTGCTACATTTTAATGGAATTTTGACCCTATAGGATGGTGGTCTATTTGAATGAAAGGCATCTAAGACTTTGCCTAGGTGCAAAAAGAAATCATAATTAAATCCTGATAGGTACAGACCAAGAACTCTCTGCCATCTCAAAGCATATAGAAGCCTTATTGGATAAGAAATTCTTGCAATATCTCAGTCACAAAAGTCGGGTTTCTAGCCATTGACTTGACTTAACCAATTGACCAATCAACTTGTGCTGCTCTTAATCTTATGGTTCAAATTGAAGAGATAAAGTCCTGATGACACCATATTATAGTTCACTCCACCAGAAAGACAATAATGATCAAATACTACAAGCAGAATTAGAAGGTGAGTGAAATAATGGTGTGTTGGTTGGTGAGTATTTCTCTCTTGCTCTTTTCCAAACTTAAATTTTCTGGTTTATAGTTTCTAAGGTCTCTGTTGTGTAGCGGGGACTGCTGGTAAACAAGGGCCCTTGAGTATATAATTTAATTATAGTGTAATTGGTGGGATTGGTTTGATTTAATTTAATTTGAATTAATTAAAGGGTAAGTCATGGCAGTACAGCTCAGCACCGTAGTATGCTCCTCCTGCACTATGTGGGAAATCAGGGACACTTCCTGTGTCCCTGACAACCATGTGTGCGGGAAGTGTATCCAGCTGCAGCTACTGGCAGACCGCATTGCGGTGCTGGAGCTGCGAATGGATACATACTGGAACATTCGTGATGCTGAGGACATCGTGGAAAGCACGTTTAATGAGTTGGTCACACCGCAGGTAAAGGCTGCACAGGCAGGAAGGGAATGGGTGACCGCCAGGCAGAGTAGTAGACGCAGGCAGGTAGTGCAGGGGTCCCCTGTGACCATCCCCCTCTCAAACAGATATACTGCTTTGGATATTGTTGGGGAGGATGGCTTATCAGGGGAAGGCAGCAGCAGTCAACTTTCTGGCACCAGGGGTGGTTCTGCTGCACAGGACGGGAGGAAAAAGAGGGGTAGAGCTATAGTAATAGGGGATTCTATTGTAAGGGGAATAGATAGGCATTTCTGCGGCCACAAACGAGACTCCAGGATGGTACATTGCCTCCCTGGTGCAAAGCTCAAGGATGTCTCAGAGCGGCTGCAGAGCATTTTGGAAGGGGAGGGTGAACAACCAGTTGTCATGGTGCATATAGGTACCAACGATATAGGTAAAAAAATGGGATGAGGTCCTAAAAGCTGAATATAGGGAGTTAGGAGGTAAATTAAAAAATAGGACCTCAAAGGTAGTAATCTCAGGATTGCTACCAGTGCCACGTGCTAGTCAGAGTAGAAATAGAAGGATATTTCAGATGAATACGTGGCTAGAGGAATGGTGCAAGGGGGAGGGATTCAAATTCTTGGGACATTGGAACCGGTTCTGGGGGAGGTGGGACCAGTACAAACTGGACGGTTTGCACCTGGGCAGGACCGGGACCGATACCGATGTCCTAGGGGGAGTGTTTGCTAGTGCTCTGGGGGAGGGTATAAAATAAAATGTCAGAGGGTTGGGAACCTGAGCAGGGAGACAGAGCAAAGGGAAACAAGGACAGAAGCAAAAGACAAGAAGGAGAAAAACAACGGTGGCAGTCAGAGAAAGCAAGGGTTTAAATCAAACATGGCCACAGTAAATCATTCTTAAAGGTCTAAGAGTGTTAAAAAAAAGCCTGAAGGCTTTGTGTCTTAAAGCGAGTAGCATTTGTAATAACGTGGATGAATTAGCTGTGCAAATAGAGGTAAACGGATATGATATGATTGGGATTACGGAAACATGGCTCCAAGGTGACCAAGGCTGGGAACTCAACATCCAGGGGTATTCAATATTCAGGAAAGACAGGAAAAAAGAAAAAGGAGGTGGGGTAGCATTGCTGGTTAAAGAGGGGATTAACACAATTGTAAGGAAGGATATTAGCTCTGATGATGTGGAATCTGTATGGGTAGAACTGAGAAATACCAAGGGGCAGAAAATGTTAGTGGGAGTGGTATACAGACCCCCAAACAGTAATGTGGAGGTTGGGGATGGCATTAAATGGGAAATTATAGATGCAAGCAATAAGGGCACAGCAGTTATCATGGGTGACTTTAATCTACATATAGATTGGGCTAACCACATTAGTAACAATACCGTGGATGAGGAATTCCTGCAGTGTATACAGACGGGATGGTTTCCTGGAGCAATATGTTGAGGAACCAACTAGAGACCAGGCCATCTTAGACTGGGTATTATGCAATGAGAAAGGATTCATTAGCAATCTTGTTGTGCGAGGCCCCTTGGGGCAGAGCGATCATAATATGATAGAATTCTTCATTAAGATGGAGAGTGAAGTCGTTGACTCAGAGACTAGGGTCCTGAATTTAAATAAAGGAAACTATGATGGTATGAGGCACAAGTTGGGTAGGATTGATTGGGGAATGTTACTCAAAGGGTTGATGGTGGATAGGCAATGGCAAACATTCAAAGATCGCATGGATGAACTATAGAATTTGTTCATCCCTGTTTGGCATAAAAATAAAACAAAAAGGTGACTCAACCATGGCTAACAAGGGAAATTAGGAATAGCATAAGATCCAAGGAGAGGACATATAAATTAGCCAGAAAAAGCAGTATACCTGAGGATTGGGAGCAGTTTAGGATTCAACAAAGAAGGACAAAGAGATTAATTAAGAAGGGGGAAATAGAGTATGAGAGTAAGCTTGCAGGGAACATAAAAACCGACTGTAAAAGCTTTTATAGATATGTGAAGAGGAAAAAGATTGGTGAAGTCAAGCGTAGGTCCCTTGCAGTCAGAATCAGGGGAATTTATAATGGGGAACAAAGAAATGGCAGACCAATTAAATACATATTTTGGTTCTGTCTTCACAAAGGAGGACACAAATAACCTCTAAGAGATGTCGGGGAACATAGGGTCTGATGAAAGGGAGGAACTGAAAGAAATCAGTATTTGTAGGGAAATGGTGTTAGGGAAATTGACGGGATTGAAGGCCGATAAATCCCCAGGGCCTGATAATCTACATCCTAGGGTACTTAAGGAAGTGGCCCTAGAAATAGTAGATGCATTGCTGGTCATCTTCCAAAATTCTATAGACTCTGGAACAGTTCCCATAGATTGGAGGGTAGCCAATGTTACCCCACTGTTCAAAAAAGGTGGTAGAGAGAAAACGGGGAATTATAGACCGGTAAACCTGACATCGGTAGTGGGGAAAATAGCTGAGCACTTGGAAAACAGTGACAGGATCGGACAAAGTCAACATGGATTTACAAAAGGTAAATCATGCTTGACTAATCTACTGGAATTTTTTGAGGATGTAACTGGGAAAATAGATAAGGGAGAACTGGTAGATGTGGTGTATTTGGACTTTCAAAAGGCTTTCGATAAGGTCCCGCATAAGAGATTAGCATGTAAAGTTAAGGCACATGGGATTGGGGGCAAGGTACTGACTTGGATAGAGAACTGGTTGGCAGACAGGAAGGAAAGAGTTGGAATAAACGGGTCTTTTTCCGAGTGACTAGTGGGGTACCGCAGGGATCGGTCGAAGGACCCAGCTAGTCTCAATATATATTAATGATCTAGACGAGGGAACTAGATGTAATATCTCCAAGTTTGCAGATGACAGAAAGCTGGGTGGGCGTGTGTGCTGTGAGGAGGATGCCGAGAAACTCCAGTATGATTTGGACAGGTTGGGTGATTGGGCAGATGCATGGCAGATGCAGTATAATGTGGATAAATGCGAGGTTATCCACTTTGGTGGCAAAAACAGGAAGGCAGATTATTATCTGAACGGCAATAGATTGGGAGAAGGGGAAGTGCAATGAGACCTGGGTGTCCTTGTGCACAAGTCTCTGAAGGTAAGCATGCAGGTGCAGCAAGCAGTTAAGAAGGCAAATGGTATGTTGGCCTTCGTAGCGAGAGGGTTTGAGTGCAGGAACAAGGATGTCTTGCTGCAGTTGTACTGTGTCTTGGTGAGACCACACCTTGAGTATTGTGTGCAGTTTTGGTTGCCTTATCTGAGGAAGGATGTTCTTGCCATGGAGGGAGTGCAGCGGAGATTCACCAGACTGATACCTGGGATGGCAGAAATGACGTATGAGGAGGGATTGGGTCGATTGGGCTTATACTCACTGGAGTTTAGAAGAATGAGAGGGGAATCTCATTGAAACTTATAAAATTCTAACAGGACTAGACAGACTAGATGCAGGAAGGATGTTCCCGATGGCGGGGAATCCAGAACCAGGGGTCACAGTCTAAAGTTAAGGGGTAAGCCATTTAGGACAGAGATGAGGAGGAATTTCTTCACCCAGAGAGTGGTGACCTGTGGAATCCTCTACCACAGAAAGCAGTTGAGGCCAATTCATTAAATATATTCAAGAAGGAGTTAGATATATTTCTTATGGCTAAAGGGATCAAGGGATATGGGGAGAAAGCAGGGACAGGGTACTGAGTTTGGATGATCAGCCATGAGCTCATTGAATGGTGGAGCAGGCTCGAGGGGCCGAATGGCCTACTCCTGCTCCTATCTTCTATGTTTCTATGTTACCTTCAGGTACCTCTAACCTTGATGGGCCTATAATCTCCAGGGCCGTCTGCTCCATCTCGCTAAGGCCCAGTTATTAGTAGTACAGTTTGGGCCATATTTTGCTGTAGCAGGGCATCTAATGGCTTATGCCATTTTTTTGACTTGCCCCAGCATCCTTAATTACAAGTAATTACAAGCCCTAAATATCTGTGGTGGGCTTAGTTCATATCTACCGTTCAAATATAGCAATTTCACAACATTCAATGCATTTCAATGATAAGGTAGACAATGAAATGCCATTTCACGAAGCTAACGGTGGAGCGGCACAACTTGGACAGCAACTTTTGGATATTCTCATTTAACTGCACATCTGCTGCTTGCCTGAAGTTGCTGTACCATTTATGCATAAACAATGAGAGAGGAAGTATTAAGGGGTTTAGCGTCTTTGAAAGTAGATAAATCACCAGAGCCGGATGAAATGTATCCCAGGCTGATAAGAGAAGCAAGAGAGGAAATAATGGAGGCTCTGACCATCATTTTTCAATCCTCTCTGGCTGCAGGTGTGCTGCCAGAGGACTGGAGGACTGCTCACGTTGTGCCGTTGTTTAAAACGGGAGAAAGTGATAGACCGAGTAATTGCAGGCCAGTCAGCCTAACCTCAGTGGTGGGCAAATTGTTGGAAAAAATTCTGAGGGACTGTATTAATCATCATTTAGAAAGGCATGGATTAATCAAGGACAGTCAGCATGGATTTGTTAAGGGAATGTCGTGTCTGACTAACTTGATTGACTTTTTTGAGCAGGTAACAAGGAGGGTAGATGAGGATAGTGTATTTGATGTAGTCTATATGGATTTTAGCAAGGCTTGTGACAAGGCCCCACATGGCAGACTCGTCAGTAAAGTAAAAGCCCATGAGATCCAAGGGAAAGTGGCAAGTTGGATCCAAAATTGGGTCAGTGGTGGAAGCAAAGGGTAATGGTGGACGGATGTTTTTGTGACTGGAAGGCTGTTTTCAGTGGGGTTCCGCAGGGCTCAGTACTAGGTCCCTTGCTTTCTGTGGTATACATCAATGATTTAGACTTCAATGTAGGGGGCATGATTAAGAAATTTGCAGATGATACAAAAATTGGCCATGTGGTTGATAGTGAGGAAGAAATTTGTAGACTGCAGGAAAATCTCAATGGACTGGTCGGGTGGGCAGAAAAGTGGCAAATGGAATTCAATCCGGAGAAGTGTGAGGTAACGCATTTGGGGATGGCTTACAAGGCAAGGGAATACACAATAAATGGTCGGACACTGAGAAGTGTAAAGGAACAGAGGGACCTTTGAGTGCATGCCCACAGATCCCTGAAGGTAGAAGGACAGGTAGATAAGGTGATTAGGAAGGCATACAGAATAGTTTCCTTTATTAGCTGAGGCATAGAATATAAGAGTTATAAGGTTGTTCTAGAACTGTATAAAACACTAGTCAGGCCACAGCTAGAGAACTGTGTACAGTTCTGGTCACCACATTACAGGAAAGATGTGATTGCACGACAGAGGGTACAAAGGAGATTTACGAGGATGTTGCCAGGACTGGAGAATTTTAGCTATGAGGAAAGATTGATAGACTGGGGTTGTTTTCTTTGGAACAGAGGAGGCTGAGGTGTATCAAATTATGAAGGGCCTAGATAGAGTGGATAGGAAGGACCTTTAGCAGAGAGGTCAATACCAGGGGACACAGATTTAAAGTAATTGGTAGAAGGATTAGAGGGGAGTTGAAGAGAACGTTTTTCACCCAGAGGGTGGTGGGGGTCTAGAACTCACTACTTGAAAGGGTGGTAGAGGCAGAAACGTTCATCACATTTAAAAAGTACTTGGATATGTACTTGAAGTGCCGCACCCTACAAGAATACAGACCAAGAGCAGGAAAGTGGGATTAGGTTGGATAGCTCTTTTTCGGCCGGCACACGAGGGGTCAAATGGCTTCCTTCTGTGCTGTAAAATTCTATGATTCTATGATAACAGCAAGTGCCATTAGCTTCTCCGTTACTTTGACAGCAAAATCTGGCTCATTATGTCTTGCGCCTCTCCCATGGGTTGTGAGCCATTTCTTCCTGCAGAAAGAGGAGAGATTTAGTGAACGGCTGTTGCAAAGGGATGTGCATATGTGTGTGGCTTCTTCATATAGTGTGTATGCTGAGAGGGAGAAGAAGCAAGCTGCAAGCAGAATGGAATTCAATGGAAAGAAAGTGGCTGTATTGTGAAGTTAAAAAAGAGTCATCAGTGGAGGTCATTATTTCACAATTGCTACCAGGTGAGAACAGGATTCAGTTAGTGCCTATGTGAAGACAGAAAGCAACAAGTGAGTGTTGATTGGAATGAGCAGGAGAGGTTGTACAATGTCCCCTTGTGATTGAAGGAAAAGGATGTGATGCATGGGAGACAAGTGTTCAGAGTGCTGGGGAAGGAGAGTGGGAAGTGCCGTTTCCCACTTTAATGTGAAGATCTGTATTGCACCCTTGCTGCTCTGGTCAGATCATTGAACCTTTTTCTGCATTGAACCCAGGTCCTGGGGGTGATGCTCCTAGAGTTCACTCCCTCTACCACCTCTGCCAGGCCTGCTGCAATATCAGGCTTGGCAACTTCTTTCCATTGGATAGAAACAGTACCCCTCTCCGTTCCTTCACCTTTTCAGCTAGGACCTCCATGGATGTATCATAAAACCTGGAGGCTTACTCCAGACTCATCTTCCAGGATTAGATATTTCCAGTAAATGAAGAGACCAATGTCAGCGATGTGAATCCAACCTTCCTTTAAAAGATCCATTGACATTTTAAATAGCCTTCTACAGGCCCGCCGAAGACCCTGCCCAGCCAGTGGGTGGGCAGCCCATCAATCATATGGTAATGAGGCCCAGCAGTTAAAATTCACCAGGCCACAGAATGATGACATCGGGCACCACCCCTCGCCCACCCATAACCCCCTGCCAGATAAAACTTCCCCCTTACAAGTCTTGATGGGGGTGGGGCATTTAAATTAGCGAGCGTGGGTTTGTCATGTTGATTTCCGTACAAACAATATCAGAGACCTAGGATAGAAGTTTAATTTTGGAGGCTGTTAGGGTGTGGGAGGCTGCTATGCAGAGGTTTCCCTCAGGCCCTGCCGAATTTAACGACAGAGCCTGATTAGCATTTTGAATCTCTGTTTCACGCCCACAGCCAGCCAGATGGAGAGGTTGGCGGGGGCGGAAGGCCAGAGTGGGGATTGGGGGCCGGAGGGAGGAGGTCGAAAGGCTGGAAGGGGGAGGGGGATCAGAGGCTGAAGGGGGGTTCGGGGTCCGGGGGCCCGGTGGGGTGTGGTCGGAAGGCCGAAGGGGGGATTGGAGGCCAGAGTGGGTGCAGGGGCTGTGGGTCGGAAGGCCGGACGGGGATCAGGGATCGGAGGCCACATGGGGGCGGGTGGTTGGAGGCCTTGCTCGGGATACAAATGAAAGTTGTTGTTGGTTTGTAAGCTATGAAGTCAAGTTCCTGGGGCTGTCAAATTACGAAAACAGAAATGTGCAATATGTACCATCCTACAAGCATATTGATCAGAAAGGCACTGCTGCAAGGATACATTTTAATGCTACCTAAGCAGCAGAGCTGTGCTTTAAAGCCTTGGGGGGGGAAATTCAGCTCTTTGCGCCTCCCGTTAGTGTCTTAAGAGGGCGCTAATGGGGCGCAAAGCAACTCGCGCCCGGGCGCGGCGATATTTGCGCCGCTCGCGAAATTAACCAGACATTTTGCAGCGGCGCTAAACACTACCGCCACAATCTTCTGCGCCGGCAGATCGTGACGTCAGTCGAGTGTGCAACGCCCCGGTAGCGCCCCGGACTGGATATTGAGTGGCGCCCCCTGCCTTACTGCCTGCCGCTAGCAACGACAGGTTGAGGGGTGCGTTTTGCAGTCAGGAAGGGACTGGGGGAGTGCTATTTAAAGGCGACCGCTTCCTGCCTTTTTTTGTTGGTGACATTTTTGCACCACGTATTCTGAGAGAGAGAGAGAGAGGCTTCTGGAGAGATTCAACACTGTGTGAAGGAGTTTTGCATACTGAGCAGCACTTTACAGGTTCATTTTGATTTGCCCTTCCTTGTATCCATTTAGAAGAGATTGTGGGGGCTGCACTCTGAGCTCTTTCCCTGGGGGTCTCCATTGTTCTTTCTAGCAGATTTGATGTACAGGTCTCTCCAGGCCGAGATTCAAGGCTGCAATGAGCAGGATGTGGATGGAGACCAAGATCAACCTTCCCGTTTAAGATAAAAACAGAAAATGCTGGAGAAACTCAGCAGGTCAAGCAGCATCTGTGAAGAGAGAAACCGAGTTAACGTTTTAGGTCGATGACCATTCATCAGAACTCCCCTTTAAGAACTGGCCGGAGCCAGTGTGTCTGTGTTCCATTGCTGACTGACATCACATGAGCTTCGCCAGCGCTGTGAGTTAGCGCCTCGCTCCTTAGCCTTTGCGCCTTAAGACAGATGTGAAGTGCCTGATTTAGTGCTCCAATCACCTCCAGGGGCGATAAAAGCCAAGTTTGCTGTCGGAGGCGATAGTTAGCACCAGGCGTTAAACTTTGTACACGGCCGATAACGGCGCCCCAAACGGGGCGATACTGAATTTTTCCCCCTTGGTGTTTAAAATGAATCAGTTAGTAAAGAAAGAATAGCCAAAGCAACGCATTGTGGGGAGTGCCTCAGTGATAGAAGCCATAATGTTTTCTGACAGATTGTATCAGCTTTTCTGTGCAGTTCATTTCATATTTACTTCTTCAGCAATTACCAGCTGGACATAAAGTATAATAATAGTCCTCTTTCAAGCTCATAAGTGTAGCTAGTATACATCATTTTCTTAGTGGCTTTTTTTTTTATAGACAGCTGGAAGTCACTACAATTGAGTCATCGTATAGACATAAGTATTTTGCCAAAAAACATTGGGCCTGAATTTTCTGCCAACATAATGGCAAGTTAAATCTGCTCGCTGTTACTAATGTGTAAATCATCCAGCAACTTGTGGCAAGGAAGAGATACCCTGTGAATTGCAAAGTGCTACAAATTACTGGACTTCACCATTAGCCTCGCGAAAATGGCAGCTCGCCTTCAACCTCCCCGTGAAATTGCTGCATTTGCACATTAATTGCCAACTAAATAATCACTGCAGAAAGTTAGGGCTGGTACTTAACAATGTAAGTACCTTTTAAATGACAAAATTTATGTTCCTGACATGCCACTCAAACTCTTCGGCCCAGAAAGGGAACAATTGAAACTGTGGAGTGCGATTCCTACAAGTAGTAAATTGTTGTTAGAGATTTTAAAACTTTAATATTTTACATTTTAAATTTTTTCCTTTCTGTCTCTTTTTTTCTGTCTTATTCCAATCTTTCTTTCTCTTTATTTCTTTCTGTATCTGCTTTGATTCTAATTCACTCTATTTCCCCCTTCACCGTTCCTCTGTTTATTTTTCAATCTTTAAATCTCATTGGTCCTGTTGTTCACCAAGGTTCCAGATGCCCTGTTGACTATTTTCAGCTCGCACTTCCAGTAATTTGTAGCACAATTTTTTTTTAAGCTGAAGGATGAAGAAAAAGTCGAACTAATGGGGAACACCATGAAATGCCCTGCTCCTGCAAATTCTGGGCCAATGCTTCAATTATAGTTCTGTTTGTTTAGGATTGTTACCAACTAAATTTGTCAATTTGCACAATGTTGTACCACAGTTAACTTATTCATTTAGCAGTTCAATCTACAAATAAAAATATCCACTTTACAAGAATGTTTAGACCTCTGTTTGCTACAGCTAACGACAGGAACATAGGAAGATAGAGGAATGGAAAAGATCATTATGGATGGTCCCAGTGTCTAGTTTAAGAAATATCATATCCCGTGATACTGCTCATACTCTTCCATCGATTTTATTTCTCCAGGTACTTAACCAATTCTCTCCTGAATTTGCTGATACAAACAGCTCCCAATGCCTCCCTAGGCAGTATATTCCACACATTTGCCAACTTCTGCATAAATGAATCTGAACTGTCTTGTCATCCTCCCTGTGGATTTCCTGCATTTCATGCTGAATATTAAAATGAAATAATTGCAAACATTTCATGCTTGAATTAGAATTTTTGTAACTAACGTCTGGATCAGGAATTCTGTACAACGGGACTGATTGTAATGTAATTTTGTTCATCAGCCTATTGTGCATGGATCAGGTTTATACTTATCAGAAGTAAACATTACTAGTGTTTCTTTGCATATGGGTGTGCAATGTGCTTTAAATACATAACTGAAACTTGAACGAGGAATAAACACTAACGTATTTTTAGAGTCTTTTTAAAATATTTTCGTGGGGAAAAAATAGAATAGTTTATTTTCAGACCAGCTCGCACTATTCCAATTTCGATTGATTTATCTACCTATCCATCCCACTGAGAATCACACTTGCACAGTAGAATATACAGATATGGTTTATTTATTATTTTTCATGGCTAAATGAATGTATCCTAGCATGACAGAATCATTGTTCCTTTGAGATATCTATCCTTGCAACATGTAGTTGCCCTTTCTGCATTTTTTACCATGTCCCCCTGGTTTATCTTTCATTCAGTTTCTCCCAGTGTCAACATCAGTCACATTTGTGCTGCTCACGAGTGAGTACATAATTTTCATCGTGGCTATGTTTGGGCCTATGGCCTGAGTTTTTTATTTTGCTAAGCTTGTAGTTCCAACTCAAGTGTTTACTTAGTTTCTAATTTATGCCACTTACTACCTACCAAATCTGTGTCCAGTGCCTTTAACAGGCAGGGCTTGTTGTGATTTTCAATAGACAGCAGCTTCATATTATGTAAATGCTGTTAAAAAAATTCTGAGGGAAGTCCGAGGAAAGTAGACACCAGAAGCCTGATGTTTAGAGTACCTGAAACGATGATGGCACCTTTCCTGGTCAACAGGAAGATAGATAGCTGCAAAGTCAGCTGATGATCTTCATCTTCCTTCTTCCTCAAGGGAAAACTGATGAACTATTCTAAAGAGACTTAATGGGCTGGATTTTGTCAATGGGAAGCTTTTGGAGGCGGGACTGCTGCTTGCCGGCTTTCAATCCTGCCTCCATCAGCTTCTGGCCAACCAGCAGGATTTTCTCATGATTGACCTCGTTAAGTCCGCCCAGCGGGCTCAGCAGGCCAATTAGGGGGAAGTCACTGACAGAGCACATCAGCGTATGACGTGCCATCTGTCAAGATTTTTTGAAAGAAGAAATGTCAGCGTTTGACAGTTCTGTGAAGCTGTCAAACACTGACATTCTGTGTAGTTTGATGAGTCATTGTGTTCAGGACTTATCAAACCTTTCAACTTTGCAGAAATCACCTGGCTGTTGGTTCGGAGGATCCAACAGCCAGTCTGTGAAATCTACAATGGAGATGTCGGGTCTCCGGCTCCACAGCGGCTGAAGGCTGTAGGCAGAAACAAATGTAAGTGAACATTTTCTAACACTTTACACTTATCTTACATACTCACCACTCCACACTTGCACCCATCACTCACCTCTACATTGCACTTTCAGACCCCTCTGACCCCCGCAGATCTCCTACTCGTCTCCTACACCCTGGTGGGGTTCCCCGTGGTCGGGAAGCCTGCACGTTGGATGGAAAAATGGGGTTAATCCTATTTTCTGCCTGTTTACCTGTTAACAGGCAGTTAATAGGATTTAATCCGTTCCCACCTCGAGGAGACGGGACCCGGGGCAGGACGGCTTCCCGCCTCCTGGTAAGAGGGCACGGAGGCGGGTTGGGGGCGGGCTTGCCATCCGCCCTCACTTTCTGTAACTTAACCGGCAGTCCCTCCTCCATACTCGCCTCCTCGGGGCTGGCAAAATCCAGCCCAATGGGTTCATAGTATCAACTTAAATCTGCTCCCTCAGATTTAAGCCTGCAGCATCATCTATTTTTAGTTCAACATCAAGTACCATATACAGAAATGCCAATGTCACAACAGTGGAACCTATTTTGATCTGTACTGTAGTTCCCGTACAGTACAGGAAACTTTGTGCTATCCGGCACCGACGGGACCGAGCTGTTGCCATTCCCTCAAAACTGCCGGACACACCAGCATTAATGTTGAAGCATACGGAGCTTTTCATCTCCGTATCTGACAACAAACACTGTTGCTTAGCAACAGCTTCTAAACAGTCGGCCCGTACCTTGGAAGCGTCTCTGTAGCTTAACAACAGCTTCAGAGAGACTTTGCAGAGCCTGACTGTTGAAAAAAAAGCCACGAGAAGAAAAAAAGCCTAATAAAACGGCTCCTGATTTTTGCCGGTGGCTCAAGCTTGCTGGACATTTAGCCTCCGGATATCACAAAGGGGGAAAAATTGGGTGAGTAGCGCCACCTGTTAGCGCCTAAAGAGGCAGTCAGTGGCTGTAGCGCCACTGGCTGCGCCTCCCGCGATATTCAGCAGGGGTGCTAATGGTGGCGTTAGCCTTTTGCGCTGCGCCGCCACCGATGACGTCATCGGTGTGTGCAGCGCCCCATTCGCGCCCCGATCGCGATATTTGGTAGCGAACGCCGCTGTAGCGCCGTTCGCTACCCGCGCCCGGTTCACGGGGCCTTGCTGCGCCGGCAGAGGCGCAAGTTAAGGTGGAGGTGCGGGGCGGCCGCTTATTCGGCGGCCGCTTACCAGCTCCTCTGTCCCCGGCCTCCTGGTCTCCCCCCCGCGGCATTGCCGGCTGTTTCCTGAGAGCCCGGCACTGCTCCTCGGTGCGGGGCTCGTGCTGTTGCAGGCCCCTCCCCCTTAACAGTGGGAGGAAGGCCTGCAGTACCGCAGCGTGCCGTGCCACAGCGTGTGGCGCTGCGGCACGTAGCGCTGCGAAATTCACTTTCAGCGCCCTAAGAGGGACGTGGAGCGCCTCGAGCCGCGCCCCGTCTCCCTCTAGGGCCACTTCAACTGAATTTGCGGCAATCGCTAATGCGGCGATCGCGGCGCAAATTCCAACGCCCAGGCGAACTTTGCGCCGCTTCGGCGCCTCAGGCCAATTTCTAGGCCAAAGTTTCCTGTAATTGAGTAGAGATGGGTCTGATAGTTGTAAAAGTCTTAGATATCTGTGCAGTGATTCTCCTCCTAGTAAACCAATGTCGACTGCTTATGGTGCCGAGGCCCGTGTCAGTAGAGCACTGGAAGAACAATCTTGACTCTTCAGAGACAATGGTGATGAATAGTTTGTGCCCCTAGCGAGTGAGTACCCATTGCTAACTCACTGGATGTTGTCAACATCTAGATCTTCTGAAACAGGTAGTTGAAGTGCAGGCAGTCCTATCAGATTTTTTTTACATTGAGAAGAGCATCACTATAACTTTCCAGCTTATCCTGGGGATGATTTTCACTTTCAGCAGTGGCAAAAAGCTGGCGGCAGCAGATTGGCTGCCTGTTGTGCGCTCCTCCCAATTTTCCTTTTCATTGAAATCAATAGAAAGAAGATCAGAGCGGGTGTATAACGGACAGCGATCCGCTATTGCCAGTTTTTTTTACCATCACCGAAAGTGAAAATTATCCCCGCTCCCTCCGTATTTTGGCAGCCACATCTATTCTAGTTGCAGGTTGTTTAATGTCCGATTACGATGGTTTAAACAGCTCGTGGAACAGATTACATATTTCATTTCTATTATATGTACCAGAGACTGCGGGGTGGGGTGGGGGAACTGTAACCCTGCCTGCCCAACAGGAACCTTGATTTCCACTGCATCCCGCCGCAAAGTACCTTGGTGCTGGCGGGCGGCCTCCGGGCCCCACGATTTTGACCTGCCTGAAGCTGGCAAGCCGTCTTTATCTGCTCATTTCGGGCTTGCAGCTGGCCAGTGGGATGCAAATGAGGGTTGGGAGATATTACAGCCCGTGCCTCAAACCGATGACTTTGGGTGGATTCGATGCTCGCCCTGCCCCTCTCCCCGTCCGCCCGAAACCTGTTCATAGTTAAAACCCCCCAAGCAAGTCACTAATTGCATTGCACCACTAACATGCAGAGTTACAGTGCAGTAGGATGTGGATTCATGCCTGGGATCCCTAAAATCATTAGAGTCCCAGTTTCACAATATCATGCAGGGAAACACAGAGCAGAGTCTAACTGCTGCTCCCTGAGGAGGGTGAGAAATGAGAGGGATATTGAGCACTAGAATACTCTTGTGTGCCTACTAGCGTACGTATGTGGAATTTAAAGGGAAGCTAGGTAGAGAGAGAAAGGAACAGAAGGATACGTTGATAACATGAGATGAAGTAAGGTGGGAGCAAGCTTGTGTGGAGCATCAACTCTGGCCTGTTTCTCTGCTGTAAAATTCTATGTAAATTATGTACCAACAATTGCAGTAGCAGTTGCTGCATGGCCTAAGGAGACCAGGGAAAAGTGTTTGCGTCCTCCAAAGAAAGATAACTAAATAAAAACAATTGCCAGGCATTGTCAATTATTGCAATGGTCGATGTGATAGCTCATGGATTGATCCCCAAGCTTCCTCAAAAATCAAGTTGGTTTCAGGAGGAGGTGCTAAGCAGAGAGGTCGTGTACCTACCTGTAGGAAGGGGGGAAATAGCCATCGGGTAAATCACTATGAGCTGCTTTCCAGGCTGAAAAATGCCTTTGGCAGAATCTAGCTAATCGGCTGGTTGCCAGCAAATGCAGTTGACACGATGGGCTGGATTTTGTCACTGGGGCGGGCTGGGGTCGTGTAATCCGCTTTTCATGTTAGCCACCCGATTCTAAATCAATGTGGGAAAATGATGTGATTTTAACTTAAGTGGGCAATTGAGTTCCAGCGTGTAGGAACCCATGGCCCAATGAGTTTTTTCAGTCTGAAACTCGCCTCCGATGATGTCATCATTGCTGCTGCATTTAAGGTCTGCAACAAGCCTTGCTTCTTCTGCAGACTGCCAACCTTTTGGCCTTTCATGTTAGAGGGACCTGGAGGCAGAATGACCAGCGAGAGACTTAGGTCTGCTCCCAGGTTTGATGACGTTGCCCTGCAAGCTTTAGTGGAGGGAGCAAGAGACAATGAAGAGGTGCTCTTCCCTTCTTCAGGGAGGAAGAAGCCTCCCCAGCAGACCAAGGCTGTGTGGATTCAGGTGGCCCAGGAGGTCAACTCTTTGTCGGTAACCCGCAGAACCTGGCTTCAGTGCAGGAAGAGGTTTCATGACATCCTGCGCACTGGAAAAGTGAGTGTGACTTTCCCATCACCCTCAATCTGATCCCCATTGCCTCTCCTCACCAGCACTCAGCTTTAGCAATCTCTTCCTCCACATCCCACTTGACACTGACATCCATGCACCCTTACCCATTCCCTCTCTCTGTGGTCACATTCACCTAACTATTCGACTATGCAGCCCTCACACTCCCTATCACTGTGATGCTATGAAAACAACTTACAACACACAGGGAGGGCCCTTGGTCTTGCCACCTTACTCCATCTTTGTCTCCTTCTAAGAATCTATGCTATGGATTCTCTACACTCACTCGTTCATTCTTACTCAAACTCCACTTCTCTCCCTCATTGCAGGAAAAGAGAGCTCACAATAAGAGGGAAAGAGCGAGGACAGGAGGAGGGCCACCCTCAGTAGCCCAGCTCACCACCTGGGAGGAGGCAGTCCTGGAGATTGTGGGAGTGGAGGACGATGCGCAAGTGGGGGACGGACAGACGGGTGCATCACAGCAAGCTGGTGACAGAATAGTTTTCCATCTCTCTCAATGACATTGCATGAGTCGCTGATAGTGATTCTGAAGCTCTAACAGATGGACTTATGATCATCTGCAATATGCAATGTGCATGTAACCTTGGCATCACATCTCTGACTCTTTCCTTTACTCCCCCACAGGACCAGTGCAAGCACCTGTCCCCGCTAGCCAGGAGGAAGAGCCAGAGCATCCAGACTGCACAGAGGAAGCTGCAACCTCTGAGGGCGCAGCGTCAGCAGAATTCAGTGCACCCAGCACCAGCGCAGACACTCACACCTCGGTGGGACCATCGCGAGATAGAGTAGTGTTGTCACCTGGTGTATCACAGCTCACAAGTGAGCATCAGCAGATTGTGGAGACAGGGACAGCAGTGGAGTGTCCTAGTTGGAGGGTGCAGGACCCTCCCAGCTCGGCTCAGCTGCATGTCGACCCTCTGCCTCTGGGTCCATCCACAAGATCAGCGGTGCTGGAACTCCAGGAATAGATGCAGGAGTCTCTGGCAGGTTTTGTCTCCAGGGTCGCTGCGAGTGTGGAGCGAATGGAGGAGTCCATAGCGAACATGAGCAGAGCCTTTGTGGAGTCATTGGCGCATGAACGCATCACCATGGAAAGGATGGCAACCTCCATGGAGCTGATAAGTCACCAGAGTGCAGAAAACATGGTGAGTGTTCTGAATAGAATGACATCTCTGGAGAAGCGATGGTCATCTATTGAACAGAGAAACCAGACCTTCATGGAAGTCCTTCTGAGTAGGACTGCCAGTGCAGATACGGGTCCCCATGACCCCCCTGATGTGCAGCAAGGTGCTCTCAAGCCACTTGCAAGTGCTGAGGTGGACCTGACCCATGAGAGGGATGATGGTGGCAGAGAACAAGGAAGTGGGGACTCCTCTCCAAGTGCTCACACTTCCATGCCACTGACAAGTCCTCGGTCAGAGCCCCACCAGAATCCCCACCCAACTGAGATCGGTGTCTCAACCCCTGCACAGCCGCAGGAGCAGCAGACTGTTGGCGAGCCCTCACATGTTCGCAACCCCAGAGGAGCCCCGACAAAGGTGTCAAGACAGGAGCAGCAAAAAACTGAGCAAGGGGCCTCCACATCTGCTGAAGCCACAGGGGAAGCACCACATAGGAGCACGTGTAAGAGAAAGATACTGCACAAATAGTCACAAGGGTAGTCACTTGGGTGAAATTTGATGTTCAATGTTAAAAATCCATCAGATGGTTATTGTAAATAAAAAATCTGATGGCTACTGCTGCAGTTGTAGCGTGTGTCATTTCGCTAATGGGGCTTCCACATTGAGGGCATAGGATTACTTGCAGTTGTCAGTATGCTGGTCAAATTGTTAGGAATCTGCTGGTTCTTGGCCATTGTCGAAGCTCTGGTAAGAAGCTGTGAGGCAAAAGTGCTTGACTGGCTAGTCTAAGCAAATCTGGCCAAGATGAGTGAGTTCCTTGCATCCCGGGCAGCAATGTTCTCGCGTACTGCTGCCGCTGGTTGATGGGCCTCTGCAAGATGTTCGTTTTTGCTCTCCACCTCCTCCTCCTCCTCCTCCTCATCTGAGGAGGATACGTGAGGAGCCACATTGTCCTCAGGAATCTGCAAGGCACGACGCTGTGCCATGTTGTGAAGTGCACAGCAAACCACGACGATTCTGGAGACCCTGGCTGCTGAGTATTGCAGGGCTCCACCTGATCTATCCAGGCATCTGAAGCGCATCTTCAGCAAACCAGTGGTTTGCTCGATTATGGCTCTGGTGGACATGTGGCTGGAGTTGTAGCTCTCCTCAGCTTCGTTGGATGGGCTCCTCAATGGCGTCATTAGTCACGTTGTCAGGGGATAGCCCTCTTCTCCAAGTAGCCATCCGTTAAGTTGGTCTGGTGGACTGAATAGCGGAGGCACTCTAGACTGGGGCAGTATGAAGGAGCCATGGCAACTGCCAGGGTACTTGGCACAAACATGCAAAATTTCCTCCTTGTGGTCACACACCAGCTGAACGTTGAGGGAGTGGAAGCCCTTGCGGTTGACAAAAATACCTGGCTTGCAATGGGGTGCCTTAAGGGCCACGTGTGCAGTCAACGATGCCCTGCATCCTTGGAAAGCCTGCCAGATTAGCTAATCCAACTGCACGCGCTGTGACACTTGCTTGATCCTTGGTGAAATAGATGTGATTGTGCGCGATGGCAACGAGGGCATCGGTTACCTGCGTGATGCAAGTGTGTGCGGTCGCCTGGAAGATGCCGCTGATGTCTGCTGCTGATCTCTGGAATGAGCCGGAGGCAAAAATGTTGAGTGCGGTGATGACTTTGATGGCAACTGGTAAGGGATGTCCACCTGGTCCTCTGGGCTCCAGGTCTTGTTGTAGCATTGCGCAGATATCACCCACTACCTCTCGCGAAAGTCGGAGCCGCCTTTGGCACTGCTGCTCAGACATGTTGAGGTAGCTGACCCTGTGTCTGTAGACCCTGTTTGGGGGGTATCTCCTGCGCCGACAGGCTTCCATGCGCTGGCACCTTCTGGCCTGTGCAGCTTCAGGTGGGTGAGCAGCAGCTTGGCGCTCCTGATGGTGCTGCTGCTGTTGGTGCTGCTGCTGTTGGTGCTGCTGTTGTTCATGGTTCTGCTGGTGCCACGGCTGGTCTTCGTCCTCATCTGATGTCCAGAAGGGAAGGAAATAAATGCCTCCCATGCTTCTGGTATATGCCTCAGTTGAGGAAGTGCTCAGTCAAGGTGGCGAGAGGGGTTTCCAGGAGGTCACACTGGAGATGGGTGTCAGGCTCCAAACTTCCACAGCTGTGGTTATGCCTTCTAAAAGTTCCCCCAGACCTGAGACAACAAAGTCCTGCCACCTGCAAATGATGGCTGATCAAATATCCTATTTAATGGTGGAGCTGCAGCTAATTGTCAGCAATCCCATTGTGCTACCGCCAGGTTTCACCGTCGTGTTTCAGAGCAGGCGTGCTTTACGTGGGAAAAGGGTTAAAATCACAAAGGCCTTTCAAAATGGGATAATAGAGGCAATTTAGTGCTTGTTAAGGGCCTTAAGGGCCTATCCCGCCTCTTGGAGGCGGGACGGAGACGGGAGCAGTAAACATGATTTCTGGAAAATTGCTTGGAGGCGGGATGGAGGCGGGGTTGGAGGCGGGTTGGAGGCAGGATGGAGGCGGGGTTGGGCCCGCCCGCCACAACCCCGCCCGCCACTTTTTGCAATTTTAACACCCCACACGCCTCCATTCCCGCCTCCTCAGCCCTGGGAAATTCGAGCCCGATGAGTCCTTAAAGGAGTTAGGAGAAAATATATTCAATTAAATCCAGAATGGAAAATAATCAGACTTTGTTCTTCCTGATGAAAAATGTAGCTGAAATGATTAAAATGTTTTTCGCAATGCTTCTTCTGAAAAAATGTGAATTGCCCTATGTTTTCTAAATTAAAATTCTCGTGCATTTTCATTTCTTCTTGGACACATTTCAAAAGGCAGCAGCAGAAGGTAGATTAACTTGAGAAGTTTATAATCAAACTTATGCAAGTCAACAAAGCAAAGGGGGCAAATTGAAAGATAATTTTAATGTCTTCCAAGATTTCTTAAAATAGTGATTGACTGAAATGAACAATTGGAAAAGCTATCACTCTTTTGTAACTGGTTGTAATACATTGATATTCTGAGAGCTAGATTGGAATAGTTGATGAACCAGAACCAGAAAGCCATGAATGTTTTAATAATAAATTGATGTGTATATATTAAAAAAAAACATTTACAGAATGTATTATAGACATTAGTTCAAACAGCTCTAAGTAATCTGACCTTGACATAATTCACTAGAGGGCTTGATTAATTGTATCGAAATTTTCTCTGCTTGTGATTATGCTGGGAAGTATTTGCTGATTTCCAAAGGTGCATTATAAATGACTTTCACATGTCACTTTAATACCGATAACGGCTTTGTCATGCCAACTGTTCCAAGAAAATAATTCTTGCACATCTTGTTCAGAATTAATAGCAAATTATTATTCTAATTGCTCATTAAGATGTAGCAGGATGCATAAATTGTTTTCACAATTGATGTATGCCTTCAAATGGTGGCCTGTAGAGAGCGAGCTTTGTTGAACCTCGACTTTCTTTCCTTAGACTTCCACTACTACTGTCAACATAGTGGTTACTGATGTGAATGACAATGACCCAACCTTTGATGCAATCTTTCTTAAGAACTTTACTGTATTGGAGGAGGAAGCAAATATCTATGTGGGTCAAGTCAGGGTAAGACAATTTGAACTGTTTCTGGAAGAAATGTGTCGACTGTGAAATGTTGAAATGATTAAAGTGTGTTTCCAATGCTCCTTCCATAAAACTGAATTGCACTATATTTTCTAAATTCAACTTTTAATTTTTAAATTTGTAATTTGTATCTCACATGTCAAAATGATATTAGGAATTGAAGCATTTTGTAATAAATGAGTAGCTAATACTGTGTGTAATCTCTAGTGGGCTGAAATTCCATGCTGTGATATTTGTTGTGTAGTTAGCACAATTGCATGACATTTTTTGGCTTACTGTTTTAATAATAAACCAAGGACTTTCATGCAAGCACATTAATCAATGCATCACAAATATTGCATTGTGGAATTTCAACCAACAAGGGAATTTAAATAAGATACATGAACTAACACTGTGACTGGAAGTATTTTTAAACATGACAAATATACTCTGCAGTGTGAGATTAATTCAGTGGGCATACTTCTTGATTAATCTCTTACTGCATTGGGCACCACAATGCATTTTGTCCTATTCAAACCAGTAAATAAATAAAGCAAGCATCATAACATTAAGAAAGTCTCTCATCACCAACTATGCACTTTCCCATTTAAAACCAGCTTCACTGTGAAACTACCTTCCTTCAGTTTCTACCTAGCTTATAACTGCAAAACAAATCTACATTCTGCAAAGACGAATGCCACACTGACACTGCTGCAGCTAGTTCAGAGCGCTTCACTTGATCTCCATTCACCCTCCATGTGCCTCCTCATATACTGGGCCCAGTTCTGTGCTCATTATGAATAGTAAGACTGATTGTTGTACTTTGAAACAAGAATGATGTTCTGTTCAACAACATAATGTATTATGTGCTGCTATTTGATCCTCTTATGTTTTAGGTTTACACCAGGTATAGCTTTTAGAGTGGTGTAAAGGTACAAGTTACAGTGGTGATGCAAAATTAAGGTGGTGTGAGACTGTCTCCTGGAAGTAGTCTCATATCCCCATGCCAAATCTTAAAATGATGCTGGGCTAGCTGGTCTTATTTGTTCAATTCTTTTATTTTAAAATGTAAATTATGGAAAACGGTGCCGTCATAACTGTGTCAATATTGGGGTAATTTTTTATTCCTCTAGCGCTCCAAGCCATGACTTTTGTACAGACCTTTCCCTTTCGGAAACTGAATTCTGAATTTCCAATAGCATCTTGTGTGTGAGTGATAAAAATAACATTTACCCCTTTGTGGGTCAACCCAGTACAATTAGTAATGGGGAGAGAGAGTTGGGTAAGATTGCTTTCTGATAGAGTGCCACTATTCATGCCATTGAGTAGATGTAGCAAGTTCAGGTAAAAATACAGATTTTTGCCCAATCTTTCAAAAAAACAGATGGCAAAAATTGAATATTGCATTTAACTCTGTTAAATGTGAGGGCCAAAATTCCTTGGCTGCACTCCCTGTGCAAAACCCCATTAGACAGGAGCATGGTTGAGGGATAAGCTAGCCTTTATTTTCTGACTTGTGCTCGCCAACAGCGAGACATTGTGCTGGAAGATGACACCTCAAAATTTCAGCCCTATGATCTGGAAATTGCTGAGAGCAACTTTAGCTTATTAGCCCATGGGTTGACACCTTGATTACTAGTAACTACTTAAGTCTGTGTTCTTGGATTGTGAGATTCAATTTCTGAAGTCATCAAAGTAAAATGTGGTATTCTTTCATAAACATGGTTGAACTATTTTTCTTAAATTAAAACCATGTTGTCAGTTGAATTTAGAATGCATAATTTTTCCTTTCCAAATTTCATTTCATACTTTGTCACAATCTTTTCTCTGAATTATTTACACACCATTTACCACGTTCTAACATTTCATTCCATCTCTCCTTCAATTTTTATTATCTCATTCCATTCACCTTTTTTCATTTAGTTCCTTCATTTTCTGCTGCTGTTCATTTCATACAGACATCTCTGAATAGTTTGCCAAGTACTGAAATACGAGATGTTGACTATCAAAGAAATGTAAGGATCAGTATTGTTGGGCAAGATCAGAGGGTAGAATCTCACAAAATTTACCCTATAAAGGCCTATGTTCCTCTCCCAACGTGTTTCAGCGAGCACCCATAGCCAGTACCCTCTGAATGGAGCAATGTAGACAGCCAATCCATAATCAGTGTGAAGAACAGTGATACTGACATACCTCTAAGGTTGAAAATGTCAAATGGAAACTGAAAAGGCAACAAAAATGGGATTATGAGGAGTACCTAAAAGTTCAAAAGAAATATATCTCTAATTGATTTGCATGGATCTGAAATGCACTCCAGCCAAATCTGAAAGATGTCTTAATGAGTGGAATACAGTGCACAGATGCTAATGAAAAATTAATATAAGGATACAGTGGTAAAATAGCCATTAACTAATAATTATACAAGGAAGATTTCTGTTCATCAGTAACAGAGTAAACAAAGCGTTACTTAAAGAAATAAATGTTTTCCAAGATATTGATGTGAAGAGATAATGTTGATTATGGTAGTTACAGTGGACCCTTGATTGTAAAAGCTTCTATTATTCACCGTGTTGATTTTTTTTAAAATTTGTTCTCCAAATGTGTACTTATTGCCCATCCCTTGTTGCCCCAAGAAGGTGGTACTTGGCATTCAAAGTAAATGTTTTACTACTGAGTGCCTTGCCTGGCCACTTCAGAAGGCCTTAAGAGTCAGATACATAAGCCCCGATTGTAAGCCTTCCCAATCAACGGGAACAGGCGGGCGTGTGTTTAAAATAGCGATAGAGCACCTTACTGCTGCATTCCCTACACCCTCCCACCCGACACCATTTTAACTGCGCACTTACCAGATTTAGCCGAGGCGCCCGCTACAGGCAGGCGAGGGCCTGCTGATGCATGCAAATCCTACAGGGTCCTATGATGTAATTAGGACTCGTAGGGATTAATGTAACTGCTCCTGAGAGGCCTGTGGGTAGGGTCAGTAATCTGGATAGGAATTTGTGTAGGTTCTACAATGGTCAGGCAATCCACTTCGCCAGATTACCCCTCAAGCAGTGAAGGTGAAAATTACTCTTGTAGGTTCCTGGGAATTGTTTGATGTCATGGATAATATATAATATATTTTAGTTATTCAGAATAAATAGAATATTGATTTAAAAGTAAATGAATAAAATAGATTAAATTATATACATAAATTATTTTCTTAAAATATAATGACATTAATTTGGTAATGACTGTAATTGCAAGTTAATGGTCTTTAATCTGATTATAATTGTTGTGATTTATTTCATTGGTCATTGTCCCTGTGGTAGTGTTTTGTTTTATATGCATTTTCTTTTTTGAAACTTGTAGTTAGTGTTGTGTTGTTTTATTTCTTGCTTAATTGTTATTGCCATTTTTTCATTCCTGTGTCTACTGTAGCTGATTTGTATGATGACTGTTTAATTGTGTTTTGTAAAGCTTCATTGTATGTTTATATATTCTGATACTGCGTTGTGCGATTGATGTAATTGGTGAGTTGAACTGATCTTGATTCTACATACTGTGCACCTGTATCCATTCGTTTTGTGTGACATACTTTATTGCCTTGTCTCTTTCTGTGGTGTTATTGGTTTTTCTTTTGAACCAATGCAATTGATGTCATTTTGAATTACTCTAGGAGGACAGTGGGAAAAGAGATAGGCTTGACAGCTTGTGGGAGAAAGAGCAAAGTAGGCAGTTAGTGGAAAACTGAGGGAGGCGATTAAACTTTTGGGGGTGAGTTAGTGGAATGGGGGTAAAGGCTGAAGCAAAAGGAGTAGTAAAAGTGAGATTAGTGGCAAACTGAAGCCAGGCCTGTGAGAGAGGTTATGTCTCTGAGGATGAATGCGATGGAAACATTTGGAAGAAGAAGCTAAGTAAATTTATGGATAAGTTGCAATATTTATTGAAAATCATTTAAGTTTTCAAATGTTCATTACTTAAACTAGTCAGTGTCCTAGGACAAATGCAGTCTTTGGGTAAAATGAGGCTAGAAGGCAGGGAGATCATTAGACCAATATGCACGGAAATAATTCAGTCCTGAGAGAAAGTCAGACATTCTGTCCTTATTTTTCTGTTATAAATACCTATGTTCAGATTTATAATGGAAACTGCCTATGTAAGCTTGTAATGTTGCAATTGTATCTAGCCATTAGTAGTGGCATTGAAGTGCCTGCACCAGGGGAGGATGTAATTACAGCATGAGAAATGTACATAAGTAGTTTGTTTAAAAAAAATATGACTTTCAGAATTTATCATGGTAAAAGTTTGACAGGAAGTGCATGCAGATGTAAGATTTTGAATGTGTATAGCATTTTTAGCTATCTGGCTGCTGGCTGAAAGAAAAATGACAGCAAAAAGATTTTGGAAAAGGTTTTGACTCATTTGATTGGCTGAGTACCTGCTTTTTCATTGTTAGATTTTCCTGAGTGGGCCTAATTACAGACTCCTTTTTCTCTGTTCTCATTTTCGTCAATCAAAACTTAGGATGACAATGTGTGATGTTGAACTATGGTCCAGGAAGTGGGACACTCACATGACAGGAAATGCATTTAGTGTACCATTTTCAAAGTATATAAATAAATAGATATCTATTTAAAGATGCACACTCAGACATTACACTGATGCAAGGATACAGCTTAACTACTTCAGAATATTGCAAAAATCCAGACATCAACTAAGAATCCAAGTTAACATTAGTACATCAGCAGATATGATGGTCATAAGCACCTGTGAGTGTTACACAGTAAATCACAGCTTTGAACAATCCTCCATGAATCTGGGGAAAATTTCAGTCTCGAGTTCAGAGATAAAACATGCACATTTCATGCAGTGGCACAAGGCAATGGCACTTTGCCTCGCTACAACAATATAAATGTCTTCAATCCTATCCAGGTGGCCTACAATGTCATGAATAGCCAGAGAGGTCAAATCTTAAAGAAATACCTTACTGCTTTCCAAGGCATTAGTAAATTGGAGAATTACTAAGTTAAGCTATTCATTAATGAAACAGTGCACCCCTTCATGTATCAGTTGAAGAAGAACTGACACAAATAGAAGCCATTGCCATCATGCAGAAAGTAGAAAAGTGACACCTGTTTTCACCAATTATCGTAGCGCTGAAGGCAAAACAGCCTAGCATGGAAGCCCTTGCTACTCTAAACAAAAAATTTTGTGTGACACTGAAATGGCTTACTTTGATCCTCAGAAGACTAAGCTTTTTGTAGCTTTCAGTAAAGTCTTAACACAAAACAATATGTAAGACCAAATCTACACAATCATGTCCACCAGTAAGATGCTCTGACGTATGTAACTGAGTTGTTCTCAGACCAAGAGAAAAGCTTATGCCTTGGTCTGGGATTGTCTACATTTTGATTTCTATCTGTATGATCAGACCTTTATCACTGTTACTAATCACAAGCCCCCAGTACTACTCTTTAATGGTTCTTCATCAAAGCCACCTTGTAGCTCATAATGAATGATGGCTACGGAAATGACAAGCTTTTCACCACCACGTTTGTGGGCCAGAAAGGAATCATTTTGCAGATTTTCTCATGAGGCTCCCTACAAAGCTGTCAACAGCAGAGAGTTGCACAGGAACTGATCTCAATGAAATCTATGTTCATTTTTTCCTCTTGCATGTATTCAAAAAGCCACGATGATGGATGAACTTTGAAAAGATGCTGATCCCTGTCTTTTTCATGTCATCAAAACAGTCAGAGGTGGACAGTGAATTCAGCTACTGAAACAAGTGCAGCATGTGCTCTAAGAGTAGAACATGCTACTGTAATATGCATTTTCTTACACGAAACACAAGCTAATTTACCTGACAAAAGTGAGTTAATTCTGTGTGGTAACAAACTGGTCATTTCAAAGATGTTATGGACTGTATTACTGCCCTGGTCCATGAAGAACACCAAATATGGTTAAAACTAAGGCCGCAATTTCCCCTACCTCGGCGGGTCTGGTGTGGATGGCGGGTCTCGACCCCGCTGTTGGTTCCAGTCCACTCTGTAGAATGATTTTACATTGATTGGGCTTGTTAAGCTCTCCCAGCGTGTTTGCCAGCTAATTGAAGGAAGCAAGTCTGATGACGTCATTTGATGACGTGTCATCAGCCGGTTTCCTTTAAAGCGACCACGCGCAAATTGATTTTGACAGTTGTACTATCAGTGTTCTACAGCATTGAGGGGCTGCAAACACTGACTAGCACTGCACAGAGGGGCAGGGCTGCACCCAGGCTTTCCCATGACTCCCTCCATATGCTTATGGAGGGAGTCACAGCACGCAGGGAGGTTCTCTTCCCTTCCAATGGGCGGAAAAGACCTCCCCAGGAAACCAACGCAGCCTGGTTGCACATTGCACAGGAGGACACAAGCAGGGATGTCGTCAGGAGGACCAGGTTGCAGTGGTGCAAACCTTTCAATGATCTCAGTAGATCACAAAATGTTACTGCAAAGCCTTACTCACACCAACTTACCTTGCACCTCCACCTACCCCGCTCTATCTACATTATCACTTCCCCGTCTCACTAGCCACCCCTCACACTCACCCTCATCCTAGTCCAATCATACCAACTAACAACACAGAAGGGTGGGCACTTGGGTTTTTTAGCTAATGTTCATGTAAAGTGTCTGTTAATGTGCTGCAAAACATTGAAACCTTTATTTTCAACACTTTGCGTTCTTGGATAAATTTGTGTGCACCTTTGGAAGTGGCTTAGTGAGTTGCAGTGAATGGTGAGACATAACGGTACCCCCCCCCCGCAATGGTCATGAGTGTGAAAGGAATGGCTTTGGCATTGTGGGGATGCTTTATCATGTTGGTGTGGGGTGGTGCCAACCCGGTACATAATGTGGCAGCCAGAGTGTACAGCTTCAAGTTAAGTAAATCTGGCTATGGTGAGGTCATCCCTGGCATCAGTATGGTCAGGTGCTGATGTCCTGTGCAGCATCAGTTGATTGTGGAGAAGGTTGGTGTTGTTGGTGCTGCTGGTGTGCCTGGTGCTGCTGGTGTTGGGGCTCATCTTGGTGGGATTCTGAGGACCAAGGTTGAGATAGTTTCAAGGGCGCTGATGCTGATGTAATAGATGGCAGGTGAAGTTGAGATGACAGAAGCGATCTGTCAATGGTGAGAGAGGTTGTTCCAATGAGGTGACACTGGATAGAGAGTTTGCTCCAAACATTTGCAACCTGCATAAAGCTCAACCTGTCTTCCAAATGCAGTAAGCAACAGCTTCTGACCTTGGAAAGTGAACAGCTGTGAGATGGGAGCTTTTATAGCACATTTGCAGCTGTCAAGTAATGAGATGATCCCACGCTCATACAACTCCGGACCTCCTTACCTGAAGTGATCCCCAAGCAGGTTGGACTCCATGGGCGACTTCGTAAAATGGTAACGTGAGCTCAAAATACTTTTTAATGGGCTGTTAACAAGGTCATAATGACCTGAATTGCCTCCCCCGCCGCTGCATGTCAGGTCTGTTCAGCCCTGACAGACCCAACATCTGGGAAAGTTGCATGTCGGCGGATTGACAGCGGGTTCCTGACCTGCTGTCAAAAACAAAATTCCCACCCAACCCACCACCGAATGCGCCTGCTGACCCCCCGAAAAATTCCCCCCTAAGTACCGAGTGTTGTATCCGTGTGTTAATGGAGACACGGAATGCAGGAGTTGGTTTAACAGGTGTTTACTGAACAAAGTCTGGAGGTGAACTAAAAGATACAAGACACTATACAGGCTTATATAGCTCGAGTGGCCACTACCGGCATTACAGTACACAGGGGCTCTTAAAGGTACATACACCACAATTCCTCCCCTTTTAGACAACCAGTACATAACATTTTAAGTAATCATTAATTAACATGTTTACAAGAACAATAATCTACACATTTGCTGCAGTTAATCAATTATAAGTCAGTCTCTCTGGAGGCTTCCTGACTCGGTCCGGATAACGCCTCGTGGTGTAGTAGTTTTCGGTGGTGTAGTAGGTTCTTTTGGCAAGGTCGATTCGGCTTGAATGCCAATGTCGGGTTCATCTGGTTCCAGTATCACCGGATCGGAGGTAGATACTATGGGTATCTCTGCTTCATCATTAGGCGTATAGAGTTGTGGTGTAGGTTGTCCCTTTCCGGATGACTCTATGATCTGGTCAGCATGGCGCCTTATTATGCTTTCTCCAATGTCCACGGTATACATCAGCGGTCCTAGTCGTGTGCAAATAGTTCCAGGCTGCCATTTCTCGGTACGGTAGTCCCGGGCCAAAACTTGTTGACCTATCTGGAAGGTTCTAGTTGGCCTTTCATTCATGCCTTGAAATTGCCGGTTCTCTACGTCCCTTCTGATGTTTGGCTTGATCAAATCCAGCTGGCATCTTAGTCTTCTATTGAAAAACATCATGGCGGGAGTTTGGTTTGTAACCACATGTGTTGCATTCCTGTATGCAAGCAAGAAGTTATCTACCTTATGTTGTAGATTTATGTCTTCATTACCCATGGCCTTTATGGCCTTCTTGAAGGTCTGGATAAACCTTTCAGCTAATCCATTGGTGGCGGGATGGTATGGGGCGGACGTGTAGTGCTTAACCCCATTGTTTTTTAAGAACTTCCTGAATTCTTCGGACACAAATTGCGGTCCATTATCAGAACAGATCTGTTCAGGCAGCCCATTCCTGGCATATATGGTCCTTAATACTGTGATGGTTTTTTCCGTGGTGGTGGAGGACATCTTTATTACCTCCGGCCACTTGGAGTGTGCATCAACCGCGATTAAGAACATGGAGTCCATAAATGGACCAGCAAAGTCGATGTGTACCCTTTGCCATGGAGATGAGGGCCACTCCCATGGATGTAGAGGGGCTTGTGGTGGGGCGTTTTGGACCTTCTGGCATCCTAGACAGCTCTTGGTCATTTCTTCGATGTCTCCATCGATACCTGGCCACCACACAAAGGCTCTGGCTAGGTTCTTCATTTTCACTCCACCCAGATGCCCCTCGTGAAGCTCCTTTAGCACTTTATCCTGGAGTTTGGGTGGAATCACCACTCTGGATCCACACATCAAGGTTCCTCGGCACACTGACAGCTGTTCTCTTCTTTGCGAGAATGCTGGCAACAGTGGTTCGCCATGTGCTGGCCATCCCTTCACCGTTAAATCGTAGACTCGTGAGAGACTCGGGTCATTTCTCGTTTCCTTTTCAATGGTAGAATTTGTTACTGGTAGACATTCCACTATGGTTGAGTGGAACATCTCCACTGGGTCCACTGTAGGTGCCTCTTCTACCGTTGGCAACGGTAGGCGCGATAAACCGTCAGCATTCCCATGCTGTTTTGATCCTTTATATTCTATGTCATATTGGTGTGCCCCTAGGAAAAGGGACCACCTCTGTAGCCTTTGCGCTGTCATAATGGGAACGCCCTTTTTAGGGTTGAATATGGAGACGAGGGGTTGATGGTCAGTCAACAAGGTAAATTTTTGTCCGTGTAGGTAATGGTTGAATTTCTTCACTCCCCATACCAGGCTGAGTGCTTCCCTGTCGATCTGGGCATAGTTACGCTCAGCTGAGTTCAATGAGCGTGACGGAAAAGCTATTGGCCGCTCCGAGCCATCAGGGAATCTATGCGATAATACCGCTCCTACGCCGTAAGGGGATGCATCGCACACCAGTCTGATTGGCAGTGATGGGTTGTAATGAGCCAACACTTCCTTGGACGTGATCAAGCCTTTGCATTTATGGAAGGCACGTTTACAGTCTTTGCTCCATTTCCAAATTACTCACGTTTGTAGCAGTGCGTTAAGAGGGTGCAGAACAGTTGACAAGTTCGGTAAAAATTTATGATAGTAATTTATCAATCCCAGGAACGACCTTAATTGTGAGACATTTTCAGGTGCTGGGGCTTTTATGGCCGCTTCAATTTTTTCAGGTGACTTATGCAACCCTTCTTCGTTAATTATATGGCCACAATATGATATTTGTTTCTGGAAAAATTCGCACTTGGGGCGATTTGCTCGTAGGCCCTGTTCTCTCAGCCTAGTGAGCACCTGCTCCAAATTGGCAAGGTGCTCGTTGTCATTTTCTCCTGTTACAAGGATGTCGTCGAGGTAGCATTGAGTCCCCGGAATCCCTTGCAGGACTTGCTCCATAGCTCTTTGCCAGATAGCTGGAGCTGATGCTACTCCGAAAACCAGTCGATTGTATTGGTACAGGCCTTTGTGTGTGTTTATCGTGAGATACTTTTTAGAGGCGTCCTCAACCTCCATCTGTAGATATGCCTGTGCCAAGTCAATTTTGGTGAAACGTTTCCCTCCGGATAGTGAGGCGAAAATATCTTCTATCCTCGGAAGAGGATACTGTACCGTGTGAAGGACCGGGTTTACAGTCACCTTGAAGTCCCCACAGATGCGAATTTTTCTCTGTTCTTCAGATTTATCATTATTCAACGTTTTCTTCATGACCGGGACGATGGGTGTTGCCCACTCGCTCCAATCTATCTTGGATAACACGCCTGCCTTTTCCAAATTCTCCAGCTCTGCCTCGACTGCTGGACGAATTGCGTATGGCACCGGCCTTGCCTTAAAAAACTTGGGAATTGCCGCATCTTCCACTTTTATTGAGGCGGTGACACCTTTCAAGGTTCCTAGTTCCTGTTGATACACTTCTTTGGCATTGGCCAAGATGCCTTTTAATCGTTCAGGTATGACGTCATCATCATTTTTTTTCTTACTGGTCACCGTCAGTGCCTGAATGGAGTGCCAGTCTAAACGTATCTTCCTGATCCATTCACGTCCCAACAGCGGTGGACCACCATCTTGCAGAACGTATAAATACAACTTCTGTATTTCCTTGCCGTTGTATACAACAGGCACCCTTATTTTCCCTCTGGGGTATACTTTCTGCCCTGTATATGTCTTCAAGATAATGGATGTGTCTTTCAAAGGTATATGCGGAAATAGCCGCTCATAATCCCATCGACTTATGACGGTCAGAGCTGATCCTGTTTCTAACTCCATTTTAACTGGGGACCCCGCTATCGTGAGGGTAACCCAAATGGTCTGGTAATCTTCTTTGGCAATTACATTATGTAATTTGAGACAGCTTAGTCTCTTGTTTCCGGAGTCGCTATCGCTCTTCTGGTCTTCGGAGCTACTGTCCGTCATCATTTGTACCTTTCTGTACTTTTCCTTATTGATTTTTTTTCTGTCAGTGGATTTTTTGTTTCCAGATCGGCATACACGTGCAATGTGTCCCATCTTTCCGCATTGCCTGCATGCTTTGTCCTTGAACCAGCAGTCCCTCTGGTCATGGGTAGATCTGCCGCAGCGATAACATCTCTCGAAACCCCGTGTCATTTCATGGGTGCCGAAGTCCTGTGGCTTTTGCTGTATCTCTGCAGCTCCTCTTGCTGCTACTTCGTATGATACAGCCACACTGAAAGCCTTGTCCAGTGTCAAATCTTTCTCAGAAAGTAGCCTTTTCTGTGTTCCTTCACTTAGGAGACCGCAGACGAATTTGTCTCGTAGAGAACCTGCCAGTCCTGCCCCGAATTGGCAGTGCTTTGACAGCTTTCTTAATTCAGTGAGGTAATCAGCGTTACTTACATTCTTGTGCTGATTCCTCCTGAAGTATTTGAATCGTTCCGCTATCAGCAGCGGTGTTGGGTTTAAGTGCTCCTGTAGGGTATCAACAATCTCCTTAAAATTCTTGTCCATCAGTTTGGCTGGAGTGATTAAGTTTCGTAACAGCCCGTATGTCCTTGCGCCCATCAGATTTAGAAGTACCGATGCCTTTTTATCATCCTCTACTTCATTCGCTGTGCAATATACCTCCACTCTTTCCACATATGTGGTCCAATCCTCTATATCACTATCGAAAGCAGTAATATTGCCAGTCTTAGGCATCCTGAAAATCAAAAATGGCGCCTCCCGCGCTTTCCTTTCTTCCCTGCCGAGAAAAAATGGCGCCTCCCGCGCTTTCCCGCCGCTGCCGCTGCTGACAACGCTGTTGTCCGCGGTTTTTATTTACACAGATATTTTTAATAGTTGGAGACTTGTTCCCGCCGGACTCTCTGGGACTTTTCCCTCCCTCTGCTTGGTCCGAACGCCGACCTGCTTTGCAGCGCCGGCCGTCTCCCGAGTGCTCCACCCTCCGTCTCTGTTTGTCTCCGCCTTCGCTGCTCGGCCCCGCTGCAGAGCCACCTGATTGAGCCCCAGCCCGCCGCCCAGGAAGGATTAGTGCAGTACCTGCCACCAGCCTGGCTAGCTGGTGAAACCACAGTTTTTTTTTTTCATTTTTTTTCTTCGACCTTCGTCTGAGGAATCAATCTCCTTGAGGTGTTGCCGAATTGCAGGTAAGTCCATTTCCAATTTGTCACCACTGTTGTATCCGTGTGTTAATGGAGACACGGAATGCAGGAGTTGGTTTAACAGGTGTTTACTGAACAAAGTCTGGAGGTGAACTAAAAGATACAGGACACTATACAGGCTTATATAGCCCGAGTGGCCACTACCGGCATTACAGTACACAGGGGCTCTTAAAGGTACATACACCACACCTAGAACCAAAGAATCATAGAGGTTTACAGCACAGGAGAAGTCATTTGATCCATCATGTCTAGACTTGTTGCTTACTGGAGCAATCAAAAACTAATCCCACTGCCCACTCCTTCCCCAAACCCCTGTATCTTCCCCGCTTCAAATATTTATCCAATTTTACTTTAGAAGCTCTAATGGTCTCTGTTTCAGCCATTCCCTGTGGCAAAGCATTCCATGCTCCAAAAACCCTCTGTGTAAAGAATTCCTCCTAACAAATAATCCCAGTATCACAAGTCTCTACTGGTAACTATAGTTTCCTTGACATTAACGTGGTGAACCTGTGCTGTACTCTTTCTCTGTTTTAAGGTCCTTTCCATAACAGGGTCCTCAAACTGCACACATTATTCTCACTGTGGCCTAACCAGTTATGTACAAATTTATTATTACTTCTTTACTCTTGTACTCATTGCCCTTCGGAATCTTTTTCTTACTATTGTTCCTTAATTAGTTCACAATTTAAAACCCACATAGTTGAGAATAATTCAACTGTTGCTGACATGCATATTCATGCTGCTATTTTGACTATCTGAGCTGTGGACATAAAAGCAGAATTTAAATCAGGCAACAGGTAAGTATCCAAAAGTTTCACGGGAAGTTTTCAAATCCAGACATGTGAAATACAACTAGGGCACTTTTAATGGTGTTAGAAATATAAATTCATTATTTTGTTAGAGGAAAAATGAAACCTATTTGTTACTGATCTTTACGGCCTTAATTAACTTTTTATTGATTTTCTTAAGATAATCTACTTCCTTTCATTATAATTACTCTGATGCCGCATCAAATTTTCTTACTTAACTAATTTCCATCTTTTCTGACAGTACTGCTGTGATTAATTTTATTGAATTCAGCAAAGTTTCTATGCTTTCTTGACCCATAGTAAATTAAATGTAACATGGAACTTGCAGTACATACACTGAGCAGCTTATGTAATCTTAGTACAATTCGATAGCATTACCTGTTAAAAATTAACAGGCTAAGGGTGCTTTTTGGTGAGGGCTCTCGGCCCTCTTTCTACAGCCCTATTTCACTCCAGTACCGTCTACCTCACAGATTCCCGACTCAACTTCACAGTTGAAGAGAGCCCAGAATCAATGGACAAACAGGGAGACCCACTTCTGTACGCCCAGTTAGACCCCTAGGAACTGTATGCTACTCAAACCTTCCCCGCATGCAGCGCCCAGCAAGCTTCAGAGATTCTGTTAATGTTTGATGCAAAATAGGTTAATTATGGTGTATTTTTTATAAACTTATCACAATGGGTTGTTCTATGGAGCAGAAAAACTGCTTGGTTTATCAAAAAATGACAAATGAATGCCAATTACACTGGATTACCCAAGAAAGAGATGTTTGATATTGGCAAATGGTGGCTGCACTCCTTCAATGTTACCCTTTGCTGGTTGGGGATGCAGATATCTGCCTGAACATAGGGAAATTTAAGCTACCTACTGAAACTATTCAGAGAGCACAAAAATCTCCCAGTGCCTTGCCCATCATTCTTACCTCGACTAAAACCACCAAAAACAGATTAACTTTCTCCAAGTAACAACAGTGACTGCAATTTAAAGTATTTCATCATATGTGAAGCACTTTGTGACACCACTGAGAGATGTAATAAGGCATAATAATAGAAATAAGTTGGCAGGCTGCCCACTTTCACCCCACCCCCCTCCCACTTGCCTCATTTGCTCCCCCGCACCCCCATGATAGAATAATTGGAGGTTGCAGTCCCGAGGTAAAAGATGCTAGGTAAGTTCAGGGTGTCGAGGGATATGGAGCTAAGGCAAGTAAATGGTGATGAGGTACAGATCAGCCATGCCCTAATTGAACGGCGGAGCAGGCACGAGGGGCCAAATGGGCTATGGTTCCTATGTTCCAGTGCTTTCTTCCACCCTGCACCAGTATGCAGCACGAGACCCATTTTTACCAGTCATGCAGCATTTCCTGAGTGCAAGGTGCCGTTGATTACATTCATTTTGTAGGGAGTGCACTTCGTTTTATCAACAGATAAGATTATTGCTCCCTCAACATTCATATGGTAAGTGGCCATCTGCAAAAATAGTGGATTGATGGCCATTTTCCAAGGAGCAGCCACAATACAAAATGCTTGAGGGAATCCGGAATTCCGCAGCTGTTTGACAGGGAACAAAGAATGCAAGATTGACTTCTCCAAGATGAGTTACTCATTCCAGTTGTAAGCTCTGCCGAATCCTAGGCACAACAAGAAAGTTTCAAATTGACGCAAGTTCATAAAACAGAAATATAATAGAGGAGACCTTGGACTGGACCTCATTAAACAGTATTTCCAATGATTGGATTGCTCTGCTGGTGCCTTGCGATATAAGCTGGAATAAATTGGCAGAATAATTGTAGTACGCTGCACAACATGACCATTGAGAAAGATGTATGCAATTTTTTCTGAACAAAAGCTGCAGCAAGGTAGGCCCCAGGAAGAGGAACATGAATCCCCTGCAGCACATCTGTCATTGCTGCAAAAGATATAGGAACAACTGGCACTGATCAACAATGGCCCCGAATTTAAAGGGGGCGTGGGTACAGAGCATGCGAGTCCAGAAGGGGGCGGCGGACCCGGGGAGCCTGGGGACATGGAATCACTCATTAGCATAATTTTACTCGGTGACCCGCCTGAACCCGGCTAGATCCACTTATAGTTGGCAGGCGGGATTGGGAATTCGGCAGCAGCCGGGAAACCATGGAAACCTGCAGTTACTTAAATGGACGCAAAAGGCGGGAGGGGGAGGAGGCCGGGGCAAGGGAGTCCAAAGGCTTCCTTGTAAGGTCTGGAGGAGCACTCCTGCTCCTTCCAGCCCACGAGGAAAGCTAAAATAACATTTTTAAACTTACCTCACTGGGCCTCTTCTGGCCTATGATCAGAAGATCACTGCTCCCCCACACTGGCCTTAATTTAAAATTGCAGATCAGGTCCCAATGACATTGTGGTACCTTGAGGTGGCCATAGATGGAGACGGACACAGGTTAACTCCGTAACATGGTTTAATCAACACTTGCACATAAAAGCTTCTGCCATGAGGCAGCAAAAACAAAGAGTACAACCAGTACAGACCAGACTTAACTCAGGAGACCAATTGCCACAGCACCACCTGGTGGATCAGGTTACTCATAACCTCCCAGGTTATTACACTCCTCCCCCCTTAAGATTGCCGTATGCAATTCTGAAACAATAACCCTTACTAGGTACTACGTTTTAATTAACCAGTATGCTCTAACCATGGTTAACCCCTGACTAATTTAACAGGTTTGTATAAGTCTTTCTGGTTGCTTGCGAATCCTTTGTGAACGTCTTAATTCCACTTGTGGTGGATTCTCAGATTCACTCGCACTTGAGATTGGAGTAGTCTCTGATGTTGGTTTTACTCTGTCCTGCTGTGGCCTGGCAGTACCAGTGTCCACTGGCACCTTATAAGCTGTGCTGGGTCCTGGAACAGCCTCCTCTACTGCCCTTTGTTCCATCTGAGGCAGTTCCCCCTGCTGCCGGCTGAAAAGCTGATCCACATGCCGACAAACCCCTCGACCATCCCCTAGTAACATGGAGTATGACACAGGTCCTGTAATGTCCTGGATTAGTCCTGGTATCCATTTAGGTCCATAGCCGAAGTTCCGGGTGTACACAGAGTCCCCTATGGCGAAATGGCGAGCTTTAGTATGTTTGTCATGGTACGCTTTTTGGTTTGTTTGTTTTGTCTCAACCTTGCTTTTGAGATCTGGATGTATCAGGTCTAAGGTGCACCGCAACTTCCTCCCCACCATCAACTCAGCCGGAGAAAGCCCCGTGGTAGCTTGGGGTGTTATACGATAACTAAACAAGGCTCTATTGAGCTTGGTCTCCAGGGTGTCACCTGAGCTCTTCCTCATGAGCTCCTTAAAAGTCTGCACGGCTCGCTCGACTAACCCATTTGAGGCTGGGTGATATGCAGCCGAGGTGACATGTGTGATTCCATTCCTTACCATGAATTCTTTGCTCCCTTCACTAACAAAACACTGTGCATTGTCGGATACAATCATTTCTGGAATACCATGCGTGCTGAAGCTGTTCCTGAGACCATCCAATGTGGCATCAGTCGTTGCAGAGCTCACAGGATAAACGTCGATCCACTTTGAGTGAGCGTCTACCAGCAGCAAAAACATTTTGCCCATAAAAGGTCCCGCATAGTCTATGTGAATTCTCCTCCAGGGTTTGCTGGGCCACTCCCAGGGATGGAGTGGTGCCCCGGTAGGTGCTTTCCTCTGTTCCTGACATATAGTGCATGACTTTACTTTTGACTCAATTTCAGCATCCAAGTTAGGCCACCACAGGTAGCTCCTAACCAGTCCTTTCATTCTAGTCATTCCTGGGTGCGATTGACGCAACTGTTCCATCAAAGTAGAGCGTCCCCGCTCTGGGACTATGATGCGTGCTCCCCATAGCACACATCCATCTTGGACACTGAGCTCGTGCTGTCTCTGTCTGTACGGCGCGAACTCCGGTCCCTCGCGGTGATCTGGCCAGCCTTTCAACACATACTCACGGACCCTTGACAGAACGAGGTCCTTGGCTGTCCAGCCCTGGATTTGCGCTGAAGTCATCAGGGGACTGATCTCCTGATCCAGCATCAGGACGTGCTCCTCAGGGGAAGTACTGTGAGGAGATTTTGAGAGGGGCAGGCGGCTGAGAGCATCAGCGTTCCCGTTTTTCTTGCCGGCTCTGTACGTGATCACATATTCATAGGCTCTTAGTATTACTGCCCATCTCATTATTCTCTGTGATGCCATTTGAGGCACTGCTTTCATCTCATTCAGTAAGCTAATAAGAGGCTTGTGGTCAGTGCTGATTACAAACTTCCTCCCATATATGTACTTATGGAATTTCTTTACTCCAAATATAATGGCTAACCCCTCTTTATCAAGCTGTGAATAGTTCTTTTCCGCAGCTGTGAGCGTGCGTGAAGCAAACCCGATGGGCCTTTCCGCTCCATCTGACATGCGGCCAACACTGCCCCCACTCCATAGGGTGATGCGTCGCAGGACATTATCAGCTCCTTCGTCTCGTCGTAATGCACTAACACCCTGCTGGACTGAAGTAGTTCCTTTGACTGCTGAAATGCTTTCGCTTGCTCTGGCCCCCAACGCCATGGCTCCTCCTTTCTCAGCAGTTTGTGCAGGGGTGCCAGCAGCATCGATAAGTTTGGAAGAAACCGGTTATAATAATTCAGGAGCCCTAGATAGGCTTTCAGTTCAGTCACTGAGGTGGGTGCAGGTGCATCCTGCACTGCCCGCACTTTCCCTGGTAATGGATGGAGGCCTGTGGCATCCACCCGATGTCCCAGGAATGTAACTTCCTTCTCCATGAAACTACACTTACTCTGTTTCAGGCGTAGCCCCGCCTCTTCCAGCCGCTGTAGCACTTGGTCCAGTGTTTTTACGTGATCCTGATCGTCACTTCCTGTTAGCAGAATATCATCTAAGTACATGGCCACCTTTGGAATGCCCTGCAGAATGCCCTCCATAGTCCGTTGGAATATTGCTGGGCTAGAACTGACACCAAATGGTAACCTGGCATACGTGAACAGTACCTTGTGCGTGTTCACCATGACAAACTTTTTTGATTCTTCATCTAGCAATATCTGCTGATACGCATGACTCATGTCCAGTTTGCTGAATCTTTCTCCCCCAGCGAGCGATGTTAACATGTCCTCCATTCTCGGAATGGGGTACTGTTCCAGTGATGATACTCTGTTCACTGTTAACTTATAGTCACCACACACCCTTACGTTACCGTCGGGCTTCAATACCGGGACTATTGGTGCCGCCCAGTCTGAAAATTTCACTGGTTCTATTACTTTGTCCTTTAGCAGGTGATCTAGTTCCGCCTCAACCTTGGTTTTCATTGCAAAAGGTACCGACCTTGGTTTAAAGAAACGAGGCATGGCATCACTGGCTACATGAATCTTGGCTGTGGCTCCCCTTAAGGTGCCCAGTTTGTCCTTGAACACTAACTCATGCTTCATCAGCACTTCTTGCAGTGCCTCTGTACTGTCCTCCATTTTATTCATTGCCTGCCAGTCCACACTCAACTCACTGATCCACCCTCTCCCTAACAGGTTTGGTCCTGACCCTGCTACCACTACCACTGTAAGCTCTTTGGTGACTCCTTTGTGTTCCACTTGTACTTCGGCCGCCCCCAAAATGTCCACCTTCTGTCCTGTGTAGGTTTTGAGACTAATGGGGCATGTACCTAGCTCTGGTACTTTTGCTTCCCCCCATAGCTTGGTGTACTCAGTCTGCGACATTATGGTTACACTACATCCGGTGTCAATCTAAAACTTTACTTGACCTCCGTTCACTATCAAATACTGAGTGAGAGGGGGTACGTTGGGCCTTGAAGTGTCTGTACTGTATATAGTGAAAACCTCCTCACTAGACTCACTAGACTCTTCCTCCTCTTGTATGTAATTTGCCCGCTTTGTGTTCTTCTCCCTCCCCCCTTTAGCGTGCTTTGCCCCTTTAGCACTGCTTCTCTCACTCACTGCCCTTTTACAGACTTTCTTTAAGTGCCCTATTTTTCCACAATTGTGGCACTTTGCCTTTGCAAACCTGCAGTCCTTTGCATAATGGCTCGTCCCGCCACATCGGTAGCAATCCCCAACCCCGACTGGTGGACTTTTCGCGCTAGCTTCCATCTTGAAAACAGCTCCTCCCACTGGTTTACTCCATTTCTCCTTGCTCATACTGTGTAAGTCCTTAATATCCTTGTTAGCCGTCTCCATGGCTTGTGCTTTTTTAAGTGCCGTCTCAAACGTTAATCCTTCTTCTGACAGCAACCTTTGCTGTATACCGTCGTTGTTAACTCCGCATACTAGTCTGTCCCTTAACATGACTGTGAGCGTATTTCCAAAATTACAGTCTTGTGCGAGCTTCTGAAGCTCCTCCACATACTCAGTAACACTTTCTTCCAGCCTCCTAATCCTCGAATTGAATTTCCATCTCTGTACTATTTCACTAGGTTTCGGATTGAAATGATTCTTTTGTAGACTCACCAACTCGTCAAAAGATTTTTCTCCTGGCCGCTCTGGGCTCAGCAGATTCCTCATCTGTGTATAGGTTTGCGCTCCCACACAACTCAGTAAAATGGCCCTTTTCTTTTCTGCACTGTCCACCTCGTTTGCCATAAAGAAATGGCTCAGTATTTCACAATACTCCTCCCAAGACTGCGACTTGCTGTCAAAAGGTGCCACGGAGCCTACCGTTCCTGCCATCCTTGGAGTCCGGTCACTTCAGCCAAAAAATCAAACTCCGTTTCGACTCCCGCGGCCTAGCCTCGTGCTTTTCCGACTAGTTTGCTAACCAACCCGAGCACCTCTTCCGAAAACTCCATAACTATGACTGATCCACCAAAACTTTTCTGTCCTTTATTCTCGTCGCCATATGTGGTATCTTGAGGTGGCCATAGATGGAGACGGACACAGGTTAACTATGTAACATGGTTTCATCAACACTTGCACATAAAGCTTCTGCCATGAGGCAGCAAAAACAAAGAGTACAACCAAGTACAGACCAGACTTAACTCAGGAGACCAATTGCCACAGCACCACCTGGTGGATCAGGTTACTCATAACCTCCCAGGTTACTACAGACATCATCAGACATGATCTGCATATTTAAAGAAGGACCCCACTGCCTTCCTGCAGGTGACCTGCTCAAAGGAGCAGGTTAACATCGGAACACGGTGGGAAGGGGTCAGTGACTACCCTTATTTTAACTGCCCCTTTATCCAGTTTCTACCAGGCAGGGGAGTTAAAATCGAGGCCAGTGTTTTTCATTGAGGTTGTACGTGGCTTTTTGTGGAAACAGGCCAGATGGACAAATGACCCCAATCCTTCCAACATCAGGGCTCACCCAGATGAAACATTACCAAGGCACTGAAGTCATGAAATGAAGTTAGTCTAGAGATTTTTCTGTGCTTCCCCCCTCCCCCAATTCAGAGGGCCAAAAGGATTTTCTAAATTAGGATTTTACAAATCTCAATACTTTGTCTGACATGAGCTGAAGTAGAGAGGATATGTTGGCTGAGACTGAAATGTCTTGTTGGGAGTAGGCTCCAACTGAAGGTTGATGCTGTTGACTTATCAGTTGATCAAGCCAGCCTAAGAATTGAATTGGTCGGCCAACATAGGTGTACGGAATCCGGAATCCTTTGTAACTACTGACATAGAACCAAAGCTTCTAATGAAGGAAATCTTTGTCCAAAAAGAAGCAGAGATAGTGTAGTTTACTAAGGCTGCACCCTGCCCAATCACGAAAGCTGCAAGAACAGATTTACAACTGTGTTTCTTTGGCTAGAACCTCCCAAGAGATATAGTTCAGAATAGCTCAGCTCCTGCAGTGGTAATAAATACAAGGAAAGAAACATTGATTATATAAAGTTATTTACAAGAGAAGAGCTTAGCATTTAGATTGCTACCTTTTATTATTTTCCATTCAAATAGCTAGAGAGAAGTATTTCTATTTTTAGTGTGTATATATTGGGCCTGAATTTCTGGTCAGAGGCTTCCCGCGGGTGAATGCCTCTGAACCGCAAGTAAACTCTGCACCTACTGATGGTCCAGGAGGTTCGGACTCGTGCGCTCCTGTGTGGCCTAAAGGTGTATGCCTGTGTAAAAAGCCACGTATCCCAGGGGTGCACACGGTTTGTAAGCGCCCCTGGGATCACGTGGACCAGGCCAACCAATCAAAAAAAGGGATCCCCATTATGCTTATTTACGTACTGAATCCCCATAAACATAAATAGGAATCCCCTAAAAAACACAATTATACACCAGTTAAATAAAAATAAATCATTACATGTTCAAAATGAATTAAATACAATTAATTTAAACATTTAAAACAAAAATAAACTATTTTGAAAAATAAATGTAAACATTTTAAAGGGGCTAAAAATAACCTAAGCTAATTTTAAAGGTTTTGGGGGGAAATTTGGTTGGTTTGCGCCTCCCGTTAGCGCTTTAAGAGGGCGCTAATGGGGCGCAAAGCAACTAGCGCCCGGGTGCTGCGATGTTTGCGCTGCTCGTGAAATTAACTAGACATTTTGTGGCGGCGCTAAACACTACCGCCACGATCTCCTGCGCCCGCAGATCGTGACGTCAGTCGAGCGTGCAACGCCCCGGTAGCGCTCCAGACCAGATATTGCGTGGCGCCCCCTGCCTTACTGCCTGCCGCTAGCAATGACAGGTTGAGGGGAGCGTTTTGCAGTCGGGAAGGGACTGGGGGAGCGCTATTTAAAGGCGACCGCTTCCTGCCTGTTTTTTCGGCAACATTTTTGCACCACGCATTCTGAGTGAGAGAGAGAGACTTCTGGAGATATTCAATGCTGTGTTGAGGAGTTTTGGGTACTGAGCAGCACTTTGTAGATTCATTTTGATTTGATCTTCCTTGCATCAATTTAGAAGAGACTATGGGGGCTGCACTCTGACATCTTTCCCTGGGCCTCTCCATTGATTTTTCCAGCAGATTTGATGTACAGGTCTCTCCAGGCTGAGATTCAAGGCTACAATGAGCAAGGTATGGATGGAGAGCAAGCTCGACCCTCCCCTTTAAGAACTGGCCAGCACCAGTGTGTCTGTGTTCCATTGCAGACTGACATCACATGAGCTTCGCCAGCGCTCTGAGATATCGTCTCGCTCCTCGGCGTTAGCGCCTTAAGAGGGGTGTGTAGTGCCTGATTTAGCGCTCCAATCACCTCCAGGGACAATAGAAGCCTAGTTTGCAGTCGAAGGCGATAATTAGCGCCAGGCACTAAACTTTGCGCCCGGCCGATAATTGCGCTCCAAATAATAATAATAATAATAATAATAATTCAACTTTATTGTCATTGTACAATGCAAAAGTACATGAACAACGAAATGTGATCTTGCAAGCTCCCATGAGTCCAGTACAAATAACATTAACATTAAACGTAAATAGCACCGTCCTGGGAGAAGCAAAGCCGCTGCGTCTGTGCGCACCGCCATTCCATTTCCACCATTTCTCCTGTCCGACAATCTTCAGCCCAACGCCCGGGCCTGCTCACCAGCCACCCCTCCCGGGGCTCCTTCCGTGACCTTCTCACCAACCGCCCCTCCTCGGGGTTCCTTCCGTGACCTTCTGCACCTGGTCTTCCCTAATGGTCACCCCTCCAGGCACTAACCAGGCCTGGCTCTGCTTAGCTTCCAAGCCTTGCCAGTGACCCTGTCCCTAGTCCCAGGAACAGGGAAATGGGGCAATACCGAATTTCTCCCCCTTTATGTTTAAATAATTTTTTAAAATAATTTATTTAAACTCTTACATTGGTAAAAGAGGGCATAAAAATTTCATGGGGGTTCGCTGGGCAGTAGTTGGGCAAATAGCCCAACTCTGCGCCAGCGAATGTCCATTTCCCAGGGATACGTACGATCTGACGAGCTGAAACTTGACAGATCGCAAGTTCTGAGTTCCGCATCGCATGTGGAAACCCGGAAATTGCGGGGCACTCACGGCCGCGTACGCACCACGTACATGGTCATAGGCCCTGCAAAATCCGGGCCATTATGTGACTGTTATTCATTTGGTTGTTCATCTTTTGTTAAATACTTTTGTTTAATCGTTATTTTTGTTATCCTGTGCACATTACCAAAAGCCTACATAAATAAGAAGGTTATTGAAGATACTCTCAAAGGCATAGTGAGTAGGGATTCACCTTTTTACAGTGACCTGAGATATGGGAGCCAAAAATCTAGAATAAGAAAGGTCAAAAACAAAAAACCCAAAAACCTAAAAGGCATATCTCCCATTATTTAAGATGAATAGTGCTTGATTCAGTTGATGATCTTAGAGTAGACCAGTCTGCTGATTGGCTACAATGCCCTCCCAGGCATAGCTCCCTCTGTGACCTAGAGTGCTTGTGCTATTTGGCTTTACACTACAGGTTCAGCTCTAAGATCTTGCATAAAGTGAAAGGAGGTACATTGAATGATGTCATCTTTGGTTCTGGACCACATTCCAACACTTCTGGTATTGTTAATAAACCCTTCTTGTCGGCTCTGAACAGACTTTCCACTCTTCCAAACTGTGTCTCAATGGAAAAGAACTTAGTCACTGGAAGTGACAACTATTGCTGGAAATGTCTGATGAGATGTACAGAATTTGAATCCCAGCGTGAGCAACAACCAAATCAGATTTTGATCTGATCAAAACAATTCTTTGACTGGATGATGCTTCTACTGAAGTACTTTTGCAAAAAAAAAAGAAACGTTCCTGTTAATAAAATTGGTGGAATCTAATGCAAATAATAACTAAAGAGACAATGTAAACATGCTGGAAATACGGCTGTGAATTGAAAAGCACAGAATTCCGACAGGAAAAAAGTATCCAAAAAAGATTAAATGTATTTTTTGGGCTGAGAGAAACGTTAGCACCACAAAAGAGTTGAGAAGGAAATGACTATATGAAGGGTTGAGTGGGGGGAGATTATGTAGCTTTCACAAGTCAAACGTTTAAAGGAACAGTGCACAATGGTTGTCCCTACATTCCAAGCTCAACCAAAAAAATAACAAAAAGGTTAGAATGGCTTAAAAATCATATTCAAAAGACATTTGCCTGAAACATTAAGGCCTCCAAGTAGTCAGTGAGGGGCAGGGGAAAGAATGGACACATCCCTTCCACCAAACCAGTCACTTGGAATAAAACACTACTGGAAAGATTCCAGGGCATCAGCTTCAATTACGTCGATAGACTGAATAAAATCCAGGTGTTTTCTGTAACAGAAGGTAATAAGGACGTGTATTAGTCCATTAATGTACAAAACCATAGTAGAATGTTGTGAGCATTTATGCATTTTTTTTAATTCATTCATGGGATGTGGGTGTTGTGTCGGTACCTTTCTACCCAGACACAATTTAGGACTCAGAACTCAGAGATTCAAACATGAAGTGCTTTATTGGAAGGAAAGGAAGTTCTGGAAAGTTCCGAAAAAAGAGAGCTAAACTTAACAGAGAACACCCAACCATTTATCTCCTGTGACAGCGCCACCACAGGTGGGAGTTGAACACACAATAGAACACACAATACATAACATTTCCTCCCCTCTTAAATGGAAGGTCCACAGTATTCCTCAACAGGTAAGTTACTTTCAATGCACTCAACAAACCTAGACTGCCTCAACCCCTGACGTTACCCTGGGGTTTATTCTGCCCCAGTCTTGTGGGTAAGTCACTAAGCCTACAGATCCAAGCGCCTTGGAGGCCGCCGCTCTCTGACAGGATACCGGCGGTCATCGCTGGCTTCCACAGCAGTAGGCATTGACACAGGCCTGGATGGAGAAGGTGCCTGTGTCAGTCGAAAGTCAGGAGTTTGCACAGGTGGAACAGTCTCTTTGACTTCCTGTGTTGGAGAAGAGCACTGTGGCAAAGGATGCTGGTTTGCGGTATCATCCGGAAACAGTTCAGACCAACCAGCTGTTGGAGCCTCTGTGGCTGTCTCTGCTCCTAGCAACAGTTGATCTGTGTGTCTTCTCCAGACGACGTCCTCAGCAGTCTTAACCGTGTAAGACACAGGGCCCGTCTGCGCGATCACTGTAGCAGGAACCCATTTCGGTCCAGTGTTGTAGTTTCGAGCTAGGACGTGCTCTCCAGGGTGAAACCGTCTCTCCTTGGCTCTTTTCTCTCTCTTTTCAACTTGAGCTTGTTGTTGACAATGGACAACCTGTTCTGCCCTTGGAGGTTTGAGTAAGCCAAAACTTGTCCGCAACTGCCTCTTCATCATGAGCGAAGCGGGGGAAGTTTTGGTTGTGGCATGCGGCTCGTTCCTGTAGGACAACAGGAAGCTGTTCAGACGTTGGTGGATTGAGCCCTGACCTTGCGATGCCTTCAAGGCGTGCTTCAAAGTTTGCACAAACCTTTCTGCCTGGCCGTTAGTAGAGGGATGATAGGGTGCAGACCTGATGTGTTGGACACCATTCACATGCAGGAAGGTTGCAAACTCCTGTGATACAAATTGTGGACCGTTGTCACTTACGAGTTGTTCCGGTGAGCCATAACGGCTGAACATCTCACCAAGTTTCTCAATTGTTTTCTCTGCCGTGGTAGACCTCATCACAGCAACCTCCGGCCACTTGCTACGAGCGTCCACAACCACCATAAACATCTTCTCTTCGAAAGGACCGGCGAAGTCCACATGTACTTGCTGCCACACTTCTGCAGGCCAATCCCAGGGGTGTAGGGTTGCCAGCTGTGGAACATTCCGGACCCTTTGACATGGGGAACATGTTTTGGCTTTCTCCTCAATATTCCCATCGAGACCTGGCCACCAGAAGTAGCTTCTTGCCATTTCCTTCATCCGAACCATCCCACTGTGGCCTGTATGAAATTGTTGCAGTATTGGTTCCCTCAGAGGTGGCGGAATGATGACACGGCGTCCCCAAAGAAGACAACCTGCCTGGACGGAGAGCTCATTTCTTTTTGAAACGTAAGGTTTCAAACTAGGAGAATCTCCTATAGCTCTCCCTCGAATGACATCGTCCATTACCTCAGACAGGACTGGATCGTTGCGGGTGTACCTTCGCACCTGAACTGCAGTGACAGGTGCTCCCTCCACTTGTCTAAAGTAGAAGATGTCTATCTGACGAGGCTCTGGGGGAGTAACAGGCAAGGGTAGCCTTGAGAGACCGTCTGCGTTGCCGTGCATGTCTGATTTACGATATTTGATGTCGTATGTGTGTCCTGACAACAGTAAAGCCCAGCTTTGCATTCTGCTTGCAGCGAGAGACGGAATTCCGGTGTGGGGCCCGAAGATTGAAGTCAATGGACGGTGGTCCATCAGGAGTGTGAACCTTCTCCCAAACAGGTACTGATGAAATTTTCGAATTATTCCAAAAACGATTCCCAAGGCCTCGCGCTCGATCTGCGCATAGTTACTCTCGGCCTTGTTCAAGGTGCGTGATGCGAAGGCGATAGGCTTCTCTTCACCCGAAGGCATGATGTGGGATATGACTGCTCCCACACCATATGGTGATGCATCACATGCTAGCTGCACGGGCAGCTTTGGGCCGAAGTGTGTCAGGACCTCCGATTTCAGCAATGCTTTCTTTGCTTGGGCGAAAGCTTCGTTGCACAGTTCAGTCCATTTCCATGTTTTGCCTTGACATAGCAACTGATGTAACGGCTTCAGCAATTTTGCTAATTCTGGAATAAACTTCCCATAGTAGTTAAGTAGCCCCAGAAATGAACGTAACTGGCTCACATTCTGGGGTGCTGGGGCCTCCACGATCACCTTGACCTTTGACGGCACCTTATGCAGGCCAGTAGCGTCAATCACATGCCCCAGGTACTCAACTGAAGACTGAAAGAATTCACATTTGTCTTTACGAACTCTGAGTCCGTACTCTTTCAGTCGTTGTAGTGTCGCATCCAAGTTCAGAAGATGATCCTCATTTGTCCCAGTGACAAGGATGTCGTCCAGGTAGCACTGGACTCCTGGCAGTCCACTCAAAATCTGATCCATTGCCCTTTGGAATAGAGCAGGGGCCGACGTAATTCCAAACGGAAGGCAGCAGTACCTGTATAGCCCCTTGTGTGTCACAATTGTCAGCAGCTCCTTTGATTTGTCATCGACATGCATTTGTAGATAAGCCTGGCATAAGTCTATTTTGCTGAACTTTTGCCCTCCGGCCAGGCCCGTAAAAAGATCCTCAATGAGGGGAAGAGGGTACTGTTCCGCAGACAGCACCGGGTTATTCGTCATTTTAAAATCCACGCAGATTCGAACAGATCCATCCTTTTTCAGGACAGGAACAATGGGTGTGGCCCATTTGCTCACGCTCACAGGCTCTAGGACTCCATTCTCGACTAAGGCCTCCAAGTTAGCCTCAACTTTTGGCCTAATTGCATAGGGTACAGGTCGGGCTTTGTGAAACTTCGGCTTGCTGTCAGGCTTAATGTCCAGTCTCACGCTGATCTTTTTCATGCTCCCAAGTTCCCCATTGAAGAGTTCTGCATGTTTGTTTAACACTGCAGTCAGACCTGACTCCCCTTTTGACATCATGCGGACTGCAGGCCAGTCCAGCGTGATTTTCTCTAGCCACGCACGTCCCAGTAGTGATGGGTAATTTCCCTTTACCACATATAGTGGCAGTTTTGCAGTCTGTCCGTTCAATTTAACTGTCACCTCAATGACGCCTCTCATGGCCACAGGTTCGCCGGTATACGTCTTTAGCACAATGTTTGTTGGCTGAAGGGTAAGATGCTTTAGCATTTTGTTGTAGGCAGTGTCTGAAACAAGGGACACAGACACGCCTGTGTCCACCTCCATCCGCACTGATTGTCCCTCCACCAGTGGTGACACCCAGCAGCCATTTGAATCACCTGCAACCGTCAGTATGTGCACCTCTTCCTCCTCAGAGGTGTCGCGCCCCTCTGTTTTGCTTGTTCCATCATACTGCACTGAATGAACACTCTTTTTCCTCTCTTGTCCAAATACAGACATTTTGCTTCCATGCTTCCCAGCTCTGTCTGTTCTTTTTTTACCTCTACAGGCGCGTTCAATGTGACCCTTTTTGCCACAATTTTGGCATTCCAGCTCCGTACACCAGCAGTCATTAGCGTGATGGCCCGTTTTCCCACAACGGTAACATGTGCCGTTCCACGCACCTTTAGGCTCAGACGACACCTTGTGAACTCTCCCTGTTGAACTCAACTGGTGAGCCTCCTTTTCCGCCATCTCCATGGAGACACTAACTTCAATGGCCTTTTCAAGAGTAAAGTTGTCCTCAGTAAGAACGCGATTCTGTGTGGCTGCATTTTGCAGACCACACACAAGTCTGTCTCTAATGGTGTCATTCAGCACCTCCTTGAACTGGCAGTGTTCCGACAACCTTTTTAAAGCAGCAATAAACATCGTCACTGATTCCCCCTCCTCTTGATTCCATTTGTGAAATCGAAATCTCTCAGCAATAACCAGAGGTTTTGGTGAAAAATGTGCTCCAAGAATTTCCACGAGTTGCTTATATGTTTCAGTTCCTGGCTTATCTGGCTGCATGAGGCTGCGAAGTAAATTGAATGTCTTCGGCCCGATTACACTCAAAAAGGTAGGCACGACCTTTTCATTTGCCACCGCATTCGCCAATACAAAATAGTCAAAACGTTCCGCATATGCGCTCCATTGCTCCACATTTTCATCAAAATCACCGATGTTTCCTAATATAGTAGCCATCTCACATTTCAAATTAAAATTTCTGTTTACTCACTACACCCGTAACGTACGCAGATTCATCCGCTCCTCGTTGCCACTTGTTGTGTCAGTACCTTTCTACCTAGACACAATTTAGGACTCAGAACTCAGAGATTCAAACATGAAGTGCTTTATTGGAAGGAAAGGAAGTTCTGGAAAGTTCCGAACAAAGAGAGCTAAACTTAACAGAGAACACCCAACCATTTATCTCCTGTGACAGCGCCACCACAGGTGGGAGGAGAACACACAATAGAACACACAATACATAACAGTGGGCATTGCTGGCAAGACCAGCATTTATTGCCTGTGGTAAACCACTTTTATCGTTACACTATAGTTATCACTGTTGTATTGTTATCACCGTTATCACTGTTGTATCACGATACGAGGTCGCCTCTTGTCGCGCTGTTATACCTGGGCTGACCACCTCCAACTCCGCCCATGGCTCCACCTACCTGCCCAGGTATAAAGGTAGTCGACTGGCTGGTATTCCTCCTTGTTGGACCCGATCACCCACGAGGGTGGGCTCTGTTATTTAGTCAATAAAAACCTTTAGTTACGTTCCTAACTCGTCGCTTTTTATTGGACGAATTGATAGGTATATCAATTTTATTGACTAAATTTTAAAGATGTCTACTACTGGCCAGCCAGAAGCCCTCCCAGAAGCACAGCCACACCAGCCGGCTTGGCTGCAAGCCCTCAAACCACCGTACCTGGATCTAAACCCACAGGCAGCAAACGCAGCCCTCAACTTCAAACACTGGCTGGACTGCTTCGAATCCTACCTGGAAGAATCCGGCGCCCCGCAGAGATCCAAACTAAGACTTCTGAACGCCCAAGCGAGCCCGAGAGTATACGCACTCATACAGGACACGACTACGTACGAGGCCGCTATCAACCTACTGAAACAGCAGTACCGCAGCCCGGTAAATTACATGTACACCAGGCACCTCCTAAGATCCCGCCCGCAACAGCCAGGAGAGTCTGTAGCTGAATTTTTACGGGCGCTAAGAGCACTCGGCAGGAACTGTGACTTTAAAGCGGTGACGGCTGTTGAAAATACGGAAGATAATATCCGCGATGCCTTTGTGAAAGGCCTACGGTCCGACTACTCACGGCAAAGACTGCTTGAAGCTAAAGACCTCGACCTGGACAAAGCTGAAGCCCTCGCTCTCTCCCTGGAGGTGGCCCATCAGGACCAGGAGGCGTTTTCCAGGTACTGCTCGCGACCCTGGGACTCGGGCCCGACCCCTACCGCAATACCCTTCGCAGCGCCGCCCCCGGGACCTACCTCAGCGTCGGCGTCCCGGACCCGACCGGGCCCGCCACCCCCGGTACCGGCTCCGACATCGGGCACCCGCGATCGGGCCGCCGGCTGCTTCTTTTGCGGCCAGGAGAAGCACCCGAGGTCGCGCTGCCCAGCCAGGAACTCTACCTGCACAACCTGCAGGAAGAAAGGCCATTTCTCTAAGGCCTGCAGGAGCGGATCTTCAGAGGCCAGCAGTGCCTCATGCGAACTGTGGGGGCGGCCATCTTCTTTCACGGCAACTGAGGCCAGTATCCCCACACGTGAGTCATGGGGGCGGCCATCTTTGATCAAGGCAACCGACCCCAATAGTGCCTCATGTGAGTTATGGGGGCAGCCATCTTCTCCGCCATTTTGTCCTACCTCGTGGGAGACGCCATTTTACCCACCACGCCCGACTGCCACCGGGCCCCCGGACCCGACGACCGCCTCGCCCGCAGACGACAACGACTCGCTTACCTACACGCTAGCCTCCGTCACTCTGGATCAAGCCCGCCCACACCACCTGTCCAAGTCGATGATGGACATCAAAGTAAACGGCCACGCCACGACCTGCCTGTTCGACAGCGGAAGCACGGAGAGCTTCATCCACCCAGACACGGTGAGCCACTACTCCCTCCCTGTCCTGCCAACGCGCAACCGAATCTCGATGGCATCGAGGTCCCACGCCACGGACATTAGCGGCTACTGTGCTGTGACCTTGTCGGTTAAGGGTACAGAGTATAAAAACTTTAAACTCCTCGTCCTCCCCCAGCTCTGCGCTGCCGTCCTACTAGGGCTGGACTTCCAATCCCACCTCCAAAGTGTAACCCTAGCATACGGTGGACCCCTCCCCCCACTCACAGTCGACAACCAGCGAAGGTTAAACCACCCACCGCGTAACACCTGCAGCCTATCCACCCTAAAGGTGCCGCCACCTTCCCTGTTCGCTAACCTCACCCCCGACTGCAAACCCGTCGCTACCAAGAGCAGGCGGTACAGCGCTGGGGACAGAGCTTTCATTAGCTCTGAGGTGCAGCGTCTCCTGAAGGAGGGCATCATCGAGGGGAGCAACAGCCCCTGGCGTGCCCAGGTCGTGGTCGTTAAGACCGGCGATAAAAATCGCCTGGTCATCGACTACAGCCAGACCATAAACAGATACACCCAGCTGGACGCATACCCCCTTCCCCGCATATCTGACATGGTCAATCAGATTGCACAATACCGCGTATTCTCGACCATCGACCTTAAGTCGGCCTACCACCAACTCCCTATCCACCCCGAGGACCGCCAGTACACCGCCTTCGAGGCGAATGGGCGCCTATACCACTTCCTTAGGGTCCCCTTCGGTGTCACCAACGGGGTCTCGGTCTTCCAAAGGGAGATGGACCGGATGGTTGACCAGAACGGACTGCAGGCCACATTCCCCTACCTAGATAACGTCACCATGACCATCTGGCCCATAAAACAGACCCCCTGGTCGAAAGGGTGAACCTCCTGCACGCCAACCCCCAGTACGCCTACGTGGCTTACCCAGACGGGCGGGAGGACACTGTCTCCTTACGAGACCTCGCACCCTCGGGCACTCCGGAGACACCACCTTTACCCCCCCCCACCACCCCCCCAATTCCAGCCCAGGTAGACGGCATGCCGGAACCCCACGAGCCTTCGCCGACCACGCAGACACCAGCACTAACACCGGATAATGCAGCACCGCCGCTGCGACGATCGGAGAGGCTTACGAGGCCTCCGGACAGACTGACATACCAGAACTGGTAGTACACTTCACCCCGCCGGACTCAAATCTAAACAAGGGGTGAATGTGGTAAACCACTTTTATCGTTACACTATAGTTATCACTGTTGTATTGTTATCACCGTTATCACTGTTGTATCACGATACGAGGTCGCCTCTTGTCGCGCTGTTATACCTGGGCTGACCACCTCCGACTCCGCCCATGGCTCCACCTACCTGCCCAGGTATAAAGGTAGTCGACTGGCTGGTATTCCTCCTTGTTGGACCCGATCACCCACGAGGGTGGGCTCTGTTATTTAGTCAATAAAAACCTTTAGTTACGTTCCTAACTCGTCGCTTTTTATTGGACGAATTGATAGGTATATCATTGCCCATCCCTAGTTGCCCTTGAGTAGGTGATGGTGAGTCGCCTTCTTGAACCGCTGCAGTCCATGTGGTGCAGGTACTCCCACAGTGCTGTTAGGGAGGGAGTTCCAGGTTTTTGACACAGCGACGATGAAGGAACGGTGATATACTTCCAAGTCGGATGGTGTGTGACTTGGAGGGGAACTTAGAGGTGATGATGTTCCCATGCTCCTGCTGCCCTTGTCCTTCTAGGTCGAAGAGGTCGCGGGTTTGGGAGATGCTGCCGAAGAAGCCTTGGTGAGTTGCTGCAGTGCATCTTGTAGATGGTACACACTGAAGGCACGGTACGCCAGTGGTGGAGGGAGTGAGGGGGAGAAATTCGGTATCGCTCATTTTGAGGCGCGAATATCGGCCGGGCGCAAAGTTTAGTGCCCGGTGCAAATTATCGCCGCTGACTGCAAAATTCGCCTCTCTCGCCCCTGGAGGTGATTGGAGCGCTAAATCAGGCACTACACAACTCTCTTAAGGCGCTAAGCCCGAGGAGTGAGGCGCTACCTCAGAGGGCGGGCGCAGCGCAGGTGCTGTCAGTTAGCGATTGAACACAGACACACTGGCGCTGGTCAGTTCTTAAAGGGAAGGGTCGATCTTGCTCTGCAGCCATGCCCTGCTCACTGGAGCCTTGAGTCTCGGCCTGGACAGACCTGTGGCGACATCTTCCAGCCAAGGACCATGGAGAGGGCCAGGGAGTGAGCACAGCGCTTCAGCGAGCGTGCCTTGGATGCTCTGGTTGGCGCAGTGGAGCGCAGAAGATCTCTACTGTACCGAGAGAGTGGCAGGAGGCCTTTGCCAAGCGAATACAGGAAAGCGTGGAGGGAGGTGGCTCAGAGTGACCTCAAGCAGCATGGTGCCTAGGACCCCTGTGCAATGCAGGAAAAAGTTCAACGACCTCACACGGGTCGTCAGGGTGAGTGCCTTTTTTCAAAACCTCTTCATCCCTCCATCTCCACCTCACTTTATGGCCAGAGGGTTTTGAAAGCCTCAATGCCCAGCACTCATCCAACAACTATGGCCCTTTCATGAAACACACACGCACATTCCACACTTTGCATACAGTAAGGGCTATTCAACCATGGGAGGCATTTCAGGCAAGATCATGGCTGCATATTTGCTCAGACGCCGTCCTTTTTCTTGCAGGCCAAGCTGGCTCATAATAGGAGACAGCAGCAACGGGCCGGTGGAGGGTGGCCTCACCTTCAAGCCCTCAGCGATCTTGAGCAGCGCGTCCACAGGATTGTGGCAAGCTGGGTGATTGGTCCTGTCACCACTGGAGACCCCGTTCTGGACAGCAATGGTAAGGTCATCACCTTTCTGTCCTCTCTCCTTCCACTTGTTCCTCACAACAGCAGCCTTTGACACTTTCAATCCAAATCAGTACATTGCTGCAGTCATGTCTCCCTTGCTGCCACCCTGTCCTCACGCTAAAGCCACTCTTGTACCTCCCTGCTTTCAGATGATGATTCACCAGGTGAGGAGACGGGCCCTCAAGCTGCCATTGGGAGTGAAGCTGAAGGCGAGGAGGAAGAGGAAGCCGGACCATCAGCGCAACCCTCTGCCGAGGCAGCCCATGCCCATATTGGGGACACGACTTCCGTGGAGGGGAGCTGGGGGGGGAATGGTCTGATGAGGGTGAAGCTCCAGGACCCAGCGGGCTGCAGCAACGCGAGGGGGTTAGGGAAGCTCGGGGGCCTTCTCCCCGGGTGGAGAGTATGGCCTGGAGTCCTGCTGCACTAAACGCAGACGAGGAGCGGGTCCTCGCTGAAATGAGCGCCCAGGCGGAGCAAAGGCACACTTAGCTCATGGCTGCAGTGGCAAGGATGCCCGAATCCATTGAATCACTGCACAGGCGGCTGCCACGCAAATGCCAAATGCTGCAATGCAGTCAGTGGCTGGTCTTCTCATGCAGACACAGATTGAGGCCACGCGAGCACTGACTGTTGCCACCCTCGCTGGATTGGGCAGATTTCCCCGGGGCTCTCACCGCGCCACAGCAGGCCAGCAATCTGTGCTCCAGCAGATTGCTCCGCATGCTGAGGTGCTGCCCCGTCTGAGTGCCAGTGTGTCGGTCGAGCAGGGAGTTGCTGTCCTCGCTCAAGATGACAGCATTCCTGCTGCCAACACTGTCACTTCTCCACTGCAGTTGCCATCACCTGTAGGACAGACTGCTGCCGCCCATGCAGAGTTGGTGCAGTCAGCAGCCGGGCACTCCAGGCCCAGAGCTGGTCCAGGCTGTCCCTCAAGGGCATCTGCAGTCTCAGTTTCTGACACTCAACAGCCTTCCCCCAGCCTTGCGCTTTCAGATGGTGATTCACCAGGTGAGGAGACGGGCCCTCAAGCTGCCATTGGGAGTGAAGCTGAAGGCGAGGAGGAAGAGGAAGCCGGACCATCACGGAGGAGCTGCAGGGTGGGAAGGGGGCAATTTCGCAAGGGAGGCAGATCACCCTCGAAGGTCAAAAAGTAGGAGGTGTCGCAAAATGTGTTTCATTGTTTAATTGAAGGCTGAGGGTTGTGGTCAAATTTTTGTTACTGTTTTGGACATTGTCTCCAGGTTGTGAGAGCCAGTTATGTGAATGACTTTTTTTTGGTGTTTCTTTTATTACTTTGTCATGCGGAAATGAGACACAGTTTGGGAAATAAAGAAGTGTCTGTATTCAAAATGTGCATGTTTGGTCTTTGCACTCATTATTGTCTTGACCGGCTTAGGTGTTGCGGGATGGTTTCATTCAGGTTGTTTGAATGGCAGAAGCCGTTCCCTCGGAGGGGGCCGAGAAGCGACTTCCTATGAGCCTTTGACGGACGGCCCTTCCACTTTGTGCCTCCCTCCCGCCTTGGTGCTGCTGATGTTCATCCTCCTCCTCCTCCACCTCCTCTGCTGCTGCTCCAATGTCTGGTGACATTGGCTGGGTCCTGAGGATTGCCAGGTTATGCAGCATGCAGCACACAACAACAAAGTGGGAGACTCGCTCAGGCGAGTACTGGAGGACTCCAGAATGGTCCAGACAGCGGAACCGTTGCTTGAGCACGCCGATTGTGTGCTCAGCAATGTTCCTGGTAGCTTGATGGCTCTCGTTGTATCGTAGCTCAGCAGGGTTGCTGGGCGAACGGAGCGGGGTCATCAGCCAGGTGCACAGAGGATATCCCTTGTCCCCGAGAAGCCAACCTCCTGGGTGAAGCGGTGCCTCGAAAAGGTCTGCCACAGAAGTCTGGCGCAGGATAAAGGCATCGTGGTTGCTGCCTGGAAAGTGGGCATTGACAGCGAGTATCAGCTGTCTGTGGTCAGAGACCAACTGAACGTTTAAGGAATGGAAGCCCTTTTGGTTGCAGAAATCCTCGGCATTCTCTTGCGGCGCCCACAAAGCCACATGGGTGCAGTCAATGGCGCCCTGCACCATGGGGAAACCCGCTATCCGAGCAAAGCCCACTGCGCGTTCTTGCTGCTTGTCCGGGGTCATGGGGAAAGAGATGTACTCTCGTCTCCTTTTAAAGAGGGCATTTGTGACCTGATGGATGCAGCAATGCACCGCGAACTGGGAGATATTGGCGACGTCCCCAGTAGCGGATTGAAAGGAGCCGGTGGCATAAAAGTTGAGAGCCACTGTTATCTTCACTGCCACCAACAGAGACGTCCTGCTCCTCAGTTGAGGCTGCAGATCTGGCTGAAGCAGGTGGCAGCGCTCAGTGACCACCTCCTTGCTGAATTGCAGCCTTTGCAAACACTGCTCCTCAAACTTGTTAATGTATGAGAACTGTTGGCGAAAAACCCTGGGAGGGTAAGGTCTCCTGTACCGATGCCTGTTGGCCCTCCTCTGTCTGGCCATGATTGCCACTCTCTCTATGTGTCTCTGTGCCCTCTGAATGTGATGGAGAAGGACAATGTTCCCATCCATTGTAGCCCCCATAGTATCTGGGCAATCAAAGTTATGACGGTCAAAAAGCAAAGTACCTGCAAAGTTATGGTCAGAAGCCAAAACTACCTCAGACAGCGTTGACTGAATGCAGAAGTCTCTCTCTTTCTCTCTTTCTCTCTCTCCAAATCTATATCTCTCTCTCAGAACAAGTGGTGCAAAAATGGCTACCACACAAAAGCCAGGAAGAGGCCCCCTTTAAATAGCGCCCCCACAGCGACTGCAAAGCGTTCCAGTCAACCTGTCGTTGGTCGTGCCAGGCGGAATGGAGGGGGGCGCCACTGAATTTCCGGTCCGGGGTGCCCCAAGGGCGTTGCACGCTCGAATGACGTCAAGATCTGCGTGCGCAGGAGATCGGGCGGTATTGTTTAACGCTGCCGCAAAATGTCCGGTTAATTTCGTGAGAGGAGCAGATATCGCCGTGTCCGTGCGCTAGTTGGTTTGCGCCCCACTTACCGCCCTCTTAAGGCGCTAACGGGTGGCGCTACCAACTGAATTTTTCCCTCTGAATGTTTAAGGTGGTGGAAGGTATGCCAATCAAGCAGGCTGCTTTGCCTTGGATGGTATCGAGCTTCTTGAGTGTTGTTGGAGCTGCACCCATCCAGGCAAGTGGAGAGTATTCCATCACACTCCTGACTTGTGCCTTGTAGATGGTGGAAAGGCTTTGGGGAGTCAGGAGATGATACACTCGCCACAGAATACCAAACCTCTGACCTGCTCTTGTTACCACAGTATTTATGTGGCTGGTCCAGTTAAGTTTCTGGTCAATGGTAACCCCCAGGGTATTGATGGTGGGGGATTCGGCGATGGTAATGCCGTTGAATGTCAAGTTGCGGTTGGTTAGACACTCACTTGTTGGAGATAGTCATTACCTGGCACTTGTGTGGCGCGAATGTTACCTGCTATTTATCAGCCCAAGCCTGAATGTCATCCAGGTCTTGTTGCATGCGAGCATGGACTGCTTCGTTATCTGAAAAGTTGCGAATGGCATTAAACACCGTTGAGTCATCAGCGAGCATTCCCATTTCTAACCTTATATTGGATGGAAGGTCATTGATGAAGCAGCTGAAGCTGTTATTGGTGAGTAATTGCTGCTTGATAGCACTGTCGATGACACCTTCCATCACTTTGCTGATGATTGAAAGTAGATTGATGGGGCGGTAATTGGCTGGATTGAATTTGTTCTGCTTTTTATGGACAGGACATACCTGGGCAGTTTTCCACATTGTCGGCTAGATGCCAGTGTTATAGCTGTACTGGAACAGCTTGGCTAGAGGCGCGGCTAGTTCTGGAGCACAAGTCTTCTGCACAACAGATGGGATGTTGTCAGGGCCCCATAGCCGTTGCTGTATCCAGTGCGCTCAGCCGTTTCTTGATATCACGTGGAGTGAATCGAATCAGCTGAAGACTGGCTTCTGTGATGGTGGGGACCTCAGGAGGAGGCCGGTATGGATCGTCCACTCGGCACTTCTGGCTGAAGATGGTTGCAAACACTTCAGCTTTGTCTTTTGCACTCACATGCTGGGCTCCGCCATCATCGAGGATGGGGATATTCATGGAGCCTCCTCCTCTCGTTAGTTGTTTAATGGTCCACCACCATTCACAACTGGATGTGGCAGGGCTGCAGAGTTTTGATCTAATCCGTTGATTGTGGGATCACTTAGCTTTGTCTATAGCATGCTGCTTCCGCTTTTTAGCATGCATGTAGTCCTGTGTTGCAGCTTTCCCAAGTTGGCACCTCATTTTTAGGTACGCCTGGTGCTGCTTCTGGCATGTTCTTCTACACTCCTTATTGAACCAGGGTTGGTCGTCTGGCTTGGTGGCAATGGTAGAGTGAGGGATATGCTGGGCCATGAGGTTATAGATTGTGGTGGAATACAATTCTGCTGCTGCTGCTGATGGTCCACAGCGTCTCATAGATGCCTAGTTTTGAGCTGCTGGATCTGTTCTGAATCTATCCCATTTAGCACGGTGGTAGTGCCACACAACATAATGGAGGGTGCCCTCAGTGTGAAGATGGGACTTCGTCTCCACAATGACTGTGTGGTGGTCACTGCTACCAATGCTGTCATGGACAGATACATCTGCAATAAGTAGATTGGTGAGGACAAGGTCAAATAGGTTTTTCCCTCGTGTTGGTTCTCTCACCACCTGTTGCAGGCCCAGACTGGCAGTTATGTCCTTCAGGACTCAGCCAGCTCATTCAGTAGTGGTGCTACTGAGCCACTCTTTGTGATGGACATTGATGTCCCCCACCCAGAGTACATTCTGTGCCCTTGCTACTCTCCGTGCTTCTTCCAAGAGGTGTTCAACACGGAGGAGTACTGATTCATCAGCTGAGGGAGGGCGGTAGGTGATAATCAGCAGGAGATTTCCTTGCCCATGCTTGACCTGAAGCCATGAGACTTCACGGGGGCCGGAGTCAATGTTGAGGACTCCCAGGGCCACTCCTTCCCGACTGTATACCACTGTGCCGCCACCCCTGGTGGGTCTGTCCTGCCGGTGGGACAGGACATACCCAGGGATGGTGATGGAGGAGTTTGGGACATTGGCTGAAAGGAATGATTCTGTGAGTATGACGATGTCAGACTGTTCTTTGACTAGTCTGTGGGACAGCTCTCCCAATTTTGGTGAGGAGGACTTTGCAGGGTCGACTGGGCTGGGTATTCCATTGTCATGTCCATAGCCGGTGCCAAGGTCGATGCTGGATTGTCCGTCCAGTTTTTTTCTTATTCGTAGCAGTTTTTTACAACTGAGTGACTTGCTGGACCATTTCATAGGGCAGTTAAGAGTCAACCACATTCCTGTGGATCTGGAGTCACATATAGGCCAGACCAGGTAAAGACGGCAGATTTCCTTCCCTAAATGACATCAGTGAACCAGATGGATTTTTACGACAATCCAATAGTTTCACGCTTTTTATTCCAAATTTATTTAATTAACTGAATTTAATTCCCCAGCTGCCCTGGTGGGATTTGAACTCACGTCTCCGGATCATTAGTCCAGTCCTCTGGATTACTAGTTCAGTAACATAAACATGAAGGGTCATCGACCTGAAACGTTAACTCTGTTTCTCTCTCCACCGATGCTGCCTGATCTGCTGATCATTTCTAACATTTTCTGTTTTTATTTCAGATTTCCAGCATCTGCAGTATTTTGCTTTTGTAACATAAACACGATGCTACTGGTCCCATACTTTAGCTTCTGCATGTTGAGCATTAATAGCCTGATGCTATACATATATTTCTACGTAGTAGTTGACCAATATCCCAAGGCAGGTGTTGAATAATAGCTCACTAATGACACTGCCCCAAACAGAGTACGTTTATTCAGGGGGTCATGAAATCACTCCCTTTCGGTATTCCATACATGCTTCACCCGACTTGAGTTTCCAGCTTGGGAAATTATGGATTCCGTGACCCAGAAATACTGTAATCAAGATGCAGATTTCGTGCTGAGGATAGTCTTCTTGCTATAGTTACTAGATCCACTCTTGTGAATATTAAGCAAAATACCAAGAGAATTATTTGTAATATGGACCACAGCAATGTGACTTTACGATCAATATCTGTCAACCTAGACCAAATTACCACAGGCTTGAAAATTTTACCTCAATTAATGGCCACCATTTCACTATCTGTGCCTTCCACTGAAACTCGATCATTCTTTTCTAATATTGTCAAAGTTATAATGGAGGCTACAAATTACATGGCCTTGTTTGCTTGAGAGGAATAAGAGATGCAGTAATGTCATATATCCATGTTGAGAGCCTTTCATTTAATTATCTCATATGCATTATACACAAGCTATGAAGGTAGATTTTTGGGTCATCTGGCCTCGTGTACAGATGTAGAGCGGATATCAGGAATTAAAAAAATTGGGTAGGCGGGTGTTCGTCGGGTTTTGCACCCAATTTCCTTTTGTCTGCTATTTTCTGGCTAGATCATGTGTGCCAGGGTGTCTGTACACATTTGTGCCATCGCTTCAATAAGACCACAGAATGTATACAAAATATTTAAATGAATATCTGACACATTTTTCAGTTTTTGCATCAGGATTGCATTCGTTCCTTACCATGCTGACTTTGAATGGATACAAGGGAAAACTCCATGTGCAATGTAATTCTTAAAAGGGAACAGACTTTGAATATTTTGTCGCTTTGTTTACAGCACTTTTTTTTAAGTGCTGATTGTTCTTTGAATTATGCCGTGAGATCTTTTACGTCCACCCGAGAGAGGAGGCAACCCTTGTTTGTGTCCCCACATTATAGTTTCCTTTCACTTCATTTTTGCCAGACACTTTTTCACCACTTCAGCTTTGGCAGAGACTGCCAATGGGTTGAAATTTGTTTAAAATCTTTCTAAAGGGTGTAATGTTTTTTGATGCCCTATATTTAAGTGGCCAGATACCTTTACATTTCACCTACACCGGGACTTTCCAGACCCTTCCCTCACCCATTTGGCTAGCTTCATGCACAGATCCAAAAAGGGATATTGAACTCAAATATAATTCTTCTCTTTGTAGATATCGATATTTTATTTCTGGTTCTACCTTTGCTGAATTGTTGCACATAATACAAACTGGGGAGGACTTCTGACTTCCGCCAGACATGGGCACAAAGTGGGCAGAGTGGCTACACCACCTGTCTGAAGCCGGCATCAGGAGGCCCAAACCATTTCAAGGTTCTGGCCTTGTCTGAATTTAGCCAGTAGCTGCGGGTGCTAACTGTACATTAGTTGTTAACACACATACCCAAACTCACAGAAGTGCACTGAGTAAAGATGCACAGACCTGAAATGAGTGTGAAGGCTAATTCATTTAGCACAATCAAATTGCAAAAATGAAATTAACTGCATAAATCAATAATCTCACTCACAGAGATTACAAGGATGGCTGTAGAAAGCAATGTAGTAACTTTAGCATTGGCACAGTAGGTTTGCTCTTCTAATGTTGAAGCAGGGTAGAGCTTTTGTCAGTGTCTGGGCCTGTTCTACCTGCCCTTTAAGTGCTTTTATGATGATTTAGCCAAAATAGAAATGGCTCCATTCCCTGCTCTGCAATCCCTTCACTTACTGAATACAAAAAAATGCTAAGGAATGTGGCTTTCCATAACTTGCATATTTAGAGTGCCTTTGTAAAGAATAGGGAAGTGATTTTGCTTTGAATATGTTTTACATTCATGCTTTAACTTACCTGGATTCATAATGTGAATAGGTAATCCTTTTAAGAACAAGAATTTAAATATGACACATTAATATATTGTTAAATGTGAATAGTACATTTTGAAATGGCTTGTGTAAACTGCGTGCTACATTATAATACTTAATGTTACTTCTTCTCAGGCCACTGATCCAGATGCCGGTATTAATGGGCAAATTCACTACAGTTTGGCAAACTTCAATAACCTTTTCAGAATAACATCAAATGGTAGTATTTACACAATGACGTCATTGGACCGAGAAACAGAAGATAAATATGATCTGCTTGTAGAGGCTTCAGATGGAGCAGTGGACCCTCGTCACTCAACCTTGACGGTACCAATCAGAGTCCTTGATGTTGATGATAACAGTCCTGTATTTTCACAATCCACCTACGTAGTTTCTGTGCCAGAAAACAATGCAGCTGGAATGGTTATTCTACAGTTACAGGTAAGCCAAACAAAACTAATGTTCACTATGAATGCACTACATTTATAGTCTTGTAAATAGTTTTACACGAAAAGCATAAGGCTACAAGCTACTGCTGGTAATATCTCTGAATGAACCATTAACATGTTAATAGGTGACTGCTATTGTAATCAAAGTATCCTGACCAGTCAACAGTAAAAATCATAACAAACGTAGCAGCCATATTCACATGTACCCCAGGATGATTCTGGACCCAGCCTCTCCACTCCCAGCCTGACTGCATCCAACTTCTCTGCTTCCAATCCAATGACCTCACTCCTCCCCTTGCAACCACCAGCACAGAATAATGCAGGTAAATGTCTTCATCCCCATGAGCCGTGATTTTGAAGCAATCCTCGGTGCCACCATTATTCAAAGGGGATGCAAGGGAGGAACAAAAAAACTTTCATTTATATTGTGCCTTATCACAAAGGTGCTTCACATAGAGTGTATTACTTTGAAATGCAGTCACTGTTGTATGTAGGCAAACGTGAGTGCCATTTTTGACAGTAAGCATGGAGAGGAGTGACCAATCTGATTTTGGTGGTGTTAGTTGAGAGAAGAATACTGGCCAGGAGAAATCCTTGCGATACTTTGAATTGTGTCGTGGAATCTTTAATGCTACCTAAACCACTAGAACAGACAAACGGGCTTGGTTTAATGCCTCACTTGATAGTGATCACCTCCAACAATGCAGCGCTCTCTCAGCATTGCACTGAAGTATCAGCCTAGATTATGTATTTAGGTCTGGGAGTGTAGCTTGAGTCCACAACTTTCAGACTCAGAGGCAAGAATGCTACCAAATAAGCTTAGCTTCCAGGAAACCAAGATTACCCTCTGCACATCATGGGTTATGGCACCTTTGCGACAACCACAGACAGAACAAAGTACAGGTACAGTAAAGCACATGCTACTAATCTGGGAGCCATACAGTACAGTGTTTTCAAGGGTTTAAGTATGATAGTTGTCTGCTGCATGCTGCGCGCTTCACTGCACAAAGGCCTCATCATAGAGAAAGAGCAACAGCATACAAAGCTGTTGCAGAGCAGGTGGTTGAGAATGATAATGGAAAAGTAACTGCAGAATCACCAGTGCAGGAAGGAAGATTGGTGCGGTAGGTACTAATCCGAGATGGCTCCCAAAAGTAACAGAGCTGGCCTGTTTTTTTTTAAAAATACACATGAATTCACACATGAATATTTTCCTCTCCCATACCAGCTCCTTCCACACTTTCCTCCTCTGATCCTCACATGCTATTTATTCCCATCTTTTGGTGTGGCCCTTCTTTATTTTAAGCAGCAGTATATAGTCAGCGCAATATTCAGTTCAAGTGCTGTGTTTTTCTTTCTACTGTCTTGCATCCAGTGAATGTTGTTCATTGATTACACAAGATGCTTTCCTTTTGTGCTTGTTGTTTGAACGTGGTATGAAACACATAGCCTACTGCTGCTTCTCAGTGATTCCCCAGTGAGAGGAGTAGGCAGGCTGGTTGGATGTTGAGTTTCACTGCCGGCGGTGACATTAGACCGCCACGTACTGTAGACTCCGAGGGTGTGCGTTTGAGTCAGCCATGTCCCGTGCAGTTCTGGCTGCCTAGTCCTACATGCGTTCTGGCACATGTATTGTCACTTGTGCAGCATTGCTTGATAGCCCAGATGTAGCATGTCCTAACAACCAATAGTATGATCCTTGACTATTATATGTGTGCCACTGCTGGAGAGCATCCTCTCAGTGTGTCTATTGAACAGAACATTGAGCACCTGTGAAGTCTACGAATCTCTTTCAAGGTTGTCTGTATCTGTTCTCCAAGTTTGTTGAAGCAGGCAAATAGTGCATCTTTGACATTGGCCACCAAGGCTTCTATAGCAGTAGGGTGAGTATTCCTGAGAATTGCTTTACTGAGAGCTAATCTACGAGAGGACAGAGTTACAATCTTGATTAGTGTGGAGTCCTATATCTAGAAATTGCGGTCTGCACTAAAGGTGTCACATGCTTCATGGCAGACAGCATTGTAGATACATATTCGTCCATGACTATACAGATCCAGCTAATGGATTCCTCCAAGGTCCTCCTAAGTGTTTGAAATGTGTTTTCCATAGAGATAAGAGACTCATGTAGGTGATCCTGCTCAGAAGTAATCTCAACTTGTAAGCAAGTCTTGTGAGACCTGAATCCCCAGGTGCTACAGCAGAGCCAGTAACCATGCTACACTTCTGCTTACTAAATGCCTGTGCTTGTGTAGCCATCGCTGCTTGGTCATCTTCCCCTTGTGACCCCCTCCTCATCTACATCCTCTGGGGGGGTGTACCTATGCTGATGCTTGGATGAGTTGCTGATTGTGGCACTGGGTACTGTGAGGTATAGACTTGCTCAGAGGCACTGTGTTGATTCACTCTGTTACTCTATTTCTGTCAAACGAGAGAACAATGTCAAGTTTCTGGCTCAGTTAACAAGACTGCAAGACTACAAGTCATTGCATGGTTTTATTCGTGATATTATTCAAGTTCAGTGCATGTACGTGTGACTGTTGCTCAGTCGGATTATTTGACTTGACCTGAACATGAAAGTAGGCATGAGCTTGGGAACAGGCTCCAGCTTCATATTCCTCACTTCTTCTGTGCTCTCCCTGCCAATGATTTAAATTGTGACCTCCTTGAATGGGGTACAGGGTTTGTATTGCCTGGTTCCATTGCCAGTGTGGCACTCTTCATACTTGTTGTCATGCTAATTGAAGAATAGCATTGATATACCGAAAGTACATAGCACACCAACAGTGCCAGTGATCAACACAGCTTGTGTAGCATACTGGATTTTTTCTTTGAAATGGTTTCACTCTGCTGGACTCTTTGTCCAAACATCCTTTGTGGAATTCTTGCTCTACACACACATTTGCAGCAGCACTTCAGAATTCCACCTTTTCTCTACACATTCCCATTATTCCCAGTATTCCCAATCATGCAAATCGTTAATTGCCCTGGCTATCTCGGGGCAGTGCTGCACTGGTTAACTTTCCCATATGGATTTGCATGGAGAAGCAGTAAACAATGAAAAGTTTGCCCAGGCTGACTTTCTTTCATGTCCAATAAGGTGATGGTCCTTTCTTTCCCTCAACTTTAAGAGGCTTTTACTGCCTCCTATGATCCATTCCCGGTGTGAAATTCATCAGGAAAGAGCAATACTGTTCTGGCATTCACTATTTCAAATTCTATAGTGAATGCTTAGCACTTTAAACAGATGCTGAACATTATTACTGCAGTTTATGCTTCATTGACTGCCTCTTATATAATTATTACAGCAGACAGCATCTTGCCCTGAAGAACAGCAGTAAACTTGCGGTTTCATGAGCTTAAACAGCATAACCAACACTCAAATAATTCTTGACCATAAAACAGTCACTTCTAGCTTAGTGTGATCTGTTTGATTTGTTGTCTCTCTCTTTATTTTCACCTTATTCTCTCTCCTCTCCAATGCTACATAATTCACACATTCCTTTAAGCTGCTCCAGCCAATAATAAAGCTGAAAAATGACAAAGCAAGATGAGAGAGCCAGACTTAACTGTCAAACAACCTGAGGGTGAGAATTTACATTTCTCTTGTTCAGATTCAACCCTTCGATCACTTGAGCTAAAAGGTTTCTGGCTTAGCATTCATCAATTTCTGCCTGTAGTACATCATTTATTACCTTTGCTTATCTTCAGTTTCGATTTGACAATGAATGTACTACAGTCCCCACCACTTACACCATCTACGCTTATCAAGGGCAGCCACCTATAATAGGCAAATGGTGCCAACCATTTGTCATTTCCACTTACATCAACTACAGAGGTGCTGCTTATAACGCATTAAGCGCGCCGGCTATTTTGGGCGGCGGCGGAGCTAACGGTGGTTATCACTGTTGTGATATTGAAGTATGTGGCACAATACACACAATGATTAATGGTATCAGTTTTAACTATTTAATTGGCCTTTTTAAATGCTTTTGAATCAATTAGCTAAAAGTATTATAATAAAAAACACGCAGCATTTACTCCAATACGTTTTCTCACAATTTACCAACCACTTCTTGTAGCAGGCAAATCATGTTAACACCAGTGTGCCCGCTTTAAATGGTGGGAACTATACAGTCAAATTAAAATTGTGTTTAACTGCATTAAAATTAAACCTGCACTTCCAAACATAGGAACAGGAGTAGGCAATTCAACCCTCATACCTGTTCCACCATTGAATTAGATCATGGCTGATATGTACTTCAACTCCATTTTATCCACCTTTGATCCATATCCCTGGATACCCTTACCTAATAAAAATCTGTCGATCTCAATTGGCCCAGCATCCATCTCTTGAGGGAGAGAATTCCAGATTTCCACCACCTTTTGTTTGAAAACGTGCTTCCTAATTTCACTCTTAAATGGTCTAGCTCTGGTTTCCTGCATCAGAGGAAATAAGTTTATATCTCCCTATCAAATCCCTTTATCATTTTAAAGACTTTGATTAAATCACTCCTCAACCTTCTAAACTCAAGGGAATACAAACCAGGTTTATGCAATCTGCCCTCATATTTTAACCCTCTAAGTCCTAATATCATTCTGGTGAATCTGCGCTGTATTTCCTCCAAGGCCAATACATCCTTCCTGAGAAACTGAACGCGGTGCTCCAGATGTGGTCTGACCAAGGCTCTGTATAACTGAAGCATCACTTGCTCACTTTTGTATTCCAGTCCCTTGAGATAAGTGCTAACATTCCATTAGCCTTTTTGATTTCTTTTTATACCTGTGCACTAGCTTTAAATGATCTGTGAACATGGACACTTAAACCCCTTTGCTGTTCCACAGCTCCGACTCTCACACCGTTAAGAAAATATTCCAATTTGTCTTTCTCGGATCCAAAATGCACTCATCACTCTCCTCTACATCACACTTACAGACCCCCTCCGACCCCCTCAGACCTCCTACTCGCCTCCTACACCCCGGCGGGGATCCCCCAGGTCGGGAAGCCCGCACTTCAGCACAAAAAATGGGGATAATCCTATTTACTACCTGTTAACGGGCAGTTAATAGGCTTTAATCCCTTCCCGCCTCCAAGGAGACGGGACCTGGGGCAGGACGGCTTCCCGCCTCCTGGCAAGAGGGCACGGAGGCGGGTTGGGGGCGGGTTTGCCACCCGCCCCCAAATTCTACAACTTTCCCGGCAGTCCCGCCCCCATACCCGCCTCCTCGGGGCTGAGAAAATCCAGCCCCTTGAGTTAATTCAAAACTAATTCGGAATATAACATAAGAAATCACACCAACATTTTGAATCCAATTTCTATTTCATGTCACGAACTGTTATTGTTTGACACCATACAATATACCACAGTTTAATTTATTTAATTGAAAATTAAATTGGATAACTATGCACAGATTTCAATTACTTGCCAGATTTCAGGAATAATGATTTTTAAAATTATCCACAATGAATATTCTTCTACCCAATTCTGCTGCCTGCCACTGACTATATATGGATCGCATAGGTTTCAGCTTTCTTTTCTATCGGTTGTAGCACTGACAATATGTGGACAGTGAGAGTGGACAGTAGACACTGAGCACATGCCTTTTCTCTCCTTAATCGGAGTATACATTTGCCCAAGAGTAGTTCTTTTCTGGAGCCCATTGTTTGCAATGCTGATCATATTTTTGATATGAGTTTGTCACGTTATTTAAAGGGATCCTCAAACGGCCATACGGTAGCTTTCTCTTCAGCTATTTGTTCAAAAAGCATCCTTGCATTTTTAACTCCTTTGCAGGTTAAAATGTATTAAAAACCTTTAGTTTTTGTGGACTGGTTTCTGACAGAGCTTCCAGGTTTTTACCAATTCCATGGTTCGCTGCTAAGGTTTATGTCCAAATGATATCTATTCTCTTTTAGCTGGTTGTTAGCTCTTTCTCACCTTGTACCAAATTCTGTATTTGTTTTAAGTTGGGTCCTTCTAATTATGTTTCAGCAGCCAAGGAATCAAGGATTTTGTATGTCGCATAGTTATTTTTCAAATGTCTGCTTGCAGTGGTGAACAGTGATGCTTCAAATAGTGTAGCATCCATTTTCTTCAAATTCTCTCCATCATTTGCTGAAGGTACTGTCTCTCGCTGGGCTGTGGTTTCATGGGCATCAGCAACCTACTGCTACCTTGGTCAAGTGGTCATTCTTCACGTGTGAACCTAGACAAAACAGTGTCAACATGCTCTTTGATTGTAGAGGACAATGGGCCAGAAATTCGGGTCGGGGGCTTCCCGCGGGTGCAAGCCCCCGACCTGCACTTACCTAGCGCGCCGGCCCTTGTGCTGTTGGCCCGCGTGGGATTCCGATCCTGGGCCTCCTCCAACTGCCTGTCAAATCTATAAAATAGAGATTGGCCCCAAAACATAACTAAAACTTCAAATAAATTTTTTTTTAAATCACATTTTTAAAATAACTATATAAATTACATAAAATAACGATTTTAAAGAATAATTTAAATTTTTGAAAAAATTCATTACAGTTTTTAATGGGGCTAAAAATAAACTTACCTTTCTTTAAAGTATTTAAAAATAATAAACCTGTGGAAAAAATGTTTTAATTTTACTTAATTCACCACTTACCTTGTTAAAAGCAGGTCTTGCGACTGCTTTTTAAAAGCGTAGCTGCTGGAGACTTACCCTCCCGGAGAAACCTGTAAAAATAAAACGGAAGTTCCAGGCTTACGCGCTGCCTCTCCGGCGCACGCGTTCGACCTGTGAACCCCTTCTTTCAAGGGAATGGAAGTTCCAATTTCCCGCGCATGTGCAATGCATGCACGAAACCGGCACTTTCGTTGGCCCTACGCGTGAGTACCCGTGCGTACTCACCCAGCGCGTACTCACCCGTGGGGACCCGAATTTCTGGCCCATTATGGTCACACCAAATCTGCTAATTAAATCAAAGAAACAAAGAAATTCGATCTTTTGATCAGAAACAATCTGATCTTTATGAAACAAGCAAATCAAATGTTGCCACAATATCACGTGGCCACTTTTCTTAATTAACAATCTCCTCACCTGCGTAGTGAACTCATACGGACACAACCTGACTATTTTTATTTAGTGGAAGCAAGGAGAGGTGAAAAAAGTGCTCTTATACAGGTTTTGCAAAATAACAGATGGTTGAGATGATTTACAGATGTGTACAGGTCCCTTGCTGGTTTTAGTGTTGTGTGTGCAGGAGTAGCCCAAATCTTCTAATTTACATCTGACCATCTGTTATTGTGTGTGAAATTTAGATTTTTGATTTTGAGAGCTTATCATTTAAAGCCTGTGTGGCATTTTTCTTGCAATGATATCTTCTTCCTGGGTGTGTGTTTGAAATGTGTGTTTTCTTTTCATTTTTGTAACGTTTTGTACTTGTCAACAGAGGCAAAGGAATATTCTGCTATTTCAGGCACTCAGTATCACCATCATGTATTCTCAAGTCAGGGTTAGTACAACCACCTGCAAGATCAAGGTCCCTTTACAGTGTGTAATGTAATTTTATCAGAAAAAGGAGACCTCCGTGTAGAGGAGCAATCATTGCTTTAAATTTAAGTCTACTTTCATTTAAAATTAGTGAATGTAAGAAAATTTGCTTCCTGTTCGCTTCTTGAATTCTTTTATGCTATTCGAAGAGAAGGAAAGAATTAACTTGTCAGGACATCTCAAAGCACATCACAATCAATGAATTATATTGTAACCGTAGTCACTGTTTTGCAGGCTAACATGGCAGCCAATTTGCACACAGCAAGATCCCACAAATAGCAATGAGATAAAAGACGAGCTAATCTGCTTTTGGTGGTGTTAGAAACATAGAAACATAGAAAAATAGGAGCAGGAGTAGGCCATTCGGCGCTTCGAGCCTGCTCCGCCATTCAATATGATCATGGCTGATCCTCTATCTCAATACCATATTCCCGCTCTCTCCCCATACCCCTTGATGCCTTTTGTGTCTAGAAATCTATCTATCTCCTTTGTAAATATATTCAGTGATTTGGCCTCCACAACCTTCTGTGATAGAGAATTCCACAGGATCACCAACCTCTGAGTGAAGAAATTTCTCCTCATCTCAGTCCTAAATGACCTACCCCGTATCCTGAAACTGTGACTCCTCGTTCTAGACCCCCCAGCCAGGGGAAACATCCTCCCTGCATCCAGTCTGTCTAGCCCTGTCAGAATTTTATACGTTTCAATGAGATCCCCTCTCATTCTTCTAAACTCTAGCAAATACATAGAAACATAGAAGATAGGAGCAGGAGTAGGCCATTCGACCCCTCGAGCCTGCTCCACCATTCAATGAGATCATGGCTGATCATCCAAGTTCAGTACCCTGTCCCTGCCTTCTCCCCATATCCCTTGATCCCTTTAGCCTTAAGAAATATATCTAACTCCTTCTTGAATATATTTAATGAATTGGCCTCAGCTGCCTTCTGTGGTAGAGAATTCCACAGGTTCACCACTATCTGGGTGAAGAAATTCCTCCTCATCTCTGTCCTAAATGGCTTACCCATTATCCTTAGACTGTGACCCCTAGTTCTGGACTCCCCGGCCATCGGGAACATCCTTCCTGCATTTAATCTGTTTAATCCTGTTAGAATTTTATAAGTTTCAATGAGATCCCCTCATTCTTCTAAACTCCAGCGAGTATACGCCCAATCGACCCAATCTCTCCTCATACGTCATTCCTGCCATCCCAGGTATCAGCCTGGTGAATCTTCACTGCACTCCCTCCAGGGCAAGAACATCCTTCCTCAGATAAGGTGACCAAAACTGCACATAATACTCAAGGTGTGGTCTCACCAAGGCCCTGTACAACTGCAGCAAGACATCCTTGTTCCTGTACTCGAACCCTCTCGCTACGAAGGCCAACATAGCATTTGCCTTCTTAACCGCCTGCTGCACCTGCATGTTTGTTTTCAGTGACTGGTGTACAAGGACACCCAGATCCATTTGTACATCAACATTTCCCAATCTATCACCATTTAAATAATACTCTGCCTTTTTTATTTTCTATCGAAGTGGATAACTTCACATTTATCCACGTTATACTGCATCTGCCATGTATTTGCCCACTCACTCAACTTGTCTAAATCACCTTGAAGCCACTTTGCATCCTCCTCACAACTCACAACCCCACCTAGTTTCGTGTCGTCAGCAAACTTGGAAATATTACATTTGGTTCCCTCATCCAAATCATTGATATATATTACATAGACATAGAAAACATAGAAGATAGGAGCAGGAGTAGGCCATTCGGCCCTTCGAGCCTGCTCCGCCATTCAATGAGAGCATGGCTGATCATTCAAATTTAGTACCCTGTCCCTGCCTTCTCCCCATATCCCTTGATCCCTTTAGCCTTAAGAAATATATCCAACTCTTTCTTGAATATATTTAATGAACTGGCCTCCACCGCCCTCTGTGGCAGAGAATTCCACAGGTTCACCACTCTCTGGGTGAAGAAATTCCTCCTCATTTCAGTCCTAAATGGCTTACCCCTCATCCTTAGACTATGACCCCTGGTTCTGGACTCCCCGGCCATCAGAAACATCCTTCCTGCATCTAGTTCTTCACCCAGAGAGTGGTGAACCTGTGGAATTCTCTGCCACAGAGGGCGGTGGAGGCCAGTTCATTAAGTATATTCAAGAAAGAGTTGGATATATTTCTTAAGGTTAAAGGGATCAAGGGATATGGGGAGAAGGCAGGGACAGGGTACTGAATTTGGATGATCAGCCATGATCTCATTGAATGATCGGACCAGGAGAGCACCGAGGCGGCAGTATAAAAGGAGGAGCGAGGCGAGGCCCGACCAGATCGGACCAGGAGAGCACCGAGGCGGCAGTATAAAAGGAGGAGCGAGGCGAGGCCCGACCAGATCGGACCAGGAGAGCACTGAGGCGGAGTACAAAAGGAGGAGCGAGGCGAGGCCCGACCAGATCGGACCAGGAGAGCACCGAGGCGGCAGTATAAAAGGAGGAGCGAGGCGAGGCCCGACCAGATCGGACCAGGAGAGCACCGAGGCGGCAGTATAAAAGGAGGAGCGAGGCGAGGCCCGACCAGATCGGACCAGGAGAGCACCGAGGCGGCAGTTAAAAGGAGGAGCGAGGCGAGGCCCGACCAGATCGGACCAGGAGAGCACCGAGGCTGGGTATAAAAGGAGGAGCGAGGTGAGGCCCGACCAGATCGGACCAGGAGAGCACCGAGGCCGAGTATAAAAGGAGGAGCGAGGCGAGGCCCGACCAGTTCAGACCAGGAGAGCACCGAGGCCGAGTATAAAAGGAGGAGCGAGGCGAGGCCCGACCAGATCGGACCAGGAGAGCACCGAGGCGGCAGTTAAAAGGAGGAGCGAGGTGAGGCCCGACCAGATCGGACCAGGAGAGCACCGAGGCTGGGTATAAAAGGAGGAGCGAGGCGAGGCCCGACCAGTTCAGACCAGGAGAGCACCGAGGCCGAGTATAAAAGGAGGAGCGAGGCGAGGCCCGACCAACTCAGCAGCGGGGAGAGAGGTAAAAAGTAATCAGAGTGTGACGTCACCAGGGAGCAGGTAAGTGATTGGTTGGTGAGTATTTCTCTTTTTTAAACTTTAACTCTGTAGTTTATAGTTACTAAGGTCTTTTCTGGTGTAGCAGGGACTGTTGGTAAACCATACAAGCGCCTTAGAGTTATCTTTAATTGGTGATAGTGAATTAATTTAAATTAATTAAAGGGTAAGTCATGCCAGGAGAGCCCAGCCCTGTGTTATGCTCCTCTTGATCTATGTGGGAATTCAGGGACACTGCCGGTGTCCCTGATGACCACGTGTGCCAGAAATGCATCCAGCTGCGACTACTAGCAGACCGCATTGCGGCACTGGAGCTGCGGATGGATGGGCTTTGGAGCATTCACGATGCTGAGAGGGTCGTGGATAACACATTTAGTGAGTTGGTCACACCGCAGGTAAGGGCTGCACAGGCAGAAGGGAAATGGGTGACCATCAGGCAGAGCAGTAGACACAGGCAGGTAGTGCAGGGGACCCCTGTGGCCATCCCTCTCTCAAACAGGTATACCGATTTGGATACTGTTGAGGGGGATGACTTACCAGAGGAAGGCAGCAGCAGCCAACTTCCTGGCACCAGGGGTGCTTCTGCTGCTCAGGAAGGGAGGAAAAAGAGTGGGAGAGCAATAGTGGTAGGGGATTCTATCGTAAGGGGTACAGATAGGCGTTTCTGTGGCTGTAGACGTGACTCCAGGATGGTTTGTTGCCTCCCTGGTGCCAGGGTCAAGGATGTCACTGAACGGCTTCAGGGCATTCTGAAGGGGGAGGGTGAACAGTCAGAGGTCGTGGGTCACATTGGGACCAATGACATGGGTAGGAAGAGGGATGAGGTCCTGCAGCAAGAATTTAGGGAGCTAGGTAGCAGATTAAAGAGCAGGACCTCAAAGGTTGTAATCTCTGGATTACTCCCGGTGCCACGTGCTAGTGAGTGTAGGAATAGGAGGATAGAGCAGATGAATGCGTGGCTAAAGAGTTGGTGCAGGAGGGAGGGCTTTAGTTTCCTGGATCACTGGGCCTGCTTCTGTGAAAAGTGGGACTTGTACAAGTCGGACGGGTTGCACCTGAACCAGAGCGGGACAAATATCCTTGCGGGGAGGTTTGCTAGCACTGTTCGGGGGAGTTTAAACTAAAATGGCAGGGGGTTGGGAACCTGAGCAGGGAGACAGAGGAAAGGGAAACAGGGATAAAAGCAAAAGATAGGAAGGAAAAAAACAAAAGTGGCAGTCAGAGAAATCAACGGTTTAAATCAAACGTGGCCACAGTAAATAATAATTCTAATAGGTCTAAGTGCGTTAAAAAAACAAGCCTGAAGGCTTTGTGTCTTAATGCGAGGAGCATTTGTAATAAGGTGGACGAATTGGCTGCGCAAATAGAGGTAAACGAATATGATTTGTTTGGGATTACGGAAACGAGGCTCAAGGATGGCCAAGACTGGGAACTCAACATCCAGGGGTATTCGATATTCAGGAAAGATAGGCAAAAAGGAAAGGGAGGTGGGGTAGCATTACTGGTTAAAGAAGGAATTAATACAATTGTAATGAAGGATATTAGCTCTGATGATGTGGAATCTGTATGGGTAGAATTGAGAAATACTAAGGGGAAAAAACATTAGTGGGAGTGGTATATAGACCTCCCAACAGTAAGGCGGAGGTTGGGGATGGCATTAAAAGGGAAAGTAAAGAAGCGTGCAATAAGGGCACAGTAGTCATCATGGGTGACTTTAATCTACATATAGATTGGGCCAACCAAATTAGTAACAATACTGTGGAGGAGGAATTCCTGGAGTGTTTACGGGATGGTTTCCTGGACCAATATGTCGAGGAACCAACCAGAGATCAGGCCATCTTAGACTGGGTATTATGTAACGACAAAGGATTAATTAGCAATCTTGTTGTACGAGGCCCCTTGGGTCTGAGCGATCATAATATGATCGAATTCTTCATTAAGATGGAGAATGAAGTAGTTGACTCAGAGACTAGGGTCCTCAATTTAAATAAAGGAAACCACGATGGTCTGAGGAGCGAGTTGGGTAGGATTGATTGGGGAATGGCACTCAAAGGGTTGACGGTGGATAGGCAATGGCAAACATTCAAAGACCGAATGGATGAGCTACAGAATTTGTTCATCCCAGTTTGGCATAAAAATAAAACAAAAAAGGTGACTCAACCATGGCTAACAAGGGAAATTAGGGATAGCATAAGATCCAAGGAGACGACATATAAATTGGCCAGAAAAAGCAATAATCCTGAGGATTGGGAGCAGTTTAGGATTCAACAAAGGAGGACAAAGGGATTAATTAAGAAAGGGAAAATAGAATATGAGAGTAAGCTATCAGGGAACATAAAAACTGACTGTAAAAGCTTTTATAGATATGTGAAGAGAAAAAGATTGGTGAAGTCAAGCGTAGGTCCCTTACAGTCAGAATCAGGGGAATTTATAATGGGAAACAAAGAAATGGCAGACCAACTAAATTCATACTTTGGTTCTGTCTTCACAAAGGAGGACACAAATAACCTCCCAGAGATGCCGGGGAACATAGGGCCTGATGAAAGGGTGGAACTGAAAGAAATCAGTATTTGTAGGGAAATGGTGTTAGGAAAATTGATGGGACTAAAGGCCGATAAATCCCCAGGGCCTGATAATCTACATCCCAGGATACTTAAGGAAGTGGCCCTGGAAATAGCAGATGCATTGCTGGTCATCTTCCAGAACTCGATAGACTCTGGAACAGTACCTATGGATTGGAGGGTAGCTAATGTTACCCCACTATTCAAAAACGGTGGTCGAGAAAAAGCGGGGAATTATAGACCGGTAAGCCTGACATCGGTAGTGGGGAAAATGCTAGAATCTATTATAAAAGATGTAATAGCAGAGCACTTGGTAAGCAGTGACAGGATCGGACAAAGTCAACATGGATTTACAAAAGGTAAATCATGCTTGACTAATCTACTGAAATTTTTGGAGGATGTAACTGGTAAAATAGATAAGGGAGAACCAGTGGATGTGGTGTATTTGGACTTTCAGAAGGCTTTCGATAAGGTCCCACATAAGAGATTAGCGTGCAAAATTAAGGCACATGGGATTGGGGGCAAGGTATTGACTTGGATAGAGAACTGGTTGGCGGACAGAAAGCAAAGAGTTGGAATAAACGGGTCGTTTTCCGAGTGGCAGGCAGTGACTAGTGGGGTACCGCAAGGATCGGTCCTAGGACCCCAGCTGTTCACAATATATATTAATGATCTGGACGAGGGAATTGGATGTAATATCTCCAAATTTGCAGACGACACAAAGCTGGGTGGGAGGGTAAGCTGTGAGGAGGATGTCGTGAAACTCCAGTACGATTTGGACAGATTGGGTGATTGGGCAGAAACATGGCAAATGCACTATAATGTGGATAAATGTGAGGTTATCCACTTTGGTGGCAAAAACAGGAAGGCAGATTATTATTTGAATGGCAATAGATTGGGAGAAGGGGAAGTGCAAAGAGACCTGGGTGTTCTTGTGCACCAATCGCTGAAGGTAAGCATGCCGGTGCAGCAGGCGGTTAAGAAGGCAAATGGTATGTTGGCCTTCGTAGCAAGAGGGTTCGAGTACAGGAACATGGATGTCTTGCTACAGTTGTACAGGGCCTTGGTGAGACCGCACCTTGAGTATTGTGTGCAGTTTTGGTCACCTTACCTGAGGAAGGATGTTCTTGCCATGGAAGGAGTGCAGCGAAGATTCACCAGGCTGATACCTGGGATGGCAGGAATGATGTATGAGGAGAGATTGTGTCGATTGGGCTTATACTCACTGGAGTTTAGAAGATTGAGAGGGGATCTCATCGAAACTTATAAAATTCTGTCAGGCCTGGACAGACTAGATGCAGGAAGGATGTTTATGATGGCCGGGGAGTCCAGAACCAGGGGTCATAGTCTAAGGATAAGGGGTAAGCCATTTAGGACTGACATGAGGAGGAATTTCTTCACCCAGAGAGTGGTGAACCTGTGGAATTCTCTGCCACAGAGGGCGGTGGAGGCCAGTTCATTAAATATATTCAAAAAAGAGTTGGATATATTTCTTAAGGCTATAGGGATCAAGGGATATGGGGAGAAGGCAGGGACAGGGTACTGAATTTGGATGATCAGCCATGATCTCATTGAATGGCGGAGCAGGCTCGAAGGGCCGAATGGCCTACTCCTGCTCCTATCTTCTATGTTTCTATGTTAGTCTGTCCAGGCCTGACAGAATTTTATAGGTTTCGATGAGATCCCCTCTCAATCTTCTAAATTCCAGTGAGTATAAGCCCAATCGACACAATCTCTCTTCATACGTCATTCCTGCCATCCCAGGTATCAGCCTGATGAATCTTCACTGCACTCCTTCCATGGCAAGAACATCCTTCCTCAGGTAAGGCGACCAAAACTGCGCACAATACTCAAGGTGTGGTCTCACCAAGGCCCTGTACAACTGCAGCAAGACATCCTTGTTCTTGTACTCGAACCCTCTTGCTACGAAGGCCAACATACCAGTTGCCTTGTTAACCGCCTGCTGCACCTGCATGCTTACCTTCAGCGACTGGTGCACAAGAACACCCAGGTCTCTTTGCACTTCCCCTTCTCCCAATCTATTGCCATTCAAATAATAATCTGCCTTCCTGTTTTTGCCACCAATGTGGATAACCTCACATTTATCCACATTATAGTGCATTTGCCATGTTTCTGCCCAATCACCCAACCTGTCCAAATCGTGCTAGAGTTTCACGACATCCTCCTCACAGCATACCCTCCCACCCAGCTTTGTGTCGTCTGTAAATTTGGAGATATTTCATCCAATTCCCTCGTCCAGATCATTAATATATATTGTGAACAGCTGGGGTCCTAGGACCGATCCTTGCGGTACCCCACTAGTCACTGCCTGCCACTCGGAAAACGACCCGTTTATTCCAACTCTTTGCATTGTGTCCGCCAACCAGTTCTCTATCCAAGTCAATACCTTGCCCCCAATCCCATGTGCCTTAATTTTGCACGCTAATAGCTGGGGCCCAAGCACTGATCCCTGCACTACCCCACTAATCACCGCCTGCCACCCCGAAAAAGACCCATTTATTCCTACTCTCTTTTAGTTGAAGGACAAATGTTGGCCAAGAGTCTATGAGAACACTCCTGCTGTTCTTCAAATAATACCATATGATCTTTTATGTCCACTTGAACAGGCAGTTTAACATCCCATCCGAAAGATAATGGCCCAGATTTTGCAGTACTATTAACAGCGAGGCTGTCAGTGCTCACCATTACTACAGGGTAAAACTAACAGCAACTTCTGACATCCACACATGCACAATTAAACACAGAAATCCAGAAGTTTCTGTCAGAGATAAACTGCTTCTCCAAAAGGTTGGGCTCTTGCATTGCCAATGGAATCTGCGCAGAAATCACTGTAATGGCGTGAACTTAAACTAATTACCTCCTGCTATCGCAGTAAAGACCAGTGAGAAACTTAAGCCTTGTTCACTCAGGAGTAACTGAGTTTTTAAAGGCATGTTAAGTCATAATTACTGCTGAACAATGTGGTATAGCACCAATATTATGGCCCGGATTTTGCAATAGGAATAGTGGTGAGACTGTCAGCACTTATCGTTATAACGGAGTAAATCGGACAGCACATGCGCAATTAAATGTGGAAATCCAGTAGTTGCTGTCAGAGATATACCGCTCCTCTACAGTGTACACTGTAACAGTCTTCGCCGATAGACTCTGCATTGAAAGACATGCAATGGTGTGAACTTGGGCTGCTTGTCCACTAAAGGTGGCTGAAAAAGTTAGGGTTGGTGCACTCAGGTGTAAGTGAATTTTTAAAGAAAGGAAGAAGAAAGACTTGCATTTCTATAGTGCCTTTTATGACCACCGGACGTCCCAAAGTGCTTTACAGCAAATTAAGTACTTTTTCAAGTGTAGTCACTGTTGTAATGTAGGAAACGGGGCAGCCACTTTGCGCATAGCAAGCTCCCACAAACAGCAATGTAATAATGACAAGATAATCTGTTTTAGTGATGTTGATTGAGGGATAAATATTGGCTAGGACACCAGGGATAACTCCCCTGCTCTTCTTCGAAATATTGCCATAGGATCTTTTACGTCCATCTGAGAGGGATGATGGGGCCTCGGTCTAACACCTCATTTGAAAGATGGCACCTCAGACAGTGCAGCACTCCCTCAGTACTGTACTGGAGTGTCAGGCTTGATTTTTGTGCTCAAGTCTCTGGAGTGGGACTTGAACCCGCAACCTTCTGACTCAGAGGCAAGGGTGCTACCTAAGTGATAATTACTGCCAAACAACCTCTCTCGCCCTGAAATTTTAATTTTACAAATGTGGAGTCTCATTCTATCAGAAGTTATTTAGTGAAGAAGATTTAAAAATTAATTAAAATAATGTTTAACTTTTTCTATCTCTTGTATCTCTCTCTCTTAATCCCATATGTCTTTCCCAATCTATATTTAGCTTTCCGTACATGGTTTAACTCCAATTTATATTTCCTGCTTTATATTTCCTGGGGGTTAAAATTGTTAGTGAGGATTCTTCAATCTGATTGGTTGAAGAACCTCGCTGTTTCTTTTTCCTGCTCACGTACGCTATAGGGGTATCGCAAGGATCAATAATTGGGCCTCCGCTATTTACAATCTATATCAATGACTTAGATGAGAGGGCCGAGTGTACCATATCCAAATTTGCTGACGATACCAAGTAGGTGGAAAGTAAGCTGTGAGGAGGACACAAAGAGGCTGCAAAGGGATATAGATAGGTTAAGTGAGTGGGCAAGAACATGGCAGATGGAATATAATGTGGAGAAATGTGAATTTACCCACTATGATAGGAAAAATAGAAATGCAGAATATTTTTTAAATGGTGAGAGATTGGGAAATATTGGTATTCAGAGGGACCTGGGCATCCTTGCACACGAATCACTGAAAGTTAACATGCAGGTACAGCAAGCAATTAGGAAAGCAAATGGTGTGTTAGCCTTTATTACAAAGGGATTGGAGAAAAAGAGTAAAGAAGTCTTATTACAATTACATAGGGCCTTGGTGAGACTACACCTGGAATACTGTGTACAGTTTTGGTCTCCTTACCTAAGGAAGGATATATATGTCTTAAAGGGAGTGCAACGAAGGTTCAGTCGACTGATTCCTGGGATTTGAGGTAGAAGATCAGCCACGATGTTATAGAATGGCGGAGCAGGCTCGAAGGGCTGAATGGCCTACTTCTGCTCCTATTTCTTATGTTCTTAGATGCATGCCGGATTAGAGCAAGTCTCTGCTCAGAAGCCCAAGAAAGCTTTGAGGGCAGCTGTCATCGAGATGAATGGCAAGCGCCGTTCCTTCGCCGCTGACTGTAAAATCCGGGTCTATATGTTCACTTCTATGTCTTTTACTGTAGTGGGGTTGGTTATCCATTTGAGAGTGCACCCTCATAAAGAATCATATAATCATAGAATGGTTACAGCAAAGAGGAGGCCATTTGGCCCGTCGAGCCCATGCCAGCTCTCTGCAAGAGCACTTCAGCTAGTCCCACTCCCCCGCCCTTTCCCCGTAGCCCTGCAAATTTTTTTCCTTCAGCTACTTATGAAATCCACGATTGAACCTGCCTCCACCGTCCTTTCATGCAGTGCATTCCAGATCATAACCACTCGCTATGTAAAAAAGATTTTTCTCATGTCACCTTTGGTTCTTCTGCCAATCACCTTAAATCTGTGTGCTCTGGTTCTTGACCCTTCCGCCAATGGGAACAGTTTCTCTGTATCTACTCTGTCTAGACCCCTCATGATTTTGAACACCTCGATCAAATCTCCTCTCCACCTCTACAGCTCTAAAGAGAACAACCCCAGCTTTTCCAGTCTATCCATGTAACTGAAGTCCCTCATCACTGGAACCATTCTTGTAAATGTTTTCTGCATCCTCTCTAAAGCCTTCACATCCTTTCTAAAGTGCGGTGCCCAAAATTGGACACAATACACCAGTTGAGGCCAAACCAGTGCTTTATAAATTTTAATCATATCTTCCTTGCTTTTGTACTCTATGCCTCTATTTATGAAGCCCAAGATCCCGTATGCTTTTTTAATCGCTTTCTCAACCAGCCCTGCCACCTTCAACGATTTGTGCACATATTACGCCCAGGTCTCTCTGTTCATGCACTCCCTTTAGAATTGTACCCTTTAGTTTGTATTGCCTCTCTTCGTTCTTCCTGCCAAAATGTATCACTTCGCACTTTGCTGCATTAAATTTTATCTGCCATGTGTCCGCCCATTCCACCAGCCTGTCTATGTCCTCTTGAAGTCTATCACTATCCTCCTCACTGTTCACTATACTTCCAAGTTTTGTGTCATCTGCAAGTTTTGAAATTGTGCTCTGTACACCCACGTCCAAATCATTAATATACATCAAGAAAAGCAGTGGTCCTAGTACCGACCCCTGGGGAACACCACCCAGTTTGAAAAACAACCGTTCATCACTACTCTCTATTTCCTGTCACTGAGCCAATTTCGTATCCATGCAGCCACTGTCCCTTTTATTCCATGGGCCTCAACTTTGCTGGCAAACCTATTATGTGGCACTTTATCAAACGCCTTTTGGAAGTCCATGTTCACCCAATCAACCACATTGCCCTCATCAACCCTCTTCGATACCTCATCAAAAAACTCAATCAAATTAGTTAAACATGATTTGCCTTTGACAGATCCATGCTGGCTTTCCTTAATTAATCCACCCTTGTCCAAGTGACTTAATTTTGTCCCGGATTATCATTTCTAAAAGCTTCCCCGCTACTGAGGTAAAATTGATGTTCTGTAGTTGCTGGGTTTATCCTTACACACTTTTTTGAACAAGGGTGTAACATTTGCAATTCTCCAGTCCTCTGGCACCACCCCCGTATCTAAGGAGGATTGGAAGATTATGGCCAGTACCTCCGCAATTTCCACACTTATCTCCCTCAACATCCTAAGATGCATCCTATTCGATCCTGGTGACTTATCTACTTTAAGTACAGCCAGCCTTTCTAGTAACTCCTCTTTACCAATTTTTATCCCATCCAGTATCTCAACTGCCTCCTCTTTCACTATGACTTTGGCAGCATCTTCTTTCTTGTTAATGACAGATGCAAAGTATTCATTTAGTACCTCAGCCATGCCCTCTGCCTCCATGTGTAGGTCTCCTTTTTGGTCCCTAATCGGCCCCACCCCTCCTCTTACTACCCATTTATTATTTATATGCCTATAGAAGACTTTTGGATTCCCTTTTATGTTAGCTACCTGTCTTTTCTCATACTTTATCTTTGCCCCTCTTATTTCCTTTTTCATTTCCCCTCTGAACTTTCTATATTCCACCTGGTTCTCACTTGTATTCTCAACCTAACGTCTGTCATACGTGCCCTTTCTCTGCTTCATCTTACTCTCTATCTCTTTCATCATCCAGAGAGCTCTGGCTTTGGTTGCCTGACCTTTCCCCCTCATGGGAATGTACCTCGATGGTACCCGAACCATCTCCTCTTTAAAGGCAGCCCATTGTTCGATTACAGTTTTGCCTGCCAATCTTTGATTCCAATTTACCCAGGCCAGATATGTTCTCAACCCACTGAAATTGGCCCTCCTCCAATTAAGTATTTTTACTCTCGATTGCTCCTTGTGCTTTTCCATAGCTAATTTAAACCTTATGCTACTATGATCACTGTTCCTTAAATGTTCCCCTACTGACACTTGCTCCACTTGACCCACCTCATTCCCCAGAATCAGATCCAGCAATGCCTCCTTCCTTGTTGGGCCAGAAACGTTCTGATCAAGAAAGTTCTCCTGAACGCACTTCAGAAATTCTTCCCCCTCTCTGCCCTTTACACTATTACTATACTAGATTGTGTGACACTGCAGTCAGATGTAGGCCAGGCCGAGGAAGGATGGCAGGTTCCTTTGCCTGAAGGATATTAGTGAAGCAGTTGGGATTTTATGACAATCCGGCAGCTTTCCTGGCTATTTAATGTTCCTGGTGTCAGCCCCCAAATCTCCAGATTAATTGAACTCAATTTCACATTGTTGCTATGGTGGGATTTGAACTCACCGTCCCTGGGTTGACTAGTACAAAAAGAATTAAGAAAAAGTATCCTCCAGAGGACTTACTACTGGTGTGTTTAATCTCCGCATCATATACACTTGTGTATCTCCTGGTACATTTCCTATATTAAAACAGTCACTACACTTCAAAAATATAAATTGGCTGTAAAGCGCTTTGGGGTGTCCTGAAATCATGAAACACGCTATTTAAATGCAAGTTCTTTCTTTACGACAAGAACAACTTGCATTTATATAGCTCCTTTAACGCAGTTAAACGTGCCAAGGTGCTTCATCGGTGCGCAATGAAACAAAAATTTGACACGAGTCACATAAAGAGACATTAAGGCAGGTAACCAAAATGTTGATCAAAGAGGTAGGTATTAAGGAGCGTATTAAAGGAGGAGAGAGAGGCCAGAATTCCAGAGCTTAGGGCTTAGGCAGCTGAAGGCACGACAGCCAATGGTGAAGCGATTCAAATCGGAGATGCGCAAGAGGCCAGAATTGGAGGAGCGTAAAGATCTCAAAGGGTTGTAGGGCTGGAGGATGTTACAGAGATATGGAGGGGAGAGGCCATGGAGGGATTTGAAAACAATGAAGAGAATTTCAAAATCGAGGAGTTGCCGGACCAGGAGCCAATGTAGGTCAGGGGTGATGGGTGAAAGCATCTTGGTGCAGAGATTTCAACAAGCTCAAGTCTATGGAGGGTGGAGGATGGGAGGCCGGCCAGGAGAGCTTTGGAATAGTCAAGTCTAGAGGTAACAAAGGCATGGCTGAGGGTTTCAACAACAGATGAACTGAGGCAGGCGATGTTGCAGAGGTGGAAATGGGCAGTCTTGGTGGAGCGGATATGTGTTCGGACGCTTATCTCAGGGTCAAATAGGATTCAAGTTTGCAAATGATCTGATTCAGCCTCATATAGTTGCCAGGGATAGGGATGGATTCGGTGGCTAGGGAATGGAATTTGTGGCAGGGACCAAAGACGACTGGCTTTGGTCTTCCCAATATTTAGTTGGAGGGAATTTCTGCTCATCCAGTACTGGATGTCAGACAAGCAGTGTAACAAATCAGATACAGTGGAATGGTTGAGAGAGGTGGTGATGAGTTAGAGCTGGGTTTCGTCAGCGTCTCTGAACCTAGGAACCCGATGTTGTGTTATCGGATTATGTCACCGAGGGACAGCATTTAGCTGAGAAATAGGAAGGAGCCAAGGATGGATCCTTGAGGCACTCCAGAAGTAACGCTGCAGGAGAGTGAAGAGAAACCATTGCAGATGATTCTCTGGCTACATCTTGATAGATAAGGGTGAAGCCAAAGTGAGGGCAGTCCCACCAATAGTCAGTTATGAATGGTAATAGTAGTGTCTTGGAGCAGTGTTACCCATTCTCTTGATCAGAGTTGCATACATGGCATAGGGACCTAAATGATACTGAAGTACATCTAAGTAATGATTGGTTTCAGAACATTTTCCAAATGTTTACAGCATTAGTTCTGTGTAAGTGAAACCATGACCAATCCTGCTTTATTTACCCCAGTATACTTAGCAGGCTGTAGGATACATCCATCGTAAACTATTTTTGAGAATGTTGTTAGTTTGCCTTGTAACCAGTTTCTTCACTGCATCTTTACAACAATAGTTAAATATACTATAATACCAAAACAAGAATATCAGTGACAAAATTCTAAATATTGGGGTACATTTTGACTCTCTGCGATGCTGTAAAACAGGCGATAGCGAATCGGCTGCCCATTTTACATCCTCTCCTGATGTTTATTTCCATTTATGGCAATGTAAAATGGGCTGCCAATTCACAACGACCCCTTTTACACTATTGCACAGTCAAAATCTACCCCATTGCATGCAAATGGTGCAAATTTATTGCAGTGACTGCACAACTTGTGAATTGCTACTTAAGCTTATTGGCCCGTATTTTCCGATCCCTACGGGTGTGTACGAGCTGTGTACGCACCCGTAGGGACCTTGCAAGTGCCTGCACTGAAAACCGGCATTTCCAATCTGTCAAGAATCCTCTTGACAGATCGAACGCCTGCCCTGGAGAAGGGCCTCTGCGGGGGGGGAGAGTTCCGCTTTCTGCAGAACCTCCGCCTGCTGAAAACCCTTAGAAATCTTACGCCTGGTAAAAGAAGGCATAAGTCCTGCTTTTACCAGGATAAGAGTCTAAAAATGTTTTTAAAAAATGTTTTCACTCATTTATAATTTTAAAAATACTTTAAAAAGGTAAGATTATTTTTAGCCCTGTAAAAAACTTTGATTTTTTTTCAAAAAATTAATTTTTGTTTAAAATATTTAATTTAATGTAATTTTAACTAATTTTAAAAATGTGATTTTAAAAATTTATTTATTTAATGTTTTAATGTGTTTTTGGAGTGATCTCCATTCATACTTTTGACAGGTCTAAGTATGAAGGGAGATTCCCTTCTCCCATAGGTTCTGCATGACCCACGTGATCCCAGGGAAGCATGCAAACCGCATGCGCCCCTGGGATACGTGGGCCCTGCGCATTTTGTCGAGCAGAGGCCCAGGAGCGGAAATGGCTGGACCTCTGGAGCCCTCAGGTAAGGGCATAGAATTTTTCCAGATCGGAGGCCTTCGCACGCAGGGCCATTATTTCAGTACACACCTGCTGCTGGAAATGTATTAATGGTTACTCTAGGATGATTGAAATATGTTGTCACCAACTGGAATCAATATATACCTTTATTTTTTTTAATGTATATTTTTATACTCATGAAGGTCAGTAATGCAATTGATGGGCAATGGAGCTCCCTTTTCCACTTTTAGCAATCAGTGCCCCATCACGTATCCCCAGGTCAAGAGCAGCAACAAGAAGAATAAAGCTCACTTGCTTCAAAAATGTGCCCCAGCCCTAATCCAAGGAAAACAGTTCCTAGTGGATAAATGCACATTTTCTATTGCATGTTGCAGCCAGTAAGATTAACAACTGGGGCCCTTCCCATTACACATTTTAAAGGTTTCCAGTTAACGGGAATAGCTGGATGGAGGAAATATTTAGCATTCGCTGAAGTGTGCCCTTTATTAAGCTCTTATTGTACTTTGCAATTACAGTGTTCACAATTTCCCATTGTCTACTATGTAACAAATGCATTAACATCTGATGGGCACAAAAAAAATCCCAATTTCTTTTTCAAAGCAGAAGTATTCAGAACCACCACAATGCTTGGACCCTAATATTGCCTGACCAAAAAAAAACTTTTTTTCTAAAAAAAAAGTCTTCAAAGGGTTAATTATTTTCCAGTGCTTTAATATTCTTTTTAGATTTGTAACTGTTTTTCATTAAAGACCTGTCTCACCATAGCTTTTGAAGTATATTGATTGTTTCTTGTCTGTTATAACACTCCTTTGGCCTTTCCAATCGATGGAATTAAAACAACGTTATTCTGTGGCTTTTGGTAACTTACAGTATGACATTGTGACTGATAACTTTAAATCAACAAACTCATGAAAGGCAACTTTTCTCACCTACTGAGGACAGTCAAATTGCAGTCCTCATTACAGGTAAATCAAGACCATAAACTAAAATAATCAAATGTTGTATATTTTTACATGTTGGCTTGGCTCAGTTGGTAGCACTCTCTCTGTGTCAGAGGGTTGTGGATTCAAGCCCCTACTCCAGCATTTCAGCACAAAATCTAAGCTGACATCCTTCAGTGCATTACTGAAGGAGTGCTGTCTTGGAGACATTAAACCGAGGCCCTGTCTGCCTGCTCTATTGGTTCAGTGATTGTAAAGGATGTCATTCTTCAAAGAAGAGCAGGGAATTGTCTTTGCATTCTGACATTCACCACCAGAAGAAAAACAGGTTAAATTGTCACTCATCTCATTTCCTGTCTGTGGGATAAAACAGAAAATGCTGGAAATACTCAGCAGTTCAGGCAGTATCTGTGGAGAGAGAAACAGAGTTAATGTTTCAGGTCGATGATCTTTTGTTCTGATACGTTAACTCTGTTTTCTCTCCACAGATGCTGCCTGACCTGCTGAGTGTTTCCAGCATTTTCTGTTTTTATTTCAGATTTCCAGCATCTGCAGTATTTCTGTCTGTGGGGCCTTGCTGTGACAAAATTGTAGAATCATAGAATCATAGACAGTTATAGTACAGAAGGAGGCCATTTCGGCCCATTGTGTCCGTGCCGGCCAACAAAGAGCTATCCAGCCTAATCCCACTTCCCAGCTCTTGGTCTGTAGCCCTGCAGGTTACAGCATTCCAAGTGCACATCCAAGTACTTTTTAAATGTGGTTAGGGTTCCTGCCTCTACCACCCTTTCAGGCAGTGAGTTCCAGACCCCCACAACCTTCTGGGTGAAGAAATTCCCTCTCAAATCCCCTCTAAACCTTCCCCCAATTACTTTAAATCTGTGCCCCCTGGTTTTTGACCCCTCTGCTAAGGGAAATAGGTCCTTTCTATCCACTTTATCTCTGCCCCTCATAATTTTTTACAGCTCAATAAGGTCTCCCCTCAGCCTCCTCTGTTCCAAGGAAAACAGACCCAGCCTATCCAGTCTTTCCTCATAGCTAAGATTCTCTAGTCCCGGCAACATCCTTGTAAATCTCCTCTGTACCCTCTCTAGTGCAATCACATCTTTCCTGTAATGTGGTGACCAGAACTGCACGCAGTACTCTAGCTGAGGCCTAACTAGTGTTTTATACAGTTGAAGCATAACCCCCCTGCTCTTGTATTGTATGCCACAGCTAATAAAGGCAAGCATTCTGTATGCCTTCTTAACCACCTTATCTATCTGGCCTGCTACCTTCAGGGATCTGTGGACATGCACTCCAAGGTTCCTTTGTTCCTCTACACTACTCAGTGTCCTACCATTTAATGTGTATTCCCTTTCCTTGTTAGCCCTCCTCAAATGCATTACCTCACACTTCTCCGGATTGAATTCCATTTGCCACTGTTCTGCCCACCTGACCAATTTATTGATATCTTCCTGCAGTCTACAGCTTCCTTCTTCAGTATCAACCACACAGCCGATTTTAGTATCATCTGCAAATTTTTTAATCATACCCCCTATATTCAAGTCAAGATCATTGATGTATACCACAAAAAGCAAGGGACCTAGTACTGAGCCCTGTGGAACTCCACTGGAAACAGTCTTCCAGTCACAAAAACACCCATCAACCATTACCCTCTGCTTCCTGCCTCCGAGCCAGTTTTGAATCCAACTTGACACTTTGCCCTGGATCCCATGGGCTTTTAACTTCATGACCAGCCTGCCATGTGGACCCTTATCAAAAGCCTTGCTAAAGTCCATATACACTACATCAAATGCACTACCTTCATCTACACTCCTTGTTACCTCCTCAAAAAATTCAGTCAAGTTTGTCAGAGATGACCTTCCCTTAACAAATCCGTGCTGACTATCCTTGATTAATCCGTGTCTTTCTAAATGAAGATTTATCCTGTCCTTCAGAATTCTTTCCAATAATTTTCCCACCACCGAGGTAAGGCTGACTGGCCTGTAATTACTCGGTCTATCCTTTTCTCCCTTTTTAAACAAGGGTACCACATTAGCAGTCCTCCAATCCTCCGGCACCACACCTGAAGCCAGAGAGGATTGAAAAATGATGGTCAGGGCCTCTGCTATTTCCTCTTTTGCTTCGCTTAACAGCCTGGGATACATTTCATCCGGGCCTGGGGATTTATCCACTTTTAAAGCTGCTAAACCCCTTACTACTTCCTCTCTCACTATGTTTATTTCATCTAATATTTCACACTCCTCCCCCCCCCCCCCCGATTTCAATATCTGCTTCGCCCCTCTCCTTTGTGAAAACGGACACAAAGGGCTGGATTTTGATACTGGAGACGTGTAGGAGGCGGGACTACAACTTTTGGGGTTGTAGTCCCGCCTCCATCGAGTTGTGGCCAACCCACGTGATTTTCACTTGATTGACCTTGTTGAGCCCGCCCAGCGGGCTCAGCAGGCTAATTAAGGACCACCCGGCAACAGGTGACGTCACAGATTGACATTTCATCTGTCAAGAGCTTTCTGTACTCCAAGTTAATTCCTTCCTCTCAGGCTGATTTAGAGATCTCTCCAGAACAGAAAGCTGAATGCTGCAACTTTTGACAGCTCGCGGCCATTCTACTTTCTGTGCCAGTGAGATGAGGGACTCCCGAGACCTGAAGGAAGGAAGGCTGTACAGGTAAGTAAAGGTAATTAAACTTCTTTAAACACTTTACACACACCAAACACACTTACCTCTGCACTCATGCACCCATCACTCACCTGAACACTGACATCTCGAACCCTCCAAGCCCCTAAGCCCGACGGTCCGTCTCACTAACTTGGCGTGGTTTGGAGCCGTCGGGAATCCCACACTTCAGGAATAAAAATAGGGATTAAGCTAAAAACTGCCTGTTAACTACCTGTTAACAGGCAGTTAATTGGCACCAATCCCCTTTCTGCCTCGGGGAGGCGGCTCCCAGCACAGGTCGGGTATCCGCTTCCTTTGAAACTGGCATGGAGGCGGGTTGGGGGCGGGATGGGTTCGTGCCCCCTGATTTCGTGATTTTAACCCCTCACACGCCTCCAATCCCGCCTCCACGGCCCAATGAAAATCCTGCCCAAAGTATTCAATAAGAACCCTACCGACGTCTCCCGCCTCCACACACACATTACCTTCATGATCTCTAATAGGCCCTACCCTTTCTTTAATTATCCTCTTACTCTTAATATATTTATAATAAAACATCTTTGGGTTTTCCTTGATTTACTTGCCAAGAATTTTTCATGCTCTCTCTTTGCTTTCCTAATATCATTTTCAATTGCACCTCTGCACTTTCTGTACTCCTCTAAAGATTCTGGAGTATTTAGCCCTCAGTATCTGTCATACGCCTCCCTTTTTTTTCTTTATCCTACCCTATATGTCTCTAGACATCCAGAGGGCTCTAGATTTGTTAGTCCCACCCTTTTTCTTTAAGGGCACATGTTTGGTCTGAACCCTCCGGATCTCCTTCTTGAATGCCTCCCACTGCTCTGATGCTGATTTACCTTCAAGTAGCTGTTTCCAGTCCACTATGGCTAAATCCCCTCTGAGTGTAGCAAAATTTGCTTTTCCCCAGTTTAGAATTTTTATTGCTGGTCTATCCTTGTTCTTTTCCATAACTACCCTAAATCTAACAGAATTATGGTCACTAGCACCAAAATGCTCCCCCACTGATAAGCCTTCTACCTGCCCAGCTTCATTCCCTAAAACTAAGTCCAGATCCGCCCCTTCCCTTGTTGGCCTTGCTACCTACTGGCAAAAAAAGTTCTCCTGGATGCATTTTAGGAATTCCGCACCTTCTATACCCTTCACATTAATTTTATCCCAGTTAATATTGGGGTAGTTGAAATCCCCTACTATTACTGCCCTATAGTTTTTGCACTTCTCAGAAATTTGTCTACATACTTGTTCTTCTATCTCCCTCTCACTGTTTGGGGGTCTGTAGTATACTCCAGCAGAGTGCTCGCCCCTTTTTTGTTTTTCAATTCGACCCATATGGCCTGGTTTGATGATCCCTCCAACATATCATCCCTCCTCACAGCTGTAATAGTTTCTTTAATCAATACCATGACACCCCCTCCCTTTTTACCTCCCTCTCTATCCCATCTGAAAATCCTGTAACCAGGAATGTTGAGCTGCCATACCTGCCCCTCCTTCAGCCTCGTCTCTGTAATAGCTATAATATCATAGTCCCAAGTACCTACCTCTGCCCTCAGCTCATCTGCCTTTTTCGCTATACTCCTTGCATTGAAGTATATACCATTTAGTACAGGCAAACCTCCTTGTTGACTACTATCTAGCCCTTGATTCCTCTGTCCTTCCAATTTACTTTCTACGTTTTTGTTTTCCAATTCCAGTTTTTCTTCCCTCCCTATTGACTCTATACTTAGGTTCCCATCTCCCTGCCAAGCTAGTTTAAACCCTCCCCAACAGCACTAGCAAACCCTCCCACAAGGATATTGGTCCCATTCCCGTTGAGGTGCAACCCGTCTGGCTTGTAGAGGTTCCACCTCCCCCAGAAACAGTTCCAATTCCTCAGGAATCTAAAGCCCTCCCTCCTACACTACCTCTCCAGCCACGCATTCATCTGCTCTATCTTCCTATTTCTGTACTCACTAGCACGTGGCACTGGTAGTAATCCGGAGATTACTTCCTTTGAGTTCCTGCTTTTTAACCTCTTTCCTAGCTCCCTAAACTCTGCCTGCAGGACCTCATCCCTCTTCCTACCTATGTCGTTGGTACCGATATGGACCATGACCTCTGGCTGTTCACCCTCAACCCTCAGAATGCCCTGCAGCCATTCAGTGACATCCTTGACCCTGAAACCAGGGAGGCAACATACCATCCTAGAGTCACATCTGCGGCCGCAGAAACGTCTGTCTGCTCCCCTAACTATTGAATCCCCTATCACTATTGCTCTCCCTCTCCTCTTCTCCCCCGCCTGTGCAGCTGAGCCTTCCATGGTGCTGTGAACTTGGCTCTGGCTGCACTCCCCAGAGGAACCATCACCCTCACCAGTGCTCAGCACCGAATACAGGTTGGTGAGCAAGATGGGCTCAGGGGACTCCTGCACTACCTGCCTGGTCCTCTTCTTCTGTCTGACGGACACCCATTCCCTCTCTGTCTGCACACTCTTAAGCTGTGGGGTGACCACCTCCCAAAACATGCTATCCATGTAGCTCTCAGCCTCGCGGATGCACAGCAGTGACTGCAGCCACCGCTCACGCTCCATAACCTGGTGCTCGAGCTGCTGTAGCTGGCGACACTTCCCGCACATGTGGTCATCCAGACCACAGGAGGTGTCCAGGACTTCCCACATGGCACAGTATGTGCATTCCACAGGTGTGAGCTGCCCTGCCATACCTCTAATTAACAGACTATTTACTAACCTAGCTGGAATAAACTTAAAAACTTTAAGAAAGCCAAGTAAAAACACTTACCAGATACTCACCAATCAGCTCCCTCGCCTTGTTGGGAGCAGCAGCAAGAGTGGACCAAAACAGGCAACATTCGAAAGTGACGTCAGAGATTAAAAGTGACGTCGGCACAAGGGAAGGAGCTGATTGGTAAGTAGGACCTGGTGAGCATTTCTACAGTCCAGTCATTAAAATAAAAGTAAGGTCTCTAGTTTAGAGTAAGTAGTGTTTAAAGTGAAGTAAGGTCCCTAGTGTATTTAATATTCTTTAATTTAAAGGAAGTAAATTAAGGGTAGGACATGGCAGGGCATCTCGGCAATGTGGCGTGCTCCTCCTGTGCTATGTGGGAAGTCAGGGACACTTTTGGTGTCCAGGGCGAACACGTGTGCAGGAAGTGTCTCCAGCTGCAGCTACTAGAAATCCGTGTTTCAGAGCTGGAGCTGTGGTTGGACTCACTGTAGAGCATCCGCGAGGCTGAGATCTTCGTGGATAACACGTTTAATGAGGTGGTCACACCACAGTTAAAGAGTGCACAGGCAGACAGGGAATGGGTGACTGCCAGACAGAGTAAAAGAACTAGGAAGGTAGTGCAGGAGTCCCCTGGGTCCATCTCCCTCTCCAACAGATTTTCCATTTTGGATACTGATGGGGAGATGGTTTCTCAGGGGAATGCAGCAAGAGCCAAGTCCGTGGCGCTACGAGTGGCTCAGTTGCACAGGAGGGGAGGGAAAAGAGTGGGAGAGCAATAGTGACAGGGGATTCTATCGTAAGGGGAACAGATAGACGTTTCTGTGGCTGCAGACGTGACTCCGGGATGGTATGTTGCCTCCCTGGTGCCAGGGTCAAGGATGTCACTGAGCGGCTGCAGGACATTCTGAAGGGGGAGGGTGAACAGCCAGAGGTCGTGGTCCATATTGGTACCAACAATATAGGTAGAAAGAGGGACAAGGTCCTGCAAGCAGAATATAGGGAGCTAGGAAATAAATTAAAAAGCAGGACCTCAAAGGTAGTAATCTCTGGATTACTCACAGTGCCACGTGCTAGTGAGAGCAGAAATAGGAGGATAGACCTGATGTGCCATCAATAACTCAAGGACAAGAAGTTAAAGGATTCAACTGAAGGCTTTTAATCACTAAGAACATTGCACGTCATTCCACATCGGATTCGTCTGGCAGAATGATTCATACAGCTCTTGAGACCTTTATATGACAAAAGACAGGGGCGGAGCCAATACACACAATAGGGGAAAAGGGGGCGGTACACACAATACAATGCAGGTAAAACACAGGGGCTGATGAAGACATATATTTCATCACATTCACCCCTTCTACAGATTTAGTCTGTCCGGGGGTGTGATAGTCCTTCCTGAATGTCGCAACAGTACCTCGGGTTCCGACCGGGAGTCCGTGGTGCCCTCCTGGGCATACCCATGTGCTGGGGGTGTTGCAGGTACTTCTGGGGGTGGTGAGGATGCCTCTGGGGATGGTGGGGGTTCTTCTGGGGGTGGTGAGGATGGGTCGTCGTCGCTTCCTGCCGAGGCGAGGTCCTTTATGGACACGGTGTCCTCACGCCCGTCGGCGTGCTTGACGTACGCGTACTGTGGGTTTGCGTGGAGTAGGTGTACTGCCTCCACGAGGGGATCCGTTTTGTGGCCCCTCACATGCTTCCGTAATAGGACTGTCCCTGGGGTGGAGAGCCATGAAGGTAGGGACACTCCCGAGGTTGATTTGCGGGGAAAAACAAACATCTTCTCGTGAGGAGTGGCATTAGTAGCAGTACACAGTAGCGACCTTATCGAGTGGAGTACATCTGGGAGGACCTCTTGCCAGCAGGAGGTAGGGAGGCCTTTAGACCTTAGTGCTAAGGTGACCGCCTTCCACACCGTCGCGTTCTCCCTCTCCACTTGCCCATTACCCTGGGGGTTATAACTAGTGGTCCGACTCGTGGCTATCCCCTTCGACAGCAGGTATTGGCGCAGTTCGTCGCTCATGAACGACGCCCCCCTGTCAGTGTGGATGTAGTTCGGCATGCTGAACATGCAAAACAGGCTGCCGAGGCACTTGATGACCGTGGCATTGGTAATGTCTGGGCAGGGGTAGGCGAATGGGAAGCGGGAGTACTCGTCCACAATGTTGAGAAAGTACACATTGCGGTCGGTGGAGGGGAGTGGTCCCTTGAAATCTAAGCTCAGGCGCTCGAATGGCCGTGTAGCTTTGATCAGGTGGGCTCGGTTGGGCCTGTAAAAACGGGGCTTGCATTCCGCACAAGTGCGGCAGTCCCTGGTCATAGACCGGACCTCCTCGATGGAATAGGGCAGGTTACGGGATTTTATGAAGTGAAATAGCCGGGTGACCCCCGGGTGGCAGAGGCCATTGTGGAGGCCCTGTAGCCTGTCCCCCTGGATGCTGGCACACATCCCTCGTGATAAGGCATTGGGGGATTCGTTGAGGGCCCCCGGCCTATATATTATGTCGTACTCAAACGTGGAGAGTTCGATCCGCCACCTGAGAATTTTGTCGTTCTTGATCTTCCTCCTCTGTTTGTTGTTAAACATGAAGGCTACCGACCGCTGGTCGGTAAGCAGGGTGAAGCGTTTGCCGGCTAGGTAGTGCCTCCAGTGCCGCACTGCCTCCACTATGGCCTGGGCCTCCTTCTCTACCGAGGAGTGCCTGATCTCGGGCCCTTGGAGGGTTCTTGAGAAAAAGGCTACGGGCCGCCCATCCTGGTTGAGGGTGGCTGCTAAAGCGAAGTCGGACGCATCGCTTTCGACCTGGAAAGGGATGTTTTCGTCCACTGCCCGCAGCGCGGCCTTCTCAATGTCGTGTTTAATGCTGTTGAAGGCGGCGTGGGCCTCGGCCGTGAGCGGGAAGGACGTTGATTTCGGGAGGGGACGGGCCTTGTCGGAATAATTGGGGACCCATTGGGCGTAATAGTAGAAAAACCCCAGGCACCTTTTCAGGGCCTTGGGAGTGTTTGGTAGGGGTAGCTCCCGTAGGGGGCGCAATCGGTCGGGGTCCGGACCGATTTCCCCGTTTTCCACCACGCAGCCCAGGATACAGAGGCGCGTAGTGCTAAAGACACACTTATCCTCGTTGTAGGTGAGATTGAGTCTGAGGGCGGTTTTCAGAAATCTCGCGAGGTTCGAGTCGTGGTCTTGCTGGTCATGGCCGCAGATGGTGACGTTGTCTAGGTATGGATAGGTGGCTGTTAACTGGTTCTCATCGACCATGCGGTCCATCTCCCGCTGGAAGACCGAGACCCCATTCGTTACCCCAAAGGGGACTCTGAGGAAGTGGTAGAGGCGTCCGTTCGCCTCGAAGGCGGTGTATGGACGGTCCTCCGGCCTAATGGGAAGCTGGTGGTATGCCGATTTTAGGTCGATGGTGGAAAACACCCGGTATTGCGCAATTTGGTTAACCATATCCGCTATGCGGGGCAGAGGGTAGGCGTCTAGCTGGGTGTATAGATTAACCGTCTGGCTATAATCTATCACCATCCACTTCTTTTTGCTACCCTTAACTACTACTACCTGGGCACGCCACGGGCTGGTACTGCATTCAATGATACCCTCCCGCTTGAGTCTTTCTACTTCAGACGCAATGAACCGTCTGTCCTCCCAGCTGTACCGCCTACTCTTGGTCGCTATGGGTCGACAGTTGGGTGCGAGGTTGGCGAACAGAGAGGGCGGCTTGACCTTCAGGGTAGCCAGACCGCACACTGTGAGGGGCGGCTGGGACCTACCGTAGGTAAGCGTGATACTTTGGTGGTGGCACTGGAAGTCCAGGCCCAAGATCACGCTCACACAGAGATCTGGCATTATCAACAGTTTAAAATCTCTGTAATCAGTGCCTTTTACCGACAACATAACCACGCAGAAACCTGTAATTTTTGAGGTATGAGTCTTATCAGCCATGGCGATTTTGCCCTGTGTAGGGACTATCATTAGTGAAAGTCGTTTTACCAGGCTAGGATGAATAAAGCTTTCAGTGCTCCCGCAGTCAATCAAGCATTTAACCTTGTTCCCGTTTACCTCTATGTCCATCATCGATCTAGACAACGGATGTGGCCTGGATTGATCCACTGTGATTGAGGCCACCAGTGGGTCCTGGGGGTCCGTGTAGTCGGGACAAGTTGGTGGACTCCATGAGGGTGGACAAGATGGCGTCCAAGATGGCCGCCCCCACGGCGCGCACACGGCGGTGGCGGAGTTGGAGGCGGGGTTCCTTCTGCAGACTTTACTGAAATGTCCTTTCTTCCCGCATTTAAAACAGGTGGTGCCCTTCGCTGGGCACAAATGCCTGGAGTGTTTGTCCTGGCCGCAGAAGTAGCATTTCAGGCCCCGATGCATCGCGGCAGTAGTGGGGCTCCTCGGTGGAGGCTGGGGCTCCGACGGTGCTGGGCTGGCCTGAGACCTGGGAGGTGAAGATGGCTTCCAAGATGGCGGCCCCCACGGCGTGCACGAGGCGGAGTGGGCCGCGTGGCCTGAGGAACAGGATTCAGAGTTCCTCTGGGCCATATCCAGTGATCGCGCTATGCCCATAGCCTGTTTTAAGTCCAGTCCCTCCTTTTCAAACAGTTTCTGCCGAATGTAATTTGAACTGAGGCCCGCAATAAAGGAGTCTCGGATCAGCTCCTCCGTGTACACGGTGGCAGACACGGCCTTACAGTTACAGTCTCTGCCCAGTACTTTTAGGCTTAGCATGAAGTCCTCTAGTGACTCACCATGCCACTGCGTGCGAGTAGTCAGAAGATGCCTGGCGTACACCTCGTTTATTGGCCGCACGTAGTGGGCCTTCAGAATGGTGCAGGCATCCTCGTAGCTGGTGGCATCTCGGATGAGAGGGGAGACCCGATGACTCACCTGGTTTCGCAGGATTCCCAGTTTCACGTCTCCGGTGGCAGTCGCGGCTGCTATGGCGGTGGCTGAGGTTTCGATGAAAAATTCGAAGCATTGGAACCAGTGTCCGAACTGTGTGGCTGCGTCTGTGGCATGGGGGTCCAGATCCAAGCGCTCTGGTTTCAGGAGTCGATCCATCTTGGTGTTTTAGTGATTAAAATTGATGTGCCATCAATAACTCAAGGACAAGAAGTTAAAGGATTCAACTGAAGGCTTTTAATCACTAAGAACATTGCACGTCATTCCACATCGGATTCGTCTGGCAGAATGACTCATACAGCTCTTGAGACCTTTATATGACAAAAGACAGGGGCGGAGCCAATACACACAATAGGGGAAAAGGGGGCGGTACACACAATACAATGCAGGTAAAACACAGGGGCTGATGAAGACATATATTTCATCACAAGACCAGATGAATGCGTGGCTGCAGAGATGGTGTAGGAGGGAGGGATTTAAATTCCTGAGGCATTGGGACCGATTCTGGAGAAGATACAAGCTGGACAGGTTACACCTCCGCAGAAACGGGACCAACATCCTCGCAGGGGGGTTTGCTAGTGCTGTTGGGAAGGATTTAAACTAGTCTGTCAGGGGTCTGGGAACCTAAGTGTGGGCCCAGAACGGAGAGAATCAAAGCTGGAAGTGCAAGTTAGAAAAGTAGTCCGCAAAACTAGTAGGGAGCAGAAACAAAAGCCAACAGTAAAGAGGGTCAAAGTGCAGAAAAATATTAAACAGGCAAAGTTGAAGGCACTTTATCTAAATGCACGTAGCATTCGCAGCAAGGTGGATGAATTAATGGCACTAATAGAAGTAAATGGGTATGATGCAATTGCCATTACATGGTTGCAGGGTAACCAAAGCTGGGAACTGAATGTTCCAGGGTACTCTACATTTAAGAAGGACAGAGAAAAGGGAAAAGGAGGTGGCGTAGCACTGTTAATAAGGGATGAGCTCGGTACGGCAGAGATCAAAGATCTTGGCTCGGCAGATCGTGATGTAGAACTGGAATCAGTTTGGGTGGAGCTAAGAAACAGCAAATGGCGGGAAACATTGGTGGGAGTTGTGTATAGGCCACCAAACAGTAATGGTAATGTAGGGCACAGTATCAATCAAGAGATGAGAAGTGCATGTAACAAGGGCAATATGGTAATCATGGGGGACTTTAATCTACATATTGACTGAGCAAATCAAATTACGACTAATGGTGTGGAGGACGAATTCTTGGAATGCATGCAAGATGGTTTCCTGGATCAGTATGTGGAGGAACCAACCAAGGAACAGGCTATTCTGGATCTGGTACTGCGTAATGAGAAAGGGCTAATCAATAATCTTGTGGTAAAGGGGCCTTTAGGGACAAGTGACCATAATATGATTGAATTTTACATTAAGTTTGAGAGTGATGTAGTCCAATCTGAAACTAAGGTTTTCAATCTAAGCAGAGGAAACTACAAGGTTATGAGGGACAAGTTGGCCATGGTGGATTGGGAGACTGCACTAAAAGGTATGAAGGTGGACATACAATGGCTAACATTCAAGGGAATAATGCATAATTTGCAACAAACATATATTCCACTAGGGCATAAAAACCCAAAAGGAAAAGTGATCCAACCATGGCTAACAAAAGAAATTAAAGCTAGTATTAAGTCAAAGGAGGAAGCTTATAAATTTGCCAGAAAAAGCGGTCAGCCTGAGGATTGGGAACTTTTTAGAAATTAGCAAAGGGGGACCAAGAAATTGATAAAGAAGGGGAAAATGGAATATGAGCACAAACTAGTGAAAAATATAAAAATGGATTGTAAAAGCTTCTATAGGAATGTGAAAAGGAAAAGACTGGTGAAGGTAAATGTAGGTCCTTTACAGTCAGAGATGGGAGAATTTATAATGGGGAATGAGGAAATGGAAGAGAAATTAAATAAATACTTTCTTTCTGTCTTCACGGAGGAAGACACAAAAAACCTCCCAGAAATACGAGAAAACCAAGGGTGTGGAGAGAATGAGGAACTTAAAGAAATTATTAGTAAAAAAACAGTACTAGCAAAATTAATGGGACTAAAAGTCGACAAATCCCAAGGACCGGATGACCTACATCCTAGGGTTTTGAAAGAGGTGGCCATTGGAACAGTGGACGTATTGGTTGTCATCTTCCAAAATTCTATAGATTCTGGAAAGGTTCCTGCAGATTGGAGGATAGCAAATGTAACCCTGCTATTTAAGAAAGGAGGGAGAGAGAAAATGGGGAACTACAGACCTGTTAGCCTCACATCCGTAGTTGGGAAAATGCTGGAATCTATTATAAAGGATGCAATACCTGGGCACTTAGAAACTAACAGTAAGATTGGGCAGAGTCAACATGGATTTATGAAAGGGAAATCCTGTTTGACAAACCTATTGGAGTTCTTTGAGGATGTAACTAGTGGAGTAGACAAAAGGGAACCGGTAGATGTGGTGTATCTGGATTTTCAAAAGGCCTTCGATAAGGTCCCACATAAGAGGTTGGTGAACAAAATTAGGGCACATGGAATTGGGGGTAACATACTAGCATGGATTGAGAATTGGTTAACAGACAGAAGAAAAAAGAGTAGGGATGAACGGGTCTTTTTCAGGATGGCAGGCTGTGACTAGTGGGATACCGCAAGGATTGGTGCTTGGGCCCCAGCTATTCACAATCTATATCAATGATTTGGATGAGGGGACTAAATGTAACATTTCCAAATTTGCTGATGATACAAAGCTAGGTGGCAGTGTCAGTTGCAAAGAGGATGTGAAGAGGCTTCAAGGGATCTCGACAGGCTCAGTGAGTGGGCAAGAACATGGCAGATGGAATAGAATGTGGATAAATGTGAAGTTATCCACTTTGGTAGAAAAAAACAGAAAGGCAGAGTATTTCCTAAATGGTGAAAGATTGGGGAATGCAGATGCTCAAAGGGACCTAGGTGTCCTTGTACATGAGTCACTGAAAGTGAATGTGCAGGTGCAGCAAGCCATTAGGAAGGCAAATGGTATGCTGGCCTTCATTACAAGAGGATTTGAGTACAGGAGTAAAGAAGTCTTACTCCAATTATATGGGGCCTTGGTGAGACCACACCTGAAGTACTTTGTACAATTTTGGTCTCCTTACCCAAGGAAGGATATACTTGCCATAGAGGGAGTACAACGAAGGTTCACGAGATTGATTCCTGGGGTGGCGGGACTGTCATATGAGAAGAGATTGAGTAAACTAGGCCTGTGTTCTCTTGAATTCAGAATAATGAGCGGGGATCTCACTGAAGCATACAAAATTATTACAGGGCTTGATAGGATGGATGCTGGGAGAATGTTTCCCTTGGCTGGGGAGTCTAGAACCAGGGGCCACAGCCTCAAGATAAAGGGTAGGCCATTCAGGACTGAGATGAGAAGAAATCTCTTCACACAGAGGGTGGTGAATCTTTGGAATTCTCTACCCCAGAGGGCTGTGGAGGCTCAGTCATTGGGTATATTCAAAACAGAAGTCGATAGATTTCCGACTAGTAAGGGCATCAAGGGATATGGCGATAGGGCCGGTGAATGGAGTTGAGGCAGAAGATCAGCCATGATCTCATTGAATGGCAGAGCAGGCTCGAAGGGCCGAATGGCCTACTCCTGCTCTATTTCTTATGTTCTTGTGCCGACGTCACTTTTGACTTCTGACGTCACTCTTTGAAAATTCTGCTGATGCTGAGTTGATACCGCCGCTGCCGCCTCGCCGCTCCTCCCAGGTTCGCACTGCCGACGCTGTTTGCCTACAAAACAACCGTGATTACACTTCAAAAGCAATTAATTGGCTGTGCGGTGCTTTTCAACACCCTGAGGACAGATAAGATGCTACATCAAGTTTCCTCTATAAATCCTTATTAATAGAATAGTTTTCAATGGGGAACTGTGAAGCATAGGATTTATTCCACTTGATAATTATCAGATCTTTCTTACTTATGGAATCACACCGTATAATACTTTAATGTCTTTATTAAAAATAATATACCATGGGATTTCATATGAATGAGTACGCTATTTTAACAAAAGCTAAAATATCTCAATGTGATTTCAACCCATTGAATTTATCAGTGAAAATAATGTTTTATTGATGACCATTTGTACATCATTAGATTTTGTTGCATTTATTATGCTTGAATTACTTTAATGAGAACTGAAACAAGGACAATATTTTAATCATCTGCAGTAGATAAGAGTTGCCTTTCACCAGTCTGCTGATTAGCAAAGAACGTGTTCTGAGTTTGTATAAAATGACTCTGTCTGCTATTTTAATAAAGGCCCTAACCATTTTAAAAGAAATGGATTGAGACTGTGGTTAAAATGGTGGATAGAAAAATGTGATACAAATGTGCTCTCATAAAATTCCTTTGTACACTATTTTAATGAAGGTGTTAAAACATTGCAGAGTGTGAAATCTACCCCCATGTTCCATTGTTCCCTGTTGATCCATTTGCATACATAATTTGAATGGAATATTATTGTAACAATCTGATGATTTAATTTCCCTCAAGAACTATTACCAAGTTATTAAAAGACTTTGCAAATTGATTTGGGAGATTGTCAACTAAAACCTTTAACCCAACTAACATTGATGCATTGAAAATTGCCCCACTGCACGGCACACATATAGCAGCAGAGGAAAAGGAGAATACTTGAGTAAGGGTGATTGACTGCTAAAAAGCCTTTGACCTAACCAATCACAATATCCTGATGCAGAAACAAAATAATCATGACACTCACCCTGACTTACTATGATGGGTCACGACATTCCTGTTACACCATACAAAGAGAACTGAAATCTTTACTGGCTATAAAGCACTTTAGGACGGCCTATGGTCGTGAAAGGCGCTATATAAATGCAAGTCTTTCTTTCTTTTACCACGGTGTCCAGATGGGAAAAAGCCAGCAGTGCGTCCCCACAACATACCAGATTAATTCCCTCTTTTTAACAATTGACCACTGACTGTGTTTGGATGATGAAAGAGCCAAAAATGTGGATGATGAAATGGGTTTTCAAAAGTAGCACTACTGAAAATCTTACAAAAGCTCTAGATGGTCTTGCTTAATGGACAGGAAGATCCTAGGTGAAATTTCTAGTGGGTATGTGATCGAAGTCCAAAACTATCCATAATTTGGCAATAATTTGGGCTAAATTGACAATCTAACTGAGCTCTGCACGCTTGAGGGCAAACTTGCTCTTCCACAAGATGGCCTAAGGTTTAATTTAAATATTAAAATGTATGGTGATATCAATCTAATGAGGACAAGCAAGATTCCATGTTTTTATTGTGGGGAGTGAACCGAGTGTTTACTTAGCACATCTAAAATGAGCAATGCAGGCCAGCCTGGTTTAAGGCCAATAGGAACTTATTGCTTAAAGGGGGGAACCAGTTGGGTTTGTTCCTCTATCATTTCTGAATGCAAATTTTCATGGTGGATTTCTAAACGTTTGGGATTTTTTTAACTGGGTTTTTGCATTTTTCTATGGATTTTTAGTATAGGCATTTTTGATAGCTCCAATTAAAAATCATAGATCCGTATTTTCCGATCGGAGGTTTCCTGCGTGCGGATGCCTCCGATCTGGAAAAAATCTACGCCCTCACCTGAGGGCTCCGGAAGGCCGGACATTTCCGCGCACAGAGGCCCAAGTATCGCAGGGGCGCAGGCAATTTGCAAGCGTCCCTGGGCTCACGTGGGCCATGGGGAACCAATAGAAAAGGGAATCCCCCTTCATACTTTTGACAGGTCTCTCAGCTTAGATCCGTCAAAAGTATGAATGGGGATCACTCAAAAAACACACTAAAACATTAAAAAAAAAAAATTTAAATCACGTTTTTAAAATTTGTTAAAGTTACATTAAATTAAATATTTTAAACAAGAATTACATTTTTTGAAAAAAATAATTACAGGGCTAAAAATAAACTTACCTTTTTTAAAAGTATTTTAAAATTATAAATGAGTGGAAAAGAATATTTTTTTACTTTTTTAAACTCTTATGCTGGTAAAAGCAAGCCTTACGCTGCTTTTACCAGGCGTAAGATTTTTAAGTGATTTCAGTGGGCGGAGGTTTTGCAGAAAGCGGAACTCTCCACCCACAGAGGCCCTTCTCCAGGGCAGGCAAATGATCTGTCAAGAGGATTCTTGACAGGTCGGAAATGTCCGTTTTCAGCGCATGTGCTTCGCATGCCTGAAACCGGCACTTGCGAGACCCCTACGGGTGTGTACACAGCTCATACACACCCGTAGGGATCGGAAAATTCGGGCCAGTATGTGGGAATTCTTTGGCTGTTCCTCTCTTGTTGTGTAATTTGGAGGAGCATGGAAGGAGGGATGTGATGCCATTTTACATTTACAGAGGAGAACTATCCTTACCTAGGCAGCAGTGTGTACAGACCCCGGCATCTGGGAATGTCTGAGCAAAACTTCCTTGACAGGCTTGACTTCACTAAGGAGGCAGTGATGCAATGGAGCTCCCAATGCTTCCAAGCCAATGGGGAATCAAGATTACCGCAGCAATGAACTTTTATCTCAGGCTAATTCCAAGTACCACAGAAAACATAAATCAATCTGCAGCACACAAATGCATCAAGCAGGTCACTGATGCATTTTTCACTAGGGAAACACATTTGTCACTTTCCCTCTGAACAATCACCAGCAGTTTGGAAGGCCCCTCCCATTTTACCACATCACACGATTCTCCAAAATCATGGCTGTTTAGATGGCACACCTGGAATTATCCAGGTCCCTGTACACAACCCAATGGCTTACATAAACTGCATGATGTTCCACTCCATCAATGATCAAGGGGTCAGTGATGAGCAAAACAGAAACATGTAAGTGAATAACCATTTCCCCAACAGCATTCAGTTTAAGATAGCCCTCTGTGCCTGGATTATTCGAAGGAGAAGACAGGCTGTGAGGATGGCTCCTAAGGGACCAAGGCTACCTTCTTTAACCGTGACTCATTATGTATTTGAGATGTCATAAACAGCAGCTGAAGGAAGATGTAACCATGCCCATGCAGCTACCAGAATCATTCTTGAATGCACTATGGGCATCTTGAAGCAGTGTTTCAGATAACTGGACAGATCAAGGAAGGGATATTTTACAACACAGCCCTGTCAGGTCTTAAAGATTATTGTAGCTTACTGCATACTGCATAACGTTTCCACCTATAAAGTTAGGTTGAGGAGTAGAAGGCCCATCCCCAGCTAAAGGTAAAGTAAGATCTTAATAATTAGCTGGATGATTTCTCTGCTGAAATATCTTTGCAGGCAGCAAGAGTTATATGCCAGGCTATCACAGCATAAACTGAGTGACACAACTGGCTAATCCATTAAAAACATTCTCCAGATGTGCACATTGCAGTTGCAATAGACCTTCACCAAAGTTATCTTTTGCACTAAATCAACTACCATTGATGCGGTTCTGTGATCTGTTAATATCTTACTCGACACCGTAAAAAGAAAAGTCTCTGGACACAGTGCAACCACATTTAATTTCCTAAAAATTATGTGGTTATGTGGCTTATGTTTCTTCCCCAGTGCCTTCCTTTAGCGACAGTATATACTTTATGTGCTGTAGTACGTAGCCATGTTGTTCCTGTTTGGTGCTTCTCCTAGTGAGAGGAGTAAGAGAGGTGGTTGGATGCTGTGTGTCAGTGAGAGCCTCTTGAGATTGAGATGGCCCTATACCTTCTTGTACTGGGTCATGAGATGGCACTGGAGCTGCTTCTACCATATTAGTTGCTGTCCTTTGTTTGGCACGTGTATTGTCATTTGAATAAGAGGCTAGATCGTTCGGATGTAGTTTACTGCTGAGAGGCTCCAATCATGCCCTAGCTACTGAGTACTGCCTGTGCATGATCACACTGATCTGTGTGGGGGAAGACCTCTGTCCAGCAATGAGAGAGTGAAGTCCTGCCAAATGGATCTGTCCTGCATGTTGAAGCTAAACAGAACATTTGATCCGAACTCCCTCATAGGAGATTTTCCTACAGTACGAAAGACCTCCGTCACTGAGGGCTCTGATTCAGATGCCCCTGGTGTTGCCATTTCCTTCATGGCGGACTGTATATCAATGTGTTGTACATGACTATACAGATGTGGTTAGTGGACTCCCCTACAGTCACTGCCACACTTCACAGGGTGCTTGGCACACTCTCTAATGACAGTAAAAAGAAAGGTTTTTCAGGTAACATTCTTTTTCAAATGCAGGTCCCTTGAGATCCAAATTCCAGGGCTCTGCAGCTGAGGAAAGACACAAGCTGGCCCTCCAACCAGCAGGTTCCTGTTCCTCCTCTGTCACCACCACATGCTCTTGTCCACTCACATTCTATAATTCACACAATGTATGTTCCTCAAACTGACCAACTAAATGCTCGGAGGTGAATGTACCTGTGCTGGTGCTTGTTACAGATGAAGTTCTTGAAGATGCTGGGTTGCTGGCCATCTGGGGCATGTGGGCTGGTTCTTCTGGGATGCCTATAGAAACAGAAGAGGAGTATGTTAGAATGCTAGCTGAAAGACACACCTCCAAACAGAGATTATATAGCTAGAGTGTGTGCCATGGTAACGTGTTGGAATACACGTGATGTGAATGAGTGAGTAAGCTGACCATAAAGAAGAATACCCTCAGTCAACTAGTCCTGGGACTCAGTGAAGTAACTACTAACAATACTAACAATAACCAGCCCCAGGACAGTGACAGGGTAACACAAAGAATTCGACCCAACACAATCGTCGCTAAGCAAAAGGAAAAATATCTGACATATTGGGCAGAAACAACAAAAACCCAAAGCAAACTCAATTGCTACTTGGCCCTAAACAGACAATACAACATAGCTGATTACCTGACCATGGTAAAGGATAACAAACTGAGAAGAACCTTGACAAGGTACAGACTTAGCGAACATAGCCTAGCGATCGAAAAAGGCAGACACAGGCAGACCAGGCTGCCAAGAGAAGACAGGATATGCGCTCACTGCAGTCAGGGAGTAGTAGAGACAGAGATGCACTTCCTCACAGCCTGTGGAAAATATCAGGGCATCAGGGAGAATTTCTACCAAAAATTCTCACAAATATGCCCTGAATTCAGAAATCTGAATGACAACCAAAAACTCCCATTCCTACTGGGGGAGGAGAGAAGCTGTGTAACACTGGCGGCACACTATGTTACAGCTTGCCATGAACAGAGGGACAACCAGTAAACTAAGAAAAGAGTATATATAAACAAGGCGAATGTATATTTATACACTCAGGGATATACCTGTTTATACACTGTATGAATAGAACTGCGTTTATGTGTTCAACCATAAATGTATTTTGATGCTTTGGCAACATAAGATGTACCTTATCATGCCAATAAAGCGATTTGAATTTGAGTAAGAGGAGAAAGAATAGATGGAATGGAATGGTACTCAGCTTAAGCACCAGGAGTGAAAAATATCCCCTATGATTGCAATGGATAAATTCACACTGGTGCAGTCTGTGTTCTTCTGAGATTTGTACTTAAGGTACATTTGACTAGACTTGTCTCCAATGGGAGTAATTTTAACCTGCGAGCAAAGTGAGGAAATTCAAAGTATGAGTCCCAAATTGTTCACTGGTATCTGTGCACAAGGGACAATCTCCTAGCAGACCCCCAACCAAAACAGCCCAAACTACACAAGCATTGCTCCCACAGATGCAGCTTCAGTGGCAGATGGAAATTGAAAACCACCCTCAATCCCAAGAGATTCCCTTACAAATCTTGCACTCAGCTAGAATATTGCCCAGTAAAGCACGATGGGGCATCTTTTCCTGCAATCTATCAACAAGACAGCATAATAAGCTTAACATCAGCAATGTGTTTTAGTTCTATGAGGTTTTCCCTTGTGAGATATACATAATGTCAGCTTTTATTACAAATCTCATAATTCTAACACTCAAAATGAGAAAGGAATTTTAAACTGCCGAAACAGCCATGCTTTAAGCATGTTTTTCTCTTTAACGATAGGATTGTCATCAAACTTGATTAAATTAAATGTCAAATATGCTGCTTTGCCTCATGACTTCAACATAATCTCTTTTCATATTTCCCAAATAGTAAAATACAATATGACAGGAAAATAACTGCTGTAGATGGATGAAGTGGGCCTTTTTTAATAAATATTAGTACTAAAGTAGAATTTGCAATCGAATTATCTGAGTGTTTCACTGGTGCTGATACCTTGCAGTCTTTTTAACTGCACTGTAGTAGATTTTACCTACACTCTCCACAATGATCCTTAGGTCAAAGCAAGCTCCTATCTTAAATAATTCTTCATCGAAAGAACCTTGCTGCATTCTAATTGATGCATTTCACATTGATAACGTTGATTGTGTTTCCTGGTCATATTCAATTTGGGTTTCTTGGCGATAATATTTTATTTATTATCATTATTATGTTGGAATCTGTCACTAGTAAGATTTTGACTTAAAATGTAATGAAAGCAATTTTATAGCTCAATTACAGGAACAACTGTTTCTCAAGTTGTTCATTTTCATTTACTTTTATTCTGCTTAACTTAGACTTGCTAACAAAAATGTGATTTATTCTGTTTTGAGGGCCAATTGCCAACTACACAATAATACAAGGTTTTGTAGATGCATTTGAATTGGGATTTTCTTAATTTTTGTCGAACCATTGCATATATAATCCATTGTAATATGTGCGCTCCACAATGGATTACTGAAACGTTCTCCAATTATACCGGTTAAGTTGAAATTTAGCTGTTTGAGATGTATGAAAGAAGCAATACCACAGGCACGTCCTGATTGGTTAATTTTCTGCCCACCTTGCTAATGACATCATGGTTGAAATTTTGACCCTCGGCGGGGGTGTAAAACAGGAGGTAGTGAATAATTGAGGTTGATGCAAAGGAAAATTGGATGTGGTCAATGATCGCTGTAAGCTGTGCTGTGTTCTGCATGGCCTGTATCTTTTAATGCGTAGTCCCTTTAAATTTTTGGGCATGCGCGGTCTTTACAATGTAAAAGCCAGTGAGCGGCCTGTGCGGGACCTTTTAGATTACTGTGCGGCCGCGTGCGCGCGCACCTTAGCGGAAACATTGGATGTAGTGTGTAACTGGCGGCCGATCTACCCCCACCAAAGTTCAAAGGTGCACCCAATGTTTCATAAAAATCACCCAAACACAAATTCTGCTTAATCACCATTATGATTGGCAGCCAATAAAATCTATTAAAAATGGGTTCTTAATTGTTTCTTTATAAAAAAATTAAATATGTTCCCATTTATTTTAACTAATTAACTTCAATAACATTTATGTTTTATGTACAATATTTATTGTGACGTGCAATTTTTCATATTTGACTTGCGATTATGGTCCTTCACAAAGATAAATAGTTTTTGTGTGTGTGTATGTATATGTGTATATATATATATTATATATATATGTGTGTGTGTTTTCTTCCATAAGGTATCAGTTAATAAGACTGCTGAACTGACCAACAGATGTGTACTGATTTTTATTGTTTTGTTTTGTTTCAGGCAACAGATGCTGACCTTGGTCCAAATGTAACTTATCGTATAAGAACTGAGGAGGCCAGACAGCTATTTTCTGTCAATCAGTGGACAGGAGAATTGTCAATTTTAGAGTCTGTGGATTATGAAACTCTATCTACTGCAGATGCAAGTTACACTTTTGTAGTCGAGGCACTGGACAGTGGGGGAAGCATGCCTCCAGGTTTAGCTACTGTGACTGTCCAAATAAAGGTAAGTGATGTATGTTGGTTTAACTCAGATTAAAATTTGCACAGTAAGATGTAAAATTAGTTAACAGTGCATAGATCTAAATGGTACTCAAATTGCACTGCCTGATTTAAGTTTAAAGAAAAATTCAAACCTTTTTAGAATGCAGTAAATTTAAATCCAATTTATCCACCATATTCTTCTGCAATACTTCCTAACTCTGCTTATCTAAAAACATAACCCTATTGCCTCCTCGTCTTCAGATATTTATCCAGTTTTCCCTATAACGGATTCAATTAGCTCAGCTTAATCAACTCCCAATTCATTCCATGCTCCAATATCTCTCTGCATGAAGAAATGTCATATACCTGTAACACCAGCAAGGCACAGTGCCATATTTTAAAAGTACTAGACAGCCTGTCCTACATCCCAGGATCTTTTAAAACTTTGTATGGAATCTTTTTAATGTTAGTGTAGCCATGGCTCAGTGGGCAGCACTCTTGTCTCCGAGTCAGAAGGTTGTGGGTGCAAGTCCCACTCCAGAAACTTGAGCACAAAATCTAGGCTGTCACTCCAGTGCAGTGCTGAGGGAGTGCTGCTTTCGGTTGAGACATTAAACCGAGGCCCCGTCTGCCCTCACAGGTGGACGTAAAAGATCCCATGCCATTATTTCAAAGAAGAGCAGAGGTGTTCTCCCCGGTGTCCTGGCCAATATTTATCCCTAAACCAACATCACTAAAAAACAGATGATCTGGTCATTATCTCATTGCTGTTTGTGGGAGCTTGCTGTGCACAAATTGGCTGCCGTGTTTCCTACATTACAACAGTGACTACACTTCCAAAAGTATTTCTCTGGCTGTAAAGTGCTTTGGGACGTCTTGAAGTTGTGAAAATTTCAGCGAGAAACCCATCTCCCGCCTGCTGTCTTTCAATATAAAAAATTAGCTCCTTTGACATTAAGCACAATGAAAGGTACAGTGCAAATCATGTGTGTCAGCTGCACATCACAATCTACAAATCCCATTCTGAAACCAGTACCCTATAGTACCAGTGCCAACTGCACCCCAATTCTCTATCTTGTGGCTCAGTTTGAACCATGAAAATGACAACCACGAGAAATATGGTGAAACTAAAAGCAGAAAAAGCAGGAAGCATAAGGAAATGATGTAATATGATTAACACAGGCAGTTTGTTTGGAACAGGAAATAGTCTGAAGAGAAAAGCCCTGTATCAGCAGGTTCTGATAAATCAGTGTGAATTGGCTATGCCTCAGCACATTGTAATGGAAATGTATATTTCGAAGTGGTTTATGGTAAAGCTTCTCCAAAGCAGCTTATTTATATGGCAATGAAAACAGTTTGTGTGTAAATAAACACAAGTCATTCTGATTGATCTGAACCACTGTTCAAACTGCAATTAAGTTTCTTACAGCTTGGCAAGGAAGACCTAATGAACTGAAGCATTTTAATAGATGCCTTTTTATGTTTTGCTCCTGGACATCATAACTCAGTGACTATGGGCCTGATGATAACTTGAGCCAGGAAAAGAATCGGGGTGGGGGGGTGGGGGGAAGGATATTCGTCCTGGAAATCTGGAGGTCCTGCAGAGTTTAGCAACAGGTTGGCTGTGTGTCGGGCTGGTAAGCAACCGTGTAGCAGATGTCTGGTAAGTCTGACACCGCGATGGGGGGTTGATGGGAGTCAGACATTACAGGGGAGTGAATGGGCACTACGGGGGGGGGGGGAGGTGAAGGGGAATCAGACGTCACGGGATAGGTGAAGGGAGTCGGACATCGGGGGAGTTGGGGGTGGGGTTGGCTGATTGCAGGAGTCCCGTCACGGAGTGTTTAAAAGATAAGCTTGGTGGGCTGGGGGAAGCACTCCTGCTCCTCCTGGCCCACAAGCAGTGCAATAAAGGCACTTACCTCATGGATGCAGCCCTTCGTGTTTCCAGTCATTGTAATGATCAGTAACATGTCATTCTAGAATGGTACACTAGGTGGAGCTGTATGTTTAGTAGTGGGCTACCCACAAGGCAGTAGTCAAGATGGATGCCTGTACACTAGTCCATATGGCTGAATAAATGACTAGCTCAAGCTAGCTGTTCATAATGAAAACGTCTATTTATTTATGAACATAACATGGTACCAGGATTGGTAATATCTGCTGAATATTGTGAAATGCGACATGGAGAATTAGAAGCCACCGGAGGGTTTGAAACTCACGGGGAATGTTGACTGCAATTGGCGGACTTTCAAACAACAATTCGAACTCTACATTGCTGCCATCGGGTTCGGTACGAAGCCAGACGCAAGGAAAATAGCATTACTGCTCACAGTTGCAGGTCCGCAGGCGATAGAGGTATTTAATATGTTTGTATTTGATCAAGAGGAGGACAGAGAAAAAATGGATGATGTGCTAAAGAAGTTTGATACACATTGTTCTCCCAAAAAGAACGAGACCTATGAGAGGTACGTGTTCCCTTCACGGACACAGCAGCAAAATGAGACTTTTGATAGCTTTGTCACCGATCTGAAACTGAAAGCACAGACATGTAATTTCTCTGAACTGAAATCATCCATGATTCGTGACCAGATTGTGTTTGGTATTCATGATAAAAAGGTCAGGGAACGTTTGTTGAGAGAAACCGAACTAACATTGGAGGATGCTGTGAAAATATGCCATGCCAGTGAGCTAGCTCGGCAGCACGCAAAGACTTTCAGTGAAATTAATAATGATGCGACTGTAATGAGTGACTGTGCTGCTGTCGGTGCTGTGTCCTACGAGGGGAAGAAACATGGGCAGAACAGAAATGCAAAGCAATCGGAGGATGGAATTTTTAATTGTAAACGCTGTGGTTACCAGCACCAGTCAAGACAATGCCCTGCGTTTGGGAAAATGTGCACAAAATGTAATGGAAAGAATCACTTTGCCAAACAATGCTTTTCAAAAGTAAAAACAAAGAAAGGGCAACAAGTCAATGTGATTGAGGACACTGATTTAAGTGAGACAGTTTTTGTAGGAATGGTGTCATGTGACAATATAGAAAAGGATACAGAAAATGTGCAGCCCTCAGGAATGGACAATGCTGAACATAAAGTTAATGCAGTAAAATAGGACAAATGGATGATGCCACTGCAGGTAAATGGAGCATTAGTTCCATTGAAATTAGACACTGGGGCAAAAGCAAACTTAATCAGTATGAGTGACATTAAAAATATGAAAGAAAAGCCCAAATTACAGAAAAAGTCAGTACTACTGAAGAACTATAATGGACAGAAAATAGATAGCTTAGGTGTATGCACACTTAAAGTGACAGTCAAAGACAAAGTGCATCATCTCATGTTTTCTGTTGTGGCTGCAGGACTTGATTCACTACTAGGTGACAAAGCTTGTGAGGACTTAGAACTGGTCAAGAGAGTCTACCGTATAAACTGTGCCATAAGCAGACCAGATGACTCGGTGGATTCTGTAGTGAGTAATTTCCAGGATGTGTTCAAAGGATTTGGAGTTCTACCATTCACTTACAAGATCCAGCTAAAGGAAGATGCTCAGCCAGTGGTACATGCTCCACGGAGAGTTCCAGCACCCCTGCGTGACCGGCTCAAGAATGAACTGGAGATAATGACCACACTAGGAGTCATCAGGAAAGTCGAAGAGCCAACAGACTGGGTTAACTCCATGGTATGTGTAAAGAAAAAGAACAACGATCTAAGAGTATGCATGGATCCAAAGGACTTAAATGCAAACATAAAACGTGAACACTACCAGATTCCCAAGCGAGAAGAAATCACCAGTGAAATGTCAGGTGCCAGATACTTCACAAAGCTCAATGCCTCACAAGGATTTTGGCAACTAAAACTGGATGAAGAGAGCACCAAATACTGTACCTTCAACACACCATTTGGCAGGTATTGTTTCCTCAGAATGCCTTTCGGGATAATATCTGCATCTGAAATTTTTCATAGAGCGATGGAACACATAATTGAAGGTCTGGAAGGAGTTCGGGTCTATGTTGATGACATCATCATCTGGGGCTCCACACTGAAAGAACACAATGAGAGACTGACTAAAGTGCTACAGAGCATACGCTGGAATGGACTGAAGCTCAACAAAGCCAAGTGTCAGTTTGGTGTCCAGGAAGTCACTTTCCTAGGAGATAATCTATCTGGTAAAGGAATAGAGCCAGATATGGAAAAAGTAAACGCCATACTCAAAATGCCCCGACCCACTGACAAAAAAGGAGTGCTACGCATCATGGGGATGATAAACTTCATTGGAAAGTTCGTTCCTAACTTGTCAGCCAAGACAGCCTGTCTGCGAGACCTGCTACATAAAACAAATGAGTTCGCATGGACAGAAAGACATGAACATGAGTGGATGAACCTCAAAACAGTGCCGACAACCACACCTGTACTCACCTTCTTTGACCCAACAAAGAGAATCAAAGTGTCAACGGATGCATCAAAAGATGGCCTAGGCGCGGTCTTGCTACAAGCAGAGGGTGAAGATTGGAAGCCTGTTGCCTATGCCTCCAGGTCTATGACTGATTCTGAGTGTCGATACGCCCAGATTGAAAAGGAATGTCTAGGCTTGGTAGTTGGACTAGAAAAGTTCCATGGCTACATATATGGACTTCCCACCTTCACAGTTGAGACAGACCACTGCCCACTGGTTGCCATCATAAAAAAAAACCTGAATGAGATGTCTCCAAGGATTCAACGACTCATGATGAAGCTGCAAAGATATGACTTTGAACTGATCTACACACCAGGCAAACACATAGTGTTAGCAGATGCACTATCCCGAGCACCCACAATGAGTCATGTGAGCTCTACTGAGGAAGACGTGGATGTTCATGTGAGTATGGTCACTGCTGCGCTGCCCGTGTCAGACACAAAATCAAAGCAAATAGCAGAACAAACAGTAAAAGATACAGGCCTAGAAATTCGGTTGTTTGCGCCAGCGGTTAGCGCCTTAAGAGACCGAGAATTGGGGCGTTGCCTAATGTTGGCGCCTGCGAGCGCAAGCACATAATGACGTCATTTCATCGTGCAATGCCTTTTAGGGGCGCCTGAGCGGATATTGCGTGGCGCCCGGAGCCTTAATGCCTAGCGCTATTAGTGACAGTTCGAGGGAGCGTTAGCAGGCCCTTCTCGGAGTCGGGGGGTGCTATTTAAAGGGGACAGCTCTAGTATAGAAGCTTCAGCCACTTGGCCTGTTCATTGCGATCGTTGGTGGAGAGAGTTGGGGAGCTACTGTGGAGCAGAGTTTTTGGATTTTAGCATTAGAGTACTTGGGACCCTCAAACCTGTCCGGAGCAGTTGGAGCACTAGACCTAACAGCCTTCTGACCAACTGGCATTGGAATGGGAGATGCTTTGGAGGGCGACGGGCTCCTGGCCGAACACTATGAAGGGGCAGAAAGACGGCGGGAGAGAGGGCCGGGATTGGCCAGAAGGAGGAGGGGCAATGGAGGTTGCCCAATCCGAGGGTATGCTGCGAGGGTCTTTAGGGGTCATACCTTGACATGTCGGAGGAGCAGTGTGTGCGAAGGCTCCGAATCGGGATGGACGTTGTTACTGAGCTGTGCCACCTGCATACTGAGGATCTGCAGCCGCGTCAACGGTGCATGACCTCTCTGTCGGTGGCCGCTAAACTGACTGTTGGCCTCAATTTTTATGGCAACGGATCCTTTCAGTGAGCCATTGGGGACATCGCAAATATCTCTCAGGCTGCAGTCCACTGCTGCATCCGGCAAGTTACAGCTGCCCTTTATAGGAGACGGCGTCAATTCATCACCTTCCCTCTGACCCTGGAGAAGCAGGCGGAGGAGGAGGAGCATGTGGACGAGGAGGAGGAGGAGCAGGAGGAGGAAGATGGAAGGGCTCCTGAAAGTGGAAGGGCCATCCGTCACTGGCTCATGAGGAGTCGTCTCGAGGCCCCTCTGGCGGAATGATGAGTGTCTTAACTGCTGCGCACTTTGGATGTTTGAAAGCATCTGAAGGCCAGCATCACTGTAATTATTCACGTACACCTTAGCACATTTAAACTTCTCTTTATTGTCACAAAAGTCTTTCATTACAGCAAAACAACGTCATGTCAACAGAAACCATAACAAACAAAATAACACTAAACTCTTCGGCATAGCCGCCAAACTGAACAAACTTTTTCCAACAATTCCAACAGGTGAGGGTCTCCTTGAGTTTGGCCAAAGAAATGTCTCAGGACCTCCCTCTACTGCTGGCCCCTTGATGGAGAACGACTTCTCTTTCACGCTCGGCCCCTTCCCTCCCTGCTGCTCCTACATAATTGAACCCCAGTGGCGGGGTGAAGGCTGGGGGACGCCTGCTGACTGTCTGGAAGCGCAGAAGCCCCTGAGGGACGGCCTGGCCGACCTCTGGGCTTGGAGGGTGCGGACGCAGGATGCTTGATCTGAGCATGGCTGGATGCAGTGTGCACTGCATGTGGTGGCAGCTGCACTGCAGACGTGCCAGCGCTGGCATGTGGAATGGTCACCTGCCGAGAGAGGACACCTGCACCATTGTCGGACGACACACTGGCTCTCTGAGGGGACCGGCTCGGCTCATCCGCCACAATCGCATGCTCCACTGATTCTTGGCCTTGTATGGGACTGGAAGGGCCCGGGGTGATCCTAGCTGATGCAGATAGGGTGGCTGCAGTGAGAGTTTGCGTTGCCTCAATCTGGGTGTGGACGAGGCCGGCAAGTGACTGCGTGGCAGCAGTGAGGACCTGTGAGCCAGGCGCCAGTGCTTCGGAGAAGCCCTGGACAGTTCTTTCCATTGCTTCGGACAAGGCCGGTGCTGACCGCTCCACTGCCTCGGACAAGCCCTGGACAGACCTTTCCAGGGATTGTCCGAAGCCCTGAACAGTCCTTTCCATAGCGGCCTCGAAGCCCTGGACAGTCCTCTCCATTGTTGGTGCAAAGCCCTCGACAGACCTCTCCATTGTTGCCCCGAAGCCCTCGACAGACCTCTCCATTGTTGCCCCGAAGCCCTGGAGAGTCCTGTCCATTGTTGCCCCGAAGCCCTGGAGAGTCCTGTCCATTGTTGCCCCGAAGCCCTGGAGAGTCCTCTCCATTGTTGCCCCGAAGTCCAACACACTCTTTGCCAGTGAATCTATTGACTGAGGCATCCTCCCCACTGCAGCCATCAGCTCAGTGTGCCTGAGCCGGGCCTGGGTGCTCATTTCAGCCAGGCGACGCACCTCCTCTGCACTCTGTGCAGCAGTCATCACTACCTGCCTTGCCCTCCGGGGAGACGGTGGCCGAACTTGCCTACCCCCCTTGCGTTGCTGCATGCCGCTTGGTCCGGCAACTGCCTGATCATCAGAGCCCCCCCCCCCTCCCCTCCAGGGAACTACTATCCCCAGTCTGTACATGTGTATGCTCCTCTGAGATTGGAGCGGATGGTCTGGCTTCCTCCTGATCCTCAACTCCGGAGGCACTGGCACTGGCAGCTTCAGGGCGTGGAGCCCCAGTTGGTGATGCATCATCTGAAAGCAGGGAGGTGGAAGAGTGGCTTTAGCAAAAGGACAGGTTGGCGGAAAGGCATGGCAGATTGCGGCACACTGAGGAAGCATGCTGGCGGGGGGACCAAGTGGAAGGAGACAGTTGCAAAAGGTGAGAGCCTTACCCTCGCTGTCGAGAATGGGGTCGGCAGCTGCAGTGGTTACAGGACCAGACAGACGTCCTCCAAGAATCTGGTGCACTCTCTCCTCGAGATCCGTGAGAGTGACCACTTGTGGAGGTCCGCCACTGGTTCGACGCTGCTCCCTCCGCATCATCGCCAGCTTGGACTGCAGGGGAAAGAAGGGGAAGTTCTGTAACATGATGCCTTGAGAGATCATCTGATGCCCCTCATGGTGCAAGAGCCCTTACATGATGCCTTGAGAGATCATCTCATGCCCCCCATGGTGCAAGAGCCCTTACATGTGGCCTTGAGAGAAATGTCCATGTGTGTGCCCGGAAAGGGCCATGGGTGCTTGCTGACAGATGGCCATTGGGGCATCATGGCAACAGGGTCCTCGAAGTTAGGTGCAGATGGAGGGAATCAGAAGTTTGCATAACCAACACTCACCCTAATGACCCGAGTGAGGTCGTTGAATTTCTTCCTGCACTGAACAGGGGTCCTGGTCGCCAAGCTGTTGGAGTTGACCCTCTGAGAAACCTCCCTCCAAGATCGCCAGTAAGCCTTTTGATTCAGCCTCTTGCCATTGTCAGGATACAGAACATCTCGACGGCGCTCAACTGCAGACACCAAGTGGTCCAGGGCCTCAGTGCTGAAGCGCTCTGCTCTCTGTCTCACCTTCTCCATCCTCACCAAGTTTGTTGTGCCAGAGAAGGGCGAGCGCCGATTCTGAGGCCTACAGGGCATTGAGTGTAGCAGCTCAGGCTGACTGACCCACCCCTTTAAGAGCCGGCCGGCGCCTGGAAGTCTCATGGTTTCCGGTAATTGAGATCACCTGCGCTGCGCCTGTCCGCGACGATATTGGGTAGCGCCTGAACTTTTGCGCCTTAGGAGCCCCGTGCAATGTCTGAGTTAGCGCCTCAATCCCCTTTGGGGGCGATGCAACCCAATATCTCGCCAGGCAGCGATAAGTTTCGTCTGGCTATAAACTTTGCGCAGCGCCAGTTCTAACGCCTCAAGCGGGGCTTTACCCAATTTCTAGGCCACAGTGTTACAAACAGTAATAGAGAACATTCATCATGGTTGGCCAAAAGGTTCCTGTCCAAAGTACTATCACATCAGGTCATACTTGAGTGTCGCAAGTGGACTATTACTAAAACAGAACAGAATAGTCATTCCACAGGCTCTTCGTCGAGGCATGCTCAAAAGGATTCATGAGGGACACCTCGGAATTGAAAAATGCAAAAGGAGAGCAAAAGACACTGTTTATTGGCCTGGCATAAGTAAGGACATTGAGAACATGATAGGCAAATGTGAGACATGTCAGAAACACCAAAACAAACAAGCAAAGGAACCAATGATAGTCGCTGACTTACCAAAGGTTGATATGGACCTTTTTCATTTGAATGGTAAAGACTATCTAATAGTGATTGACTACTATTCTAACTATCCTGAGATGGCACTGCTCTCAAGCACATCAGCAAGCAGCGTCATAATGCATGTTAAATCCATCTTCGCCAGACATGGAATTCCCAGGATTGCCATTAGCGACAATGGTCCATGCTTCAACTTTAAGGAGTGGCAACAGTTTGCAGCACATTATGACTTTCAACACATCACATCCAGTCCTCTGTATGCTCAGTCGAATGGTAAGGCAGAGAAAGGTGTTCAAGTTCTCAAACAGCTACTGAAGAAAGCAACAGAAAGCAAGTCTGATCCTTATCTCGCCCTGCTGAGCTACCGAGCCTCCCCTTTAGACTGTGGTTCTTCGCCTGCTGAACTCCTAATGGGCCGCAAGTTGCGCACCACGCTACCCTGCTGTGAAAAAGAAAAGCAGAGTAAGGAACTGAGACAGAGACTTCAACTGTTAAAGCTGAAACAGAAATCACACTATGACAAGTCATCCAAAACTCTGAAACCATTGACAAGGGCTGATGTTGTCAGGGTTGAGGATCCAGATGCATGGAACAGGAAAGCTACAGTTCTTGAGGAAGTAGGACCAAGGTCATACACTGTTAGAACTGAGGAAGGACAGATTCTCAGGAGGAACCACTGTTCCCTCCTGAAAACACAAGAAACTATCCAAGAGCAAATTGATGACAATGCCGCAACTGAATCTTGTCACTCACCACCAGAACAATCTAACACAAACACACATACAGGCTCTCATGAAAACACATCAGACTTACCTGTGCTGAGAAGATCCACACGTGAAGTAAAGAAGCCTGATAGACTTAATCTTTGAGTACAAAGAAAACTATAATAAAAGAATGAAAAGCTTAGAGTTCATAAAGTAAAGCTTTGAAAATGTGTTGACTGTTGTGAAGATGTTTATGTCGTTATGATTGATTGATATTGATTTTGTTTAACCTCTAAGGAAGGGGGATGTAATGATCAGTAACATGTCATTCTAGAATGGTATACTAGATGGAGCTGTATGTTTAGTAGTGGGCTACCCACAAGGCAGTAGTCAAGATTGATGCCTGTACACTAGTCCACATGGCTGAATAAATAACTAGCTCAAGCTAGCTGTTCATAATGAAAACGTCTATTTATTTATGAACATAACAGTCATCTGCCGGGATTCCCAAGGCTGGGGAATCCTGGACTGCAGGTGTTAAAACTAAAGCTTGTGGTAAAACGGAGGCACACAGCTTCCTTGATTTTAGTGACTGAATTGTCACCTGAGAGCGTGTTGGTCGAACGCTCCCTACCCCGACCCGCCTCCTTTAAAACTGGAAGTGGGCGGGTTGGAAGTAGGTTTCCCGTTGCTTTTTATTTTTAACCCCACACCCGCCTCCTGCCCCACCTGCCCTGGGGGGTGAAAATTACCCCCAATGCCTTTAAAGTGGTATATTACTGAGCTTGCAGTAATGCCTGTATTTAGGAGCTGTGATAGCTTTGTTTACTTAAAAACAACTTGCACCAATGGACTTTAGGCCATGGTTGCTGTCTTCGGTGGCTGGCATCAGAATAGTGGATGCCCTGTTACTCTCATGTTCCATACTTTATGTTATTTGCCTTTAAAAAGCTGATTTAAAAAAAAAACTGTCCAGTAATGGACTTTATACATTTTAGCAGCAATATTCGAAGGTTGCCAAGAGTGTGTAGTGGGCAGTTTGTCCATAATATTGAGTTCAGGAGTTACGTGGAGGGGATAGTATGACAGAGATGCACTAAATCCCCAGTATGTTTCCATTCCAGGTCAGATCCTGACACCTATTTTTTGTTACCACATTTGAATTAAATGCCAGAATTGAGACGTAATTGAGACGAAGTAAAAAGTTATCACTTGGTATGGCTAGGTCACATGTTATGGTGAAGATTAGTACAATATAGCATGTTGTATACAGTCTCAACAATATACGTAGTTAGGCCTGTTTCAGTAAGAGCCATTCTTTGAAAGTGAAGCAAAACAATTTGAGGCAAAGAAAACCTTCCTTTTCATATGCAGCAAGTTTAAGTTGCTTGTTTCCGAAGCTGCACAAAAGCCCAGAATTATCGCAAGCCATTTTCTTCCAGTGCTCAAACAGATGTTTAACTAAGCCATCAGGGTGGCTGAAAGCTGGAATTTACAGAACTCTGGAGTCTGTCCCTAGGCTGAAATAGTAAGTTACACCAAATCAACAGTTTGCAGGCTGAACTAAACAAGTTAGGGGAAAGGACCTATGTGTGGCAGATATTCTTAGTGTCATAAACTTAGAGTAGAGATATTACAGGAATGTTTATACCATGCGAGGGTTCCTGCTATCGGTGATGGATTAAGAAAGGGATCTGGGGTGATTCTTGATCACTCATTAAAAGTCATTAAAAGTATACACAAACAATGTGAGGTGGCTAAAGAGAAAGCAAATGGAGTTTTAGGTTGTGCAGCTAGGACCACCGAGTATAAAATAAAGACCATGGGGTCGATTTTTCCTGAAGCCGTCAGGCAGGGTTTCAGGTGTGTGGGGGGGAAAAATCCCGAATTTGGGGGTCCCGACACCATCCCGCCCAAAACCCCGCCCCACGCAAGTTTCAGGGGCGGCGGGTACTCGCCCCACACTGGGACCCGCCGAAACCAGGCGGGAAGGGATTAGTGCCAATTAACTGCCTGTTAACAGGTAGTTAACAGGCAGTTTTTAGCCTAATCCCTATTTTGAGGGGTTTCGTGTGGGATTCCCGACGGCTCCAAACCACGCCAGGTTAGAGCAGTCGGGCTGTCGGGTTGAAGGAGTTGGAGGGGTCACGATGTCGGTGCTCAGGTGAGTGATGGGTGCATGAGTGCAAAGGTAAGTGTGTTTGATGTGTCTAAAGTGTGTAAAGAACTTTTACTTACCTGTACTTACCTTAACAGCCTTTCTTCCTGTAGCCATCGGGAGCCCATCACTCAGCCGGCACTTAAAGCTGAACGGCTGCAATCTGTGAAAAGTGACAGCCTTCAGCTTTGAGTGCTGCTGAGAGTTCTAACTGAGTCTGTGCCGAAGGACTCATGTTAGAACTCAGACTGTCAGTGTTTGACAGCTTCAAACAGCTGTGAAACACTGATATTTCATCTGTCAAGAACTCTTGACAGATGAAATTGCAGTCTGTGATGTCACCTGTTGCCAGGTGGCCCTTAATTGGCCTGCTGAGCATGCTGGGCGGGCTCAACAAGGTCAATCAAGGGAAAATCGCACAGATTGGCTCCAAGGGTTAGGACTGTTTCCTTTAGAGAAACACAGGCTAAGAGGGAATATGATTGAGGTCTTTAAAATGATGGTGGTGCTGGATTTATTCAGATTGGATAGATTATTTCAGCTGGATAGAGATTGTAGGACTAGAGTTAGGTTAGCTGTCAGGAAGTACTTCTTTTCATAGGTAGTTATCGTCCTGTGCAACAGACTACCTGAATATGTGGGGGTGAAGAAGTTCAGGGGTTTGACTAGTTTCACTCCCATTTATATTGGTGTCTAGACAATAAGTCAAATTGGCTTCTTACCTTTGCCCATCCCATTATTGGCTGTAGAACTCTTCTCCTTGATGTTAACCTTTCATGATTGGGCATTATTGAACACAGTAAACATTTCCATCCAAGGCTATGACTGACCAGTATTTAACACCTCATTATGTGACATTTCCTCTAAAGCCCAGGCTATGAATAAAATCACATTTTACATTTTCTATCTTTCAAAGCTGTTATATTTAAACCACAATTTTCAAACCCATTCTAACCAAATGTCTTCCCATCAGTAGTGGGACCGAAGAAGATTGGATTTCTGGTTATTATGAGTGCCATCCTTATTATGTCCGTGTATAATTGAGACACGGACTGCAGGAGTTGATTATAACAAGTCTTTACTGAATGGAGACAACCTGGAAACTGAAACTACAGAAGCCTGCTAGGGCCTTTTATACAGGGGTGGTCACTGCCGGAACTGCAGTCTGAGACCAGTTATTCCCTTAAAGGTACATACACACCAATTCCTCCCCTTTTAGATAAACAGTACATAACATTCATTTAACAACTAAATAATAACTAATTACAATTACGGTTGCTAGATACATTGGTTGAAGTTAAGCAATTATAAGTTCAGTCTTTGAGGAGGCTTCCTGATTCTGTCTGGATAACGCCTCTTTGGGATATTAGGTTCTTCTGGCAAGGTTGAGTCGGGATCAATGTCGTTGTTTGGTTCGTCTGCTTCCAACATCACCGATTCTGCGGTAGATGCAATTGGTATTTCGGTTTCATCGCCAGGTGTATCAGATCGTGGTGTGAAGTTGACGTTTTCCAGTGACTCTAGAATCTGGTCAGCATGGCGTCTTACAATGCTCTCTCCAATGTCCACAGTATACATTAGAGGTCCTTGCCGTGTACAGATCGTTCCTGGCTGCCATTTCTCTGTGCGGTAGTCCCGGGCCAAAACTGGTTGACCTATCTTAAAACTCCTGGTCGGCCTTTCATTCATATTCTGAAACTGCCTGTTCTCCACATCTCTTCTGACGTTTGGCTTAACCAAATCCAAGCGGCATCGTAGTCTTCGATTGAAGAACATCATGGCTGGAGTTTGGTTGGTAACCGCATGTGTCGCATTCCGGTAGGCAAACAAGAAGTTATCCACCTTGTGTTGTAGGGGTATATCTTAATTACACATTGCCTTGATAGCCTTCTTGAATGTTTTGAACAAACCTCTCGGCCAATCCATTAGTGGCTGGATGATATGGGGCGGATGTGTAATGCTTAACACCATTGTTCTTTAGGAACCTCCGGAACTCTTCAGACACAAACTGTGGTCCACTGTCAGAGCAAATCTGTTCAGGCAGCCCATTCCTGGCGAATATGGTTCGTAAGACTGTGATAGTTTTTTCTGTGGTGGTTGAGGACATTTTTATTACCTCTGGCCACTTTGAATGTGCATCCACCGCAATTAAAAACATTGAGTCCATAAAGGGACCAGCAAAATCAATGTGTACCCTTTGCCATGGAGATGAGGGCCATGTGGTAAACCACTGTTATTGTTGCTCACCGTTGTTGTTGTTGTTGCACACTGTTGTATCTATGTATGCCTCAGCTGGCTCCGCCCCTGGCTCCACCCACACGCCCAGGTATAAAGGAGACTGCTCTGCAGCCCCCTGCCTTCTGGGAAACCAGTCAACCACGAGGGGCATGCTCTGTTCTTTGTTAATAAAAGCCTTTTAGTTACTCTCCTAACTCTCCGTCTTTTATGAGTAATTGATGGCGCATCAATTTTATTAACAAAAACAAAATGTCGGCACCAAACGCTGAGCAGCAGGCGCTGCAGCGAATGACGGCACCAAACGCTGAGCAGCAGGTGCTGCTGCATGCCCTCAGACCAACATGCCTGGACCTAGACCCTCAAGAGGCGGGTTCATCTACCAAGTTCACACAATGGCTGCGTTGCTTCGAAGCTTACCTGGAAGCCTCAGCCGTGACACTAGATGGAAACAAAGTAAAATTCCTGGCCTCCAAGGTGGGCCACCAAGTCTACACGCTCATCCAGGACGCGACTACCTACGCGGCGGCTATCGATCTGCTAAAAGGACAATACACACGCCCGGTAAATACGGTTTATGCCAGACACCTCCTGAGATCCCGCAAACAGCAGTCCGGGGAATCGGTGGAGGCATTCCTACGGGCACTACAGATACTCGGCCGAGCCTGCGATTGTAAAGAGGTATCGGCCGCGACACACACGGAGGGACTTATCCGAGATGCTTTTGTTGCGGGCCTCAAGTCCGACTACTCCCGGCAGAGACTGTTGGAGAAGGGCGAAATCGACCTGAAGAAGGCAGTGTCCCTTGCGCTCTCGCTAGATGCGGCCCACCGGAATATGGACGCATTCTCCCCTAACCGCTCCGCACCGTGGACGCGGCAACCTTGGGTCATGGGACCGCCACCCCCGGCACCAACTGCTGCAGCGATGTCCAAGGGCCCAAAATGTTACTTTTGTGGCCAGGCAAAACACCCCAGAGCACGCTGCCCGGCGAAAAACGCTACCTGCTCTGGCTGCGGGAAGAAAGGACACTACGTCAGCGCCTGCAAAGGTAAAACCGCTAACGCCAGCAGCGCCGCGTGTGAACCGTGGGGGCAGCCATCTTGTCCGCCATCTTGGACACCTCCAGCCGCGTGGGGATCGGGATCATGGGCGCAGCCATTTTGTCCGCCACCTTGGACGCCTCCAACTCCAATCGCGGGTGACCCGGACTCAACTACCGCCTCGTCTGACGACCACAGCGACTCGCTCGACCATACGCTGGCCTCCGTGACGCTGGACCAATCTCTCCCTCACCAACTGTCCAAGTCCATGATGGACATTACGGTAAACGGCTGCGCCACTACCTGCCTTTTCGACAGCGGGAGCACGGAGAGATTTATCCACCCCGACACGGTGCGCAGTTACTCTCTCCCGGTCCTGCCAACGCGCCATCGGATCTCTATGGCTTCCAAATCACATTCAGCAGACGTCGGTGGCTACTGTGTAGTGACCCTTTCAGTAAGGGGCACAGAATAGAAACATTTTAAACTTCTTGTCCTGCCCCATCTCTGCGCTGCCGTTCTACTGGGGTTGGATTTTCAGTGCCACCTTAAAAGTGTCACATTAGCGTACGGCGGACCCCTTCCCCCACTCACAGTCTGCAGCCAGCAGCTTTTAAATCGCCCGCCGCGCACCATTTGCAGCCTCTCCACGCTTAAAGTCCCCCCCCCGCCTTGTTCGCTAACCTCACCCGCGACTGTAAGCCCATCGCTACCAACAGCAGGCGGTACAGTGCCGGGGATAGGAGCTTCATTAAATCCGAAGTAGCAAGACTCCTGAAGGAAGGGATTATTGAGGGTAGCACTAGCCCATGGCGAGCACAAGTGGTGGTAGTGAAGACTGGCGAAAAACAGCGCCTAGTTATTGACTACAGCCAGACGATCAATCGCTACACCCAGTTAGATGCATACCCACTCCCCGGCATATCTGACATGGTCAATCAGATAGCACAATACCGGGTGTTCTCGACGATTGATCTGAAGTCGGCATACCACCAGCTCCCCATCAGGGCTGAGGACCGCCAGTACACAGCTTTTGAAGCTGACGGTCGTCTCTACCACTTCCTCCGAGTCCCCTTCGGCGTCACCAACGGGGTTTCGGTCTTCCAAAGGGAGATGGACCGAATGGTTGACCAGAACGCGCTGCAGGCCACCTTCCCCTATCTAGACAACGTCACCATCTACGGCCACGACCAGCAGGACCATGACGTTAACCTGGAGAAATTCCTCCGTACGGCCCAGCGGCTGAACCTAACATACAACAAGGACAAATGTATGTTTCGCACCACGCGCCCCGCCATTCTTGGCTGCGTAGTGGAGAACGGAGTCATCGGCCCCAACCCCGACAGAATGCGCCCCCTTATGGAGCTCCCCCTCCCCCACTGCCAAAAAGCACTGAAGAGATGTCTAGGGTTTTTCTCTTACTATGCTCAGTGGGTGCCCAACTATGCGGACAAAGCCAGACCCCTCATCAAGTCCACCTCCTTCCCCCTGACAGCAGAGGCATGTGCAGCCTTCACTCTCATAAAAAGAGATATTGCGAAGGCCACAATGCACGCAGTGGATGAGTCCATCCCTTTCCAAGTGGAGAGCGACGCATCCGACTTCGCCCTAACTGCAACCCTTAACCAGGCGGGGAGACCCGTGGCCTTTTTCTCAAGGACCCTCCAGGGCCCCGAGATTCGACACTCCTCGGTCGAAAAGGAGGCCCAGGCCATTGTGGAAGCGGTGCGACATTGGAGGCATTACCTGGCCGGAAAATGATTTACCCTGCTCACTGACCAGCGTTCAGTGGCTTTTATGTTTAATAATAAGCAGAGGGGCAAAATCAAGAACGACAAGATCTTGAAGTGGAGAATTGAACTCTCCACCTACAATTACGATATCTTGTACTGGCCCGGGAAACTCAATGAGCCCCCAGATGCCCTATCACGTGGTACATGCGCCAACGCGCAGGTTGATAGACTGCAGACCCTCCACAATGACCTCTGCCACCCGGGGGTCACCAGGCTCTTCCATTTCATCAAATCCCGTAACCTGCCCTACTCCATCAAGGAGGTCAGGACCATGACCAGGAACTGCCAAATCTGTGCCGAGTGCAAACCGCATTTTTATAGGCCAGACAGAGCAAGCCTGATCAAGGCCGCTCGCCCCTTCGAGCGCCTGAGCGTCGATTTTAAAGGGCCCCTCCCCTCCTCTGACCGCAACGTGTACTTCCTCAACATAATTGATGAGTACTCCCGTTTCCCGTTTGCCATCCCTTGCCCAGACATGACCAGTACCACGGTCATTAAATGTCTGAATGACCTTTTCGCCTTGTTCGGCTTCCCTAGCTATATCCATAGCGACCGGGGCTCATCCTTTATGAGCGACGAACTCCATCAGTACCTGCTCACGAGAGGTATTGCTACAAGCAGAACCACCAGCTACAACCCCCGGGGGAACAGTCAGGTGGAAAGAGAGAACGCGACGGTTTGGAAGGCCGTCCTCTTAAACTTAAAATCTAAGGGCCTTCCGACCTCTCGCTGGCAGGAGGTCCTCCCTGCGGCGCTCCACTCCATTCGGTCACTGCTTTGTACGGCCACCAATGCCACCCTCCATGAAAAAATGTTCACTTTCCCCAGGAAGTCCACATCGGGGACCTCGCTACTGCGGAAGCACGTGAGGTCCCATAAAACGGACCCCCTGGTCGAGAGGGTGAGCCTCCTCCACGCCAACCCCCAGTATGCTTACGTGGCGTACCCAGACGGGCGGGAGGACACAGTCTCCATACGAGACCTCGCACCTTCGGGTGCCCCTGAAACACTACCATTGCCATCCACCACTACCCACAACCCAACCCCTGTAGACGGCATGCCGCAGCCCCAGGACCCGTCATTGACCACCCAACCACTCAATGAGACGCCAGATTCAACGTTGGATGCTGCACCATCACCGCCGCCACCACGACGATCAGGACGGCATACAAGGCCACCTGATAGACTTACTTACACGAACCTTTAGTACACTTCACCCCGCCGGACTCAAATTTAAACAAGGGGTGAATGTGGTAAACCACTGTTATTGTTGCTCACCGTTGTTGTTGTTGTTGCACACTGTTGTATCTATGCATGCCTCAGCTGGCTCCGCCCCTGGCTCCACCCACACGCCCAGGTATAAAGGTGACTGCTCTGCAGCCCCCTGCCTTCTTGGAAACCAGTCAACCACGAGAGGCATGCTCTGTTCTTTGTTAATAAAAGCCTTTTAGTTACGCTCCTAACTCTCCGTCTTTTATGAGTAATTGATGGCGCATCAGGCCACTCCCATGGATGTAGAGGGGCTTGTGGTGGGGCGTTTTGGACCTTCTGGCATCCTGTACAGCTCTTGGTCATCTCTTCGATTTCTCTATCGATTCCTGGCCACCACACAAACGCTCTGGCTAAGTTCTTCATTTTTACCTCTCCCAGATGACCCTCATGAAGCTCATTGAGCACTCTATCCTTCAATTTGGGTGGAATTACTACTCTGGATCCACACATCAAGGTTCCTCTGCACACTGACAGCTGTTCTCTTCTCGGCGAGAATGCTGGCAGCAGTGGTTCGCCATGTGCTGGCCATCCCTTCACCGTTAAATCATAGACCCAGGAGAGTGTCGGGTCATTTCGTGTTTCCTTTTCTATGTTTGCATTCGTCACAGGGAGACATTCGACTATAGTCGAGTGGAATAACTCCACTGGATCCACTGCCAGTTCTTCTTCCACCGTCGGCAACGGTAGGCGCGACAATCCATCAGCATTCCCATGCTGTTTAGTTCCTTTGTACTCGATGTCATATTGGTGTGCCCCTAGGAAAAGGGACCACCTCTGCAGCTGTTGTGCCGTCATTATCGGTACGCCCTTCTGAGGGTTGAAAATGGAGACGAGAGGTTGATGATCAGTTAGTAGAGTAAATTTCTGACCGTGCAGGTAGTGATTGAACTTCTTCACCCCCCACACCAGGCTGAGGGCCTCTCTGTCAATCTGGGCATAGTTACGCTCGGCTGAAGTTAACGAGCATGACGCAAAAGCTATCGGCCTCTCTGAACCATCAAGGAATTTATGTGACAGTACCGCCCCAACACCGTAGGGAGATGCATCACACGCCAGTCTTATCGGTAGTGATGGGTTGTAGTGAGCCAATACCTCTCTTGAAGTGATTAGGTCCTTACTCTTCTGAAAGGCCCGCTTACATTCATCGCTCCATTTCCATGCTACTCCCGTTCGTAGTAGGGCGTTCAGTGGATGCAGAATTGTGGAGAAATTCGGCAAAAACTTATGGTAGTAATTCACCAATCCGAGGAATGACCTCAGTTGCGACACATTTTCAGGTGCTGGAGCCTTAACTACCGCTTCAATTTTGTCAGGGGACTTATGCAACCCCTCTTCATCAATCACGTGGCCACAATACGATATCTGTTTCTTAAAAAACTCGCACTTAGGGCGATTGGCTCGTAGCCCATGTTCACGTAGTCTAGTGAGCACCTGCTCTAGGTTGGCAAGGTGTTCACTGTCATCTTCACCTGTCACTAGGATGTCGTCCAAGTAACACTGAGTCCCCGGAATCCCTTGCAGGACTTGTTCCATCGGTCTTTGCCATATCACCGGAGCTAAAGCTACTCCGAATACGAGTCGATTATACTGGTAAAGACCTTTGTGAGTGTTTATCGTGAGATACTTCCTAGAGGATTCTTCAACCTCCATCTGCAAATATGCTTGTGCTAGGTCAATTTTTGTAAAACGCTTCCCTCCAGATAGTGAGGCGAAGATATCTTCCATGTTTGAAAGAGGATATTGTACTGTTTGAAGGACTGGGTTCACCGTCACCTTGAAGTCCCCACAGATGCGAACCTTCCTTGGCTCCTCAGACTTATTGTTTAACGTTTTCTTCATGACAGGAATGATGGGTGTCACCCACTCACTCCAGTCTACGTTAGTTAACATGCCTGCCTTCTCCAGATTCTCCAGCTCTGTGTCGACGGCTGGGCGAATTGCATATGGTACCGGTCTTGCTTTGAAAAACTTGGGAATTGCATTCTCCTCTATTTTTATCGAGGCGGTTACGCCTTTAAGAGTGCCCAGTTCTTGTTGAAATACCTCTTTGGCGTCAGCTAAGATTGTTGACAATCGTCCAGGAGTGACGTCGTCATCCTTTTTACCAGCCACCGTCAGTGCCTGAATGGAGTGCCAGTCTAAACTTATCTTTCTGATCCATTCACGTCCCAATAACGGTGGTCCACCATCTTGCAGAATGTAGAGATACAATTTCCGTATTTTCTTGCCGTTGCATTCGACAGGCACCCTTATTTTTCCTCTGGGGTATACTTTTTGCCCCGTATACTTCCTCAAGACAATGGATGTCTCTCTCAAGGGTATGTGTGAGAATAGCCACTCGTAGTCTTGTCGATTCATGATGGCGAGAGCTGATCCTGTATCCAATTCCATTTTGACTTGGGACCCTGCTATCGTGAGGGTGACCCAAATGGTTCGGTGATCCTCTTTTGCGATTACGTTGTGAAGTTTGAGACAGCTTAGTCTCTTGTTCCCGGATTCACTATCGCTCATCTGGTCTTCGGAACTACTGTCCGTCATCTTTTGTACTTTCCTGTACTTTTCCTTAGTAGCCTTTTTGTTGTCGTTGGTCTTCTTCCCAGACCTGCAAACTCGTGCAATGTGTCCCATCTTTCCGCATTGCCTGCATATTTTGTCCTTGGACCAGCAGTCCTTCTGGTCATGGTTTGTTCTGCCGCAGCGATAACATTTTGCAAATCCCCGTGTCATTTCGTGGGTGCCGTATTCCTGTGGCTTTTGTTGTATTTCCGCAGCTCCCCTTGCTGCTGCTTCGTACGATACTGCCACGCTGAAAGCCTTATCTAGCGTCAGCTCTTTCTCTGAGAGTAACCTCTTCTGGGTTCCTTCACTCAGGAGTCCACAGACAAATTTGTCCCGTAAGGTATCTGCCAGTCCTGCTCCGAACTGGCAGCGCTTTGATAGCTTGCGTAGTTCCATAAGGTAATCAGCATTGCTCTTATTTTTATGCTGATTTCTCCTGTGGAATTTAAACCTTTCTGCTATCAGCAGCAGTGTAGGATTTAGGTGTTCCTGTAGGATAGTAACAATTTCGTTAATGCTCTTCGCCTTCGGTTTGGCTGGAGTAATCAGGTCCCGCAATAGGCCGTACGTTCTTGCACCCACTAAATTTAGCAATACCGATGCCTTTTTCTCATCGGCTATTTCGTTTGCCTTGCAATATACCTCGACTCTTTCCACATACGTGGTCCAATCTTCTATTGCATTATCGAAGGCAGTGATATCGCCAGTCTTTGGCATCTTGAAAATCTAAGATGGCACCTCCCACGCTTTGCCTTCGTCCCCGATGGATCAAAATGGCGCCTCCCGCGCTTTTCCTTCTTCCCCGCCGAGTTAAGATGGAGCCTCCCGCGCTTTCCCGCCGCTGCCGCTGCTGCCAACGCTGTTGCTGGTGATTATATTTATTTTACTATCCTGTAATGGCGACGCCCTATGGTCTTCGCGCCTCCCCGATCGCTGCTGCCAATGCCGCTCTCCGCGGTATTTTTATTTTTCTATCGCGTTTCAATATTTGCTCCGTTAATTGAAGAACCGTTCCCGTCGTGGAGCGGACCCTCTGGGACACTTCCCTCCCTCTTCTTAGGTCCGAACGCTGCCCGGCTGCGAAGCACCGGCCGCGCCCTGTGTGCTCCACCCTCTCTCTCTCTCTCTCTCTCTCTTTGCTTCCCGACTCGCTGCCCGGCCCCGTTGCAGAGCCACCCGATCGAGCTCTAGCCCGCCGCAGCCCAGGAAGGATCAGTGCACTACCTGCCACCAGCCCGATTAGCTGGGAAACCACAGACTGGAGACCAAGCCTGGCTCTTGACAGTCTCTCCTGCACTTCTCAATTCGATGATTTGGAGGGCGGTTGCCCACGGTCGACGCCCGTTTCTCGAGTTTCTTTGGATTTTTTTTTTCTTTCTTCTGGCTTCGACCTTCAATAACGTCGTCTGAGGTGCTGCCGAGTTGCAGGTAAGTTCGTTTCTTACTCGTCGCCAGTATTATGTCCGTGGATAATTGAGACACGGACTGCAGGAGTTGATTATAACAAGTCTTTACTGAATGGAGACAACCTGGAAACTGAAACTACAGAAGGCTGCTAGGGCCTTTTATACAGGGGTGGTCACTGCCGGTACTGCAGTCTGAGACCAGTTATTCCCTTAAAGGTACATACACAACAATCCTGACCTCTGGTGGACTGGTCTAAGCTCAGGAAATGTCTCCCTTCCATAACAGTTAAAGTCTGAAGCCTACGAGTAGACTGTGCACTGATACTGCTACTGGCAAACCGAGAAGTACATTACACCAGCTGGTGATACCATACATGGTAATTGCCAACAGGAAAATCATATATCGAATTTCTTTATTGAGAATTAAACTTGAATGATATAGTGAATTTCAATATACTTATCAATGGAAGGAGACTCAGGTGGAGCATAAACACCAGCACAGATTAGTTGGGCCAAATGGCCTGTTTCTGTGCTGTATATTCTATGTAAATTATTATGTTAAGTGATACCCGTATAGTGCCTAATTGAGTTTACTCTATAAGCATAATCTCCCTGAGTCCTTACATTAAAGAGAATAAAATACTTGTTTTAAAGCTTGATTAACCAATAACAGAAAACAGAGAGAAGGAATAAATGGGTCATTGTCGGGTTGGCATACTGTAACTAGTGGGGTACGGCAAGGATCAGTGCTTGGGCCTCGGCTATTCACAATCTACATCAATGATTTGGATGAGGGGACCAAATGTAATCTATCCAAGTTTGCTGATGATACAAAGGTAGGTGGGAATGTAAGTTGTGAAGAGGTGAAGGGATAATTACAAGTCCTAGCCCTTTTCGGGCTACCCCAGATGAGGCGTATTCCCCAGACGTTCACCTTCAACTAAAGTTAAAGATAGCCAAATTCTATAAGATGCTTAATTGGGTCTATAGGTTCAGACTATCTCTCCCTAAAGGAAAGGAACATCATGAAGATGTTACTGTCCTCCAGATAGCACTTTTAATAAGTTTAACTAGACTGTAACCTTCTGGATATTATGAGGGTCTGGAATACCCCCCAGAACTCTGCAACTCCTCACAAAAGAGTGTACAGAAATTGAGTTTGCGAGATTGATACAGAAATACTCTCTGAGACAATTCTAAAAATATAGTTTTATTTAAGAGCCAACATTCAGTTAACAGCTGTTGATTCAATCACCACTTTTACAGTTCAAAATACAATTAGCTTACACAATCTTATTCTCAGAGATCCTTATTCTCAAATCTTAACTTCGTTACATTTCCAATCTTCTACTTATTCTTAATCCAGAATATCCACCAAAATCAAATACCTTGACTACCCGAGACTCAAAGTTAAAAACCTACAGAGCGTGCCTGTGAAGTTGAGGAACGCTTGCCCTTCCAGCGACTTCTGACTTTCTGTTTGAAAAGCTCTTATTTTTATAACTTTTTTTCGAATGGTATATTCTTTGAAGTTTTCTGCTGATGTAAGCTACTTATCTTTATTCATTCTTTGAGTTGACTTCTTTCTATTCTTACTGCCAATTTAGCCGTTAACTTTTAGAATCCTGTCTCTGTGTTTGGGTGTTTCAAAAACTTATCATAAAAACAATATGACAGTAGTATTTATTTGATGTCATTCTTATCAAAGGTTTTTCATTCAATTCTTAATATTGGCTTAATTGGTTATTAGCAGATGTTGTGACTCTGTGGTGTTCCAAGTTCAATACAAAAGCCATGTGATTGCTTGGTGCATCTATTGAAGTCATATCTTCAAAGTGTTCTGTTGGTATCATATTTACTACATGTAAATTAAAAACACTTTAACTAGGGTGTTTTACTTGTTTTCTAGCTATCTCAATGGTTATATTATACTCTTATGTCTCCTGTCTTCCAAGTTTAACATAAAAATTATTTGACCAGCAGGTGTTTCTTTTACTTGCTGTCATCTTTTCAAAGGCACATGCCTCTTTTAATGTTTCTGTTCAATGTGTTAGTTTATAATACTTTACTTGGGACATTCCATTGTGTTTCTCCCAAACTCCAGATCTTCTGGAAGCGCCAAACTGCTATTTCAATAAGGCCGTTGTTTTAGCATATTTCACCAATTCCCATTTCAAAGCTTATGGTGTTTACAACTTTTGTGTTATCACTTCACTTTATCTCAGAAGCCTGTATTGACACAGTTTGTGTCACCAAGGCTTTCCTGACTTTTAAACCCAGTATATCATGTATTAATAATGTGAGAAATCTATTCATATGATGGTGTATCTCTTGGAATATGGCTTATTCCGTCACAGAGGATGCAAGGAGACTTCAAGGGGATACAGACAGGCTAAGTGAGTGGGCAAGAACATGGCAAATGGAATATAATGTGGAGAAGTGTGAAGTTATCCACTTTGGTAGGAAAAATAGAAAAGCAGAGTATTTTTTAAATAGTGAAAGATTGGGAAATGTTGGTGTTCAGAGGGACCTGGGTGTCCTTGTACACGAATCATTGAAAGTTAATATGCAGGTACAACAAGTAATTAGGAAAGCAAATAGTCTATTGGCCTTTATTACAAGAGGATTTGAGTATAAGAGTAAAGAGGTCTTACTGCAATTACATAGGGCTCTGGTGAGACTACACTGTGTACAGTTTTGGTCTCCTTATCTAAGGAAGGATATACTTGCCATAGAGGGAGTGCAACCAAGGTTCACCAGGCTGGTTCCTGGGATGGGGGGATTGTCCTATGAGGACAGATTGAGTAGACTAGTGCAACGTCCGTGTGTAATTGAGACACGGACTGCAGAAGTTGGTTATAACAGGTGTTTACTGAATGGAGACAAAACTGGAACTACTATACAAAGTTACTGCACAGGCTTATATACAGGGGTGGTCACTACTGGTACTGCAGTATACAGGGGCTGCAGAATATAGTTCCTTCTTCAAGGTACATACACTAAAATTCCTCCCCTTTTAGCTAAACAGTACATAACATTCGATTAATAATTAAATAACATATTTACAATTACAGTTGCTATATACGTTAGCTGAAGTTAATCAATTATAAATTCAGTCGTTGAGGAGGCTTCCTGATTCTGTCCGGATAACGCCTCTTTGGGGTATCAGGTTCTTTTGGCAAAGTTGATTCGGGATCAACGTCGTTGTTTGGTTCGTCTGCTTCCAATATCACTGATTTTGAGGTAGATGCAATTGGTACTTCGGTTTCATCACCAGGTGTATAGGATCGTGGTGTAGATTTGACGTTTTCAAGTGACTCTAGAATCTGGTCAGCATGGTGTCTTACAATGCTCTCTCCAACGTCCACTGTACACATTAGAGGTCCTTGCCGTGTGCAGATCGTTCCTGGCTGCCATTTCTCTGTGCGGTAGTCCCAGGCCAAAACTGGTTGACCTATCTTGAAACTCCTGGTTGGCCTTTCATTCATATTCTGAAACTTTCTGTTCTCCACATCTCTTCTGATGTTTGGCTTAACCAAATCAAAGCGGCATCTTAGTCTTCGATTGAAGAACATCATGGCTGGAGTTTGGTTGGTAACCGCATGTGTCGCATTCCGGTAAGCAAACAAGAAGTTATCCACCTTGTGTTGTAGGGGTATGGCTTCATTACACATTGCCTTGATAGCCTTCTTGAATGTTTGAACAAACCTCTCAGCCAATCCATTGGTGGCTGGATGATATGGGGCGGATGTGTAATGCTTAACACCATTGTTCTTTAAGAACCTCCGGAACTCTTCAGACACAAACTGTGGTCCATTGTCGGAGCAAATCTGTTCAGGCAGCCCATTTCTGGCGAATATGGTTCGTAAGACTGTGATAGTTTTTTCTGTGGTGGTTGAGGACATTTTTATTACCTCTGGCCACTTTGTGCATCCACCGCAATTAAAAATATCGAGTCCATAAATGGACCAGCAAAATCAATGTGTACCCTTTGCCATGGAGATGAGGGCCACTCCCATGGATGTAGAGGGGCTTGTGGTGGGGCGTTTTGTACCTTCTGGCATCCTGTACAGCTCTTGGTCATCTCTTCGATTTCTCTATCGATTCCCGGCCACCACACAAACGCTCTGGCTAAGTTCTTCATTTTTACCTCTCCCAGATGACCCTCATGAAGCTCATTGAGCACTCTATCCTTCAATTTGGGTGGAATTACTACTCTGGATCCACACATCAAGGTTCCTCGGCACACTGACAGCTGTTCTCTTCTCGGCGAGAATGCTGGCAACAGTGGTTCGCCATGTGCTGGCCATCCCTTCACCGTTAAATCATAGACCCTGGAGAGTGTCGGGTCATTTCGTGTTTCCTTTTCTATGTTTGCATTCGTCACAGGTAGACATTCGACTATGGTCGAGTGGAATACCTCCACAGGATCCACTGCAGGTGCTTCTTCCACCGTCGGCAACGGTAGGCGCGACAATCCATCAGCATTCTTATGCTGTTTAGTTCCTTTGTACTCGATGTCATATTGGTGTGCCCCTAGGAAAAGGGATCACCTCTGTAGCCGTTGTGCTGTCATTATCGGGACGCCCTTCTTAGGGTTGAAAATGGAGACGAGAGGTTGATGATCAGTTAGTAGAGTAAATTTCTGTCCATGCAGGTAGTGATTGAACTTCTTCACCCCCCACACCAGGCTGAGGGCCTCTCTGTCAATCTGGGCGTAGTTACGCTCGGCTGCAGTTAACGAGCGTGACGCAAAAGCTATCGGCCTCTCTGAACCATCAAGGGATTTATGTGACAGTACCGCTCCAACGCCGTAGCGAGACGCATCACATGCCAGTCTTATCGGCAGTGATGGGTTGTAATGAGCCAATACTTCTCTTGAAGTGATCAGGCCTTTACAATTCTGAAAGGCCCGCTTACATTCATCGCTCCATTTCCATGCTATTCCAGTTTGTAGCAGGGTGTTCAGTGGGTGCAGAATTGTGGACAAATTCGGCAAAAACTTATGGTAGTAATTCACCAATCCGAGGAATGACCTCAGTTGCGACACATTTTCAGGCGCTGGAGCCTTAACTACTGCTTCAATTTTGTCAGGGGACTTATGTAACCCCTCTTCATCAATCACGTGGCCACAATACGATATTTGTTTCTTAAAAAACTCGCACTTGGGGCGATTGGCTCGTAGCCCATGTTCTCTTAGTCTAGTGAGCACCTGCTCTAGGTTGGCAAGGTGTTCACTGTCATTTTCACCTGTCACTAGGATGTCGTCCAAGTAACACTGAGTCCCCGGAATCCCTTGCTGGACTTGTTCCATCGCTCTTTGCCATATAGCCGGAGCTGATGCAACTTCGAATACCAGTCGATTATACTGGTAAAGACCTTTGTGAGTGTTTATCGTGAGATATTTCCTAGAGGATTCTTCAACCTCCATCTGCAAATATGCTTGTGCTAGGTCAATTTTTGTAAAACGTTTCCCTCCAGAGAGTGAGGCGAAAATATCTTCTATCCTCGAAAGAGAATACTGTACTGTGTGAAGGACTGGGTTCACAGTCACCTTGAAGTCCCCACTGATGCGAACCTTCCTTGGCTCCTCAGACTTATTGTTTAACATTTTCTTCATGACAGGAATGATGGGTGCCGCCCACTCGCTCCAGTCTACCTTAGTTAACATGCCTGCATTCTCCAGATTCTCCAGCTCTGCCTCAATGGCTGGGCGAATTGCAAACGGTACCGGTCTTGCTTTGAAAAACTTGGGAATTGCATTCTCTTCTATTTTTATCGAGGCGGTTATGTCTTTAAGAGTTCCCAGTTCTTGTTGAAATACCTCTTTAGCGTTAGCCAAGATTTTTTACAATCGACCAGGTGTGACGTCGTCATCCTTTTTACCAGCTACCGTCAGTGCCTGAATGGAGTGCCAGTCTAAACTTATCTTTCTGATCCATTCACGTTCCAATAACGGTGGTCCACCATCTTGCAGTATGTACAGATACAATTTCTGTATTTCCTTGCCGTTGTATTCGACAGGCACCCTTATTTTCCCTCTGGGGTATACTTTCTGCCCCGTATATGTCTTCAAGACAATGGATGTGTCTTTCAAGGGTATGTGTGAGAATAGCCACTCGTAGTCTCGTCGATTCATGACGGTCAGGGCTGATCCTGTATCCAATTCCATTTTGACTTGGGACCCTGCTATCGTGAGGGTGACCCAAATGGTTCAGTGATCCTCTTTTGTGATTACGTTGTGTAGTTTGAGACAGCTTAGTCTCTTGCTCCCGGATTCGCTATCGCTCTTCTGGTCTTCGGAACTACTGTCCGTCATCTTTTGTACTTTCCTTTACTTTTCCTTAGTAGTCTTTTTGTTGTCGTTAGTCTTCTTCCCGGACCTGCAAACTCGTGCAATGTGTCCCATCTTTCCGCATTGCCTGCATGTTTTGTCCTTGGACCAGCAGTCCTTCTGGTCATGGGATGTTCTGCCGCAGCGATAACATTTTTCAAATCCCTGTGTCATTTCATGGGTGCCGTATTCCTGTGGCTTTTGCTGTATTTCCACAGCTCCCCTTGCTGCGGCTTCGTACGATACTGCCACGCTGAAAGCCTTATCTAGCGTCAGCTCTTTCTCTGAGAGTAACCTCTTCTGGGTTCCTTCACTCAGGAATCCACAGACAAATTTGTCCCGTAGGGTATCTGCCAGTCCTGCTCCGAACTGGCAGTACTTTGATAGCTTGCGTAGTTCCGTAAGGTAATCAGCATTGCTCTCATCTTTATGCTGATTTCTCTTGTGGAATTTAAATATTTCTGCTATCAGCAGCGGTGTAGGATTTAGGTGTTCCTGTAGGATATCAACAATTTCGTTAAAACTCTTCTCCATTGGTTTGACTGGAGTGATCAGGTTCCGCAATAGGCCGTACGTTCTTGCTCCCATTAAGTTTAGTAGTACCGATGCCTTTTTCTCATCGGCTACTTCATTTGCCTTGCAATATACTTCGACTCTTTCCACATACGTGGTCCAGTCTTCTATTGCATTATCGAAGGCAGTGATATTGCCAGTCTTCGGCATCTTGGAGATCTAAGATGGCGCCTCCCGCGCTTTGCCTTCTTCCCCGATTGAACAAAATGGCGCCTCCCCCGCTTTGCCTTCTTCCCCGCTGGATTAAGATGGCGCCTCCCGCGCTTTCTGTCTTTTCCGCTGCTGCCAGCGCTGTTGCTGCCGTTTTTATGCCTTGATGGCGACGCCCTATGGTCTTCGCGCACTTCCCCCCCCCGCCCTGCTGCCAACGCCGCTCTCCGCGGTCCCCGTGGCAAACTGCAGCTGCTTGCGGCTTTCTGCGCTTCTAATTTCTTTTATTTTAATTACTGTTCCCGTTGTCAGAGCAGACCCTATGGGACACTTTCCTCCCTCTTCTCGGGTCTGTACGCTGCCCGGCTTCGTAGCACCGGCCGCGCCCTGTGTGCTCCACCCTCTCTCTCTCTCTCCTCTTCCCGACAACGCTGCTCGGCCCCGTTGAAAAGCCACCCGATCAAGCTCTAGCCCGCCGCAGCCCAGGAAGGATCAGTGTACTACCTGCCACCAGCCCGATTAGCTGGAACACCATAGACTGGATAACCAAGCCCAGCTCTCGACAGCCTCTCCTGCAAATCTTCGAATTCGATGAATCAGAGGGCGGTTGCCCACGGTCGACGCCCGTTTCTTCTGTTTTTTTTTTTTTGGATTTCTTCCTTCTGGCCTCGACCTCTAACAACTTCGCTTCAGGGATGGATCCCCGTGACGTGGTGCAGAACTGTAGGTAAGTTCGGATCTGTTCGTCGCCAATGTAACGTCCGTGTGTAATTGAGACACGGACTGCAGAAGTTGGTTATAACAGGTGTTTACTGAATGGAGACAAAACTGGAATTGCTATACAAAGTTACTACACAGGCTTATGTACAGGGGTGGTCACTACTGGTACTGCAGTATACAGGGGCTGCAGAATATAGTTCCTTCTTCAAGGTACATACACTACAACTAGGCCTATATTCTCTAGAGTTTAGAAGAATTAGAGGTGATCTCATTGAAACATACAGAATTCTTACAGGGCTTGACAGGGTAGATGCAGGGATTTGTTTCCCCTGGCTGGGGAGTCTAGAACCAGGGGTCACAGTCTCAGAATAGGGGGTCGGCCATTTAGGACTGAGATGAGGAGAAATTTCTTTACTGAGGGTGGTGAATCTTTGGAATTCTCTACTCCAGAGGGCTGTGGAGGCTCAGTTGTTGAATATATTCAAGACAGAGATCGATAGATATTTTTAATATTAAGGGAATCAAGGGAAATGTGGATAGTGCAGGAAAGTGGAGTCGAGGTCAAAGATCAGCCATGATCTTATTCAATGGCGGAGCAGGCTCGAAGGGCCAAATGGCCTTCTCCTGCTCTTATTTCTTATGTTCTTATAACAGTAGAATTGCTATTAACCTCCAATGTGAGTCATGCATGAAATTAAAATCTTGTCTGCCATGTTTAATACCACACACTGCAATCAGTCTGACCCTCAACAATGTCAGTTATCAGTTGCTAACCTTTACCCATCCAACTTTCAGGCTGATTGTGCAACTCCAGAAAACAGTGTTTCATCCTCACCTTTAGTGAGCTGTGACGATAGAGAGTGGAGGTCACAGCTGAGTTCAGTCATTGAATTGAGAGCTTTACACAGTGCAAAATACATGTGGAGCGCTGCTCAATTTTGAGAGCGATTCACTTCAAAACAAGCCACATTTTTAAGCCCAGAAGTGTGTTTTAATTCTTACTGAGTGACATTGGTCGAACTGCTGCACTTGGACTATAAATTATCGGTGCTCATTTTCATGACCCGCTGCCCCACTTGCGCTTAAAAACAGGGCAGTAGCAGGACCAAAATAGCACGTGAAATGAAAGCACAGATTACCGCTTTTGAGGCAGACATCGATTTAGGCAGCCAGAGTTCCCACTGGAAACAGGCAGAGCCTCACTAATATATGGCCTAAACTTACACTGGAAACAGGCTGAAGCCTCATTAATAATTGCAAATCAGGGACAAATGACCTAGTTTTGACTCCTGGTGCCATTTTTGTCTCTGCCCATGTTGCTGCCCCCAGTTCTTGCTCCCGCCTGCAAACCTTTGGCAGTACAAGTCAGGAAGTAACCATTTCCAGGGATATTTAAAGGGGTCATCATCTGCTCTCAAGTTTTGCTTGTATTACATTTGCTATTTTACTACTTTCAAAGTGCTTTTAATTGTTGAATGTCACAATCTCTTAAGGGGGTTCTGGCATCACACTTTTTTCATCATGGGGGTCCTTCTGGGAATTACACTCTGACAAGAGGAGGAGAAGCAGGAGCAGGAACAGGAGCACACACAGCTGCAGCTGGAGGGAGACCAAATAGATGGTGGTACACTCGCAGGAATCCTTACCCTCCCAACAACGTTTATAGGCCCAGGACAAGATACCTGCAGTTCTCTGAGGAACAGTACATATGGAGGACGCACTTCTCTGGGGAGGCTGTCAAAGAGTTGTGTCACCTCTTGCAACAAGACCTGGAACCAACAGCTGACAATGTATTGCCTGATGCAGTGAAGGTCACTGCAGCCCTGAATTCTTTGCCTCCAGTTCCTTCTAGTCTACCACCAGGGAATCAATAACATCAGTCAGTCTGCTGTCCATGCTTGCAGTAAGTAGGTGACTGATGCCATGATTGTTGGAGCAAACACTTTTATCACTTTCCTCATGGATAATTGGAAGCAGCAGTATAGGGCTCTGGGGTTCGCACGGATTGCAGGATGACCCCAAGTCCAGAGCCTTACTAACTACACCCAGGTCACCCTGTGGGCTCCTTCACACGACCCCACTGCCTTCACTGGAAATAAGGGCTATGCCCTACACACTTCGCGCATGGTTTCTCTCAAGAACCCACATTCGGCAGCCAAACTGTATTACAGTCAGATCCATGGTTCAAATAGAGCCCTCAATGAGCAGACTATTGGAGTACTCAAACAACAGTTAGAAGAGCATGCCAGGATCAGCACCAGGCATAACTAAAAATGTGGTGCCAACCTGGGGAAGCTGCAACACAGGACTGCATGCATGCTAAAAAGCGGAAGCAGCATGCTATAGATAGAGCTAAGTGATTCCACAATCAATGGATCAGATCGAAGCTCTGCAGTCCTGCCACATCCAGTTGTGAATAGTGGTGGACCATTAAATAACTAATGGGAGGAGGAGGCTCCATGAATATCCCCATCCTCAATGATGGTGGTGCCCAGCACGTGAGTGCAAAAGACAAGGCTGGAGCATTTGCAACCATCTTAAGCCAGAAGTGGATGATCCATATCGGCCTCCTCCTGAGGTCCCCACCATCACAGAAGCCAGTCTTCAGCCAATTCAATTCACTCCACGGCTGAGCGCACTGGATACAGCAAAGGCTGTGGGCCCCGACAACATCCCGACTGTCGTGCTGAAGACTTGTGTTCCAGGACTAGCCGCGCCTCTATCCAAGCTGTTCCAGTAAAGCTAAAACACTTGCACCTGTCCGTAAATGATGAAAAAAGCCCAGGTATGTCCTGTCCACAAAAAGCAGGAGATATCCAATCCGGCCAATTACCGCCCCATCAGTCTACTCTCAATCATCAGCAAAGTGATGGAAGGTGTCATCGACAGTGCTATCAAGCAGCACTTACTCACCAATAACCTGCTCACTGATGCCCAGTTTGTGTTCCGCCAGGACCACTCGGCTCCAGACCTCATTACAACCTTAGTCCAAACATGGACAAAAGAGCTGAATTCCAGAGGAGAAGTGAGAGTGACTGCCCTTGACATCAAGGCAGCATTTGACCGAGTGTGGCATCAAGGAGCCCGAGCAAAACTGAAGTCAATGGGAATCGGGGGGAAAACTCCCCACTGACTGGAGTCATACCTGGCACAGAGGAAGATGGTTGTGGTGGTTGGAGGTCAATCAGCACAGCCCCAATACATCACTGCAGGAGCTCCTCAGGGCAGTGCCCTAGACCCAACCATCTTCAGCTGATTCATCAATGAACTTCCTTTGATCATAAGGTCAGAAGTGGGGATGCTCGCTGATGACTGCACAGTGTTCAGTGCCATTCGCAACTCCTGGGAAAATGAAGCAGTCCATGCCCACATGCAGCAAGACCTGGACGACATTCAGGCTTGGGCTGATAAGTGGCAAGTAACATTTGTGCCACACAAGTGCCAGGCAATGACTGTCTCCAACAAGTGAGCATCTAACCACTGCCCCTTGACACTCAACGGCATTACCATCGCTGAATCCTGGGGTTATCATTGATCAGAAACTTAACTGGATCAGCCACATAAATACGGTGGCAACAAGAGCAGGTCAGAGGCTGGGTATTCTGCAGCGAGTGTCTCAGCTCCTGACCCCCCAAAGCCTTTTCACCATCTACAAGGCACAAGTCAGGAGTGTGATGGAATACTCTCCACTTTCTTGGATGAGTGCAGCTCCAACAACACTCAAGAAGCTCGACACCATCCAAGACAAAGCAGCCCGCTTGATTGGCACCCCATCCACCACCTTAAACATTCACTCCCTCCACCACCGGCGTGCCTTGGCTGCAGTGTGTACCATCTACAAGATGCACTGCAGCAACTCGCCAAGACCTCTTCGACAGCACCTCCCAAACCCACGACCTCTTCCTCCTAGAAGGACAAGGGCAGCAGGCGCATGGGAACCACCACCTCCAAGTTCCCCTCCAAGTCACACACCATCCTGACTTGGAAGTATATCGTTGTTCCTTCATCGTCACTGGGTCAAAATCCTGGAACTCCCTCCCTAACAGCACTGTGGGAGTACCTTCACCACACGGACTGCAGCGGTTCAAGAAAGCGGCTCACCACCACCTTCTCGAGGGCAATTATGGATGGGCAATAAATGCTGACCTTGCCAGCGATGCCCACATCCCATGAACGAATATAAGAAAAACAGTTCTGCTGTCTGGACAGGTGTGATGGTTTCCGGCAGTACAGCCCACTAACAGTGCCTCATGTGATAATGGTTTTCTCTATGCTGCATAATTGTGTTTGGAATGGGAACAGCACATGGAGATACCTTTGAATAAGGACCTTCAGCATGATGAGCAAGAGGACACTGATGACATAGAGACAGAAAGAAGAAAGAACTTGCATTTATATAATGCATTTTATGACCTCGGGACATCCCAAAGTGCTTTACAGCCAATTAAGTACCTTTGATATGTAGTCAGTGTTGAAATAGAGAATGCAAATAAGCACAAAGTTTTCAACTGTTGCCTCCAGCCACAGCTCTTCAGCAGCAGCTCATTGAAGAGCGCTCCAGCTGAACAATCCCTGCTCCCCGGCATTAACAATCATGTCCAACATCTCTCCCACTTCTTTCCATGCTCAAATAAACTGCATGAGCCCTAAGACCAACATTAATATTCATGACAACTAACATTACAGGGTTACCAGCTACTAAAGAAATACTCTGCACACAAAGATTTCAAAAGGTATTATAATTTTACTGGCTTACGCAAATGCCTACACACACCCTTGTGTGAGAACCTAGTGCCTGTTTTAAGTACCCTCTTACCAATGCTGCTGCTTCTACACAGTGCTCCCCTAGTGGATGCAGCATTGTTGGGGGTGGAGGTGGGCGTGGAAGGCTGCTGTGGCACAGTCAGGGGCTCCTGAGATACTCGTAGTCGGTGATCTTTAGGATCTAGGGCCTGGCTGAAGACTGCAACAATTTGGAGTCGGGTCCTCGCATATTAGAGTCATGCAGGGCTGTGCAGAGACTTTGGAAGTCACGGTCAGATTATTACAATTTTTCCTGCAGCCAGGTCCTGGGAACAGTACTGTTGGCATTGAGATTCTTCGCCATCATTCTTCTTGCCTGTTGGTTGATTTGTCTTGGCACCCGTTGCCCATCCGTTGGCAAGAGGACCTTCTTCATGCTGGTCACTTGTTTAGTTAGCATCTCCACTGCTGCGTCGGAGAACCTCCCTCAGGGATCTGGAAGTTGGAAGTCATTTTGCCTACTGCTGCACAGTCCTGCTGGGCGGTGTCACGGTAAAAAGCACCTCGCCTTTAAGGTGCTGCAGGATGCCTTTAAGTAACAACCACCCCACTCGCTTTCCTGCCCCCTCAATTGGCAAACTGCCTATAGGAAGCACAATTTGCGCTGGAAGTTTCCCCGATTTAATTTAAGTTAGGCCCAGCCACAAAAATGGCATGGGCCCCATCCCGATTTCTTTGTATGGAAACTGCCCACCACCCGTCCGATTTATCCTAGAGTTGAAAATTGCCCACAAAGGCTGAAATCTTAGTGGTTCTTTCTAGTAGATATTGACTGTCTGAGGCTGAACCAGATGGTTTGCAACCTTGGTGTCCTATTTGACCCTGAGATGAGCTTCCGACCCTATATGCTCTCCATCATCAAGACAGCCTACTTCTACCTCTGTAACATCTCCCATCTCCATCCCTGCCTCGCCTCAGCTCTTCTGCTGCTGAAACCCTCATCCATTCCTTTGTTACCTCCAGACTCGGCTATTCCAAGGTTCTCCTGGCCAGCCACCCACCTTGCACCCTCCGTAAACTTGAGCTCATCCAAAATTCTGCTGCCTGTATCCTAACTCATGCCAAGCCCCATTACCCATCACCCCTGTGCTCGCTGAACTACAATTTAGCCTCTGCGGGCAGTTTTCAAATCTTCTCATCCCTGTTTTCAAACCCTCCATGGCCTCGCCCCTCCCTATCTCTGTAATCTCCTCCAGCTCTACAACCCTCTGTGATCTCTGCGCTCCACCAATTCTGGCCTCTTGTGTATCCACAATTTTCATCACTCCACCATTGGCAGCCATGCCCTCAGCTGCCGAGGCCCTAAGCTCTGGAATTCCCTCCCTGAATCTCTTTGTCTTTCTACCTCTCTCTTCTCTTTAAGATGCTCCTTAAAACCTCCCACTTTGGCTAAGCTTTTGGTCACCTATTCTAATATCTGCTTAGATGGCTCGATGTCAAATGTTGTTTGTAACGGTCCTTGAGACGTTTTACTACATTAAAGGTGCTATATGAATGCAAGTTGTTGTTGTTGTTGACTAAGGGGGAAAAATTTGTCCCGTTAGTGCAAGTAGATGGTGCTAATGGGCGCAAGACCAGTATTGCGGGGGCGAGGTGAATTCAGCGCCGTAGGCCTAATCCCGCCCCCCCATGTAGCGCTGCTGGTAAGAGGTATCACCGGGAATGTCAACGGCAGGTAAATTATGACGTCAGTGAATTCGTAATGCTAACTGACCGCATGATTTGCAAAATTGATTCTCGCCACTTACCTCACCACCTGGAGTAAGCATCGATGTGCTCTACTGACCCACTGCCACTCCCCTGGGGCAGCACCTCAGCATCCCTAGCAATCTGTTGGCACACAGATTGCTGGCCTGCTGCGACAATGTGAAAGCCCCGGTCAACACTGGTAGACCCAAACACGATGGCAGCAGTCACAGATTGCGTGGCATCAAGCTGAGACTGCATGAGAGCAGTCAGAGATTGGATACCACCAAGCATAGACTGCATTACAGCACTAAGACATTGCGTCATTTCTGCCTGTGCTGCAATGGAAGCCGCCAGATCACCCATCACACGCGGCATCAGGTCTGGGTCGCCATGGAGTCTACCATCCTTTGCAGACTGGAAATGATGGGCTCCAAGTCGTGCACAGAGCCTTGTGCAATGTTGGAAGTGGACTCCTTCATGCTCCTTACCATTGCAGAGAGGCTTTTGGACACCCTTGCCATTGCACCTATCATCTCCGTGTGCCTTTTCATCACCCTTCTTCTAAAGGCTTCCCCATCGAGGTCCTCATCTGAGTCCTGTGCAGCAGAACTTGCCCTCCGGGGAGTTCATCCCCGAGCTACCCTTCCCTCTTGGCCTTGCTGCAGCCCACTCGTCCCCAGTGCCTCACCCTGTGCAGATCCCGCTACTATGCTAGCCTTTAATGAATGCGTAGTGGCAGTATCTGAGCTGGTGTCTGCGGATGAGAGATGCAGTGACGCGGTGTGTCCTTCCTCCTCCTCTTCTCCCGCCTCGCTCTCTACAGTGCCCTCAGCGACAGGCTTCTCAAGTGCTTGCTGATTATCTGAAAGCATAAAGGCACAAGAGTTGGGTTAAAGTGAGGGGAGGGGCTAGAAAGGGAGAAATGCATACATATAGCATGATTAGCTGGAAAGTGCGAAACGATTGTGGGGTGAGGGGGAAGTGGGATGTGAGAAGAAGGGGTAGGGATGAACATATCGTTGTTGTCCCCAAGGGGGTCAATGTCGCTGGTGGTCACGGCGCCCACCACCTGGCGCCCAATAATCTGCAGCACTCGATTTTCCAGCGCAGACAGTGGTTGGGTATTCGCTTGTCCCCCGCCTGTGCGCTCCTGCTCCCTCCTGTTGTGAGCCACCTTGGCCTGCAAGAGAAAGGAAAGTGTGTGAGTGAGTGTGGAGCAATGTGTTTGGGTGATGTGCCTGCCATAGTTGAATAGCTGTCACTATGTGCAAGGTGTGAGATGTGGGTGTGAGTGTTGGTAAGTAGAGATTGTTGGTGGGTGAGTGCTGGGGGCGTGGTGCTTTGGGCAGTGTGTGAAGACTGTGGTTCAGATGGTGGTATGTAGCTTTTGTTGAAGCATTGACTCACCCTGACCACCTGAGTGAGGTCATTAAATGTCTTCCTGCACTGTGTGTGGGTCCTGAGGACCACAGTGCTGCCTGAGACGTGCTGCGCTACCTCCGTCCACATGGTGCGGAAGACTTGTGGCGAAGGCCTCCTGCCACTTGCTGGGTAGAGCACCGCCCTCCGTCTCTCCACAGTGAAGACCAACGCCTCCAATGTTTCATTGGAGAATCTGCGGACTCTCACCCTGGAGCAGGGACCTGCCATGAGCACACCTGGTTCAATCCACCGCCACCTTCTCCTTGTTCTGTTTCTGCTTGCTGAGGCAGCTGCACAGCCAGCAATGCTGAGAATGAGGTGCTACAGCATCAATGAACCTTTAAGTTGTGAAAAAAGCCTGCGGCAATGATGAGTTGCGATTAGACTGCACCCGATATTGGTCCACCCTTTAAGTCTAACGGCAATGAGCTTGGGTTTTAAGACTTGATTTTGGACTCCAATAGTTTTATTGAGCAGTGAGCATGGATGTTTCATACAGTCTAAAGCATTTGCGCCTGGCGCTAATTCTCCAACTTTTCTACTGACACCGCCCATTCCTTGGCTAGAATGAATTTCTAACCCTAAGGCTGCAATTTTGCCAGCACTCGGGGCAGGTTTGGAGGCGGGTCAGGTGGTAAAATTGCAAAAAATAACGTCAGGTTCCAATCCCGCCGTCAACCTGCCTCCGTGCAACTTTGCCAAAGGCGGACTCCCAGACTCCCATTTGGTTCCGCCACCAAGCGATGGGATAGGCACTTAAGGCAGTTAACTGCTTGTTAACTGCCTGGATAATGCCATTTTGACAGCTATTTTACATTTTACCACTTTTTCAGTGTGTTCCACGCCGTTCCCAAACCACGCCAGCTGATTGTGTCGGGTTCACAAGTAGCTGCCTTCTTGACAGCTGCAGGTCCAGCATAAAAACGGAGCTCTCAACAAGGATCAGTTGCAGGTGGCTGAACTTTGTTTTTTCAGGTCTTGGAAAACTTTTTGCAGGTCTACTGATCTTGGAAGTGGTGAGGCTGAGTCCATCTCCACTGTGACCTCCTGGGAAAACCCTCTCCCCACATTGACTGAGCGCTTCCTCAGCTGAGATATCCGCCAGCAGCATGGGAACCATTTATTTCCTTTCATCCTGGTCCTCAGATTCGGAGGAAGAGCAGCCGCGGCAGCAGCAGAACCAGGAACAACAGCAGCACCAACAGCAGAAGCGCCAACCTCCTGCTCACCCACCTGATGCTGCACAGGGCAGAAGGCGTCAGCGCAGCAATGCACGTCGCCACAGGAGATACCCCCAACACAGGATTTACAGGCCAAGGATGACCTTCCTCTACATGACTGAGCAGCAGTGCCAAAGGAGACTTTCGCGAGAGGTAGTTGTTGACATCTGCGCAATGCTGCACCAACACCTGGAGCTCAGAGGAGCGGGTGGACACTCCTTACCAGTGGCTGTCAAAGTCACTACCGCCCTCAATTTTTTTGCTTCAGGGTCCTTCCAGGGATCATCAGCGGCATCTCCCAGTCGGCTGCACACACTTGCATCACGCAGGTAACCGATGCCCTCTTTGCCATCGCGCACAATCACATCCATTTCTCCAAGGATCAAGCGTGCGGTTGGCTTTGCAAATATGGCAGGCTTGACAAGGGTGCAGGGTGTCATAGACTGCATACATGTGGCCCTTAGGGCATCCCATCACAACCCAGCTGTTTTTGTCAACTGCAAGGGCATCCACTCCCTCAACATACAGCTGATGTGTAACCACAGGAAGGACATTTTGCATGTTTGCATGAAGTACCCTGGTAGTTGCCATGACTCGTTCATCCTGCAGCAGTCTAGTGTGCCTCCACTCTTCAATCCGCCAACACAACTTTCCGGATGGCTACTTGGAGACCAGGGCTATCCCCTGAAGACATGGCTGATGATGCCATTGAGGAGGCCATTGAACGAAGTTGAGGAGCGCTACAATGCCAGCCACATTTCAACCAGATCCATCATCGAGCAAACCATCGGCTTGCTGAAGATGCGATGCAGATGCCTTGACAGATCAGGTGGAGCCCTACAGTATTCAGCAGCCAGGGTCTCCAGAATCGTCGTGGTCTGCTGTGTACTGCACAGTATCATGGCTTGCAGCTGCCTGAGGAACAAGCGGTTCAGCACATAGCCTCCTCAGATGAGGAGGAGGAGGAGGAGGAGGTGGAGGAAGAAGAGCTTGTGGAAGCGGACCAGCCAGCTGCAGCAACACGCGAGCACATTGCTGCCCGGGATGCAAAGGATGCACTAATCTTTGCCAGGTTCGCTTCGGTAAACAAATCAAACACATGTGGTTGGCACTTTCTTATCACACCATAGACAATGGACAAGCACCTGTGGGTTCCTATCACTCTGACCACCATCATTACAAATGCAAGTCGCCCTGAGCCCTCAATGTGGAACTTTCATTTCTGAGATCACATAGGCCAGAACTTCAACTGTTTGCCATCACTTCAGTTTAATCCATTCACAAAAGGATGACAATGTCAAACATTATACACAGTAGAACAGAACAGAACACCCAAGTGACTACCCTTGTGACTAATTGTGCTTTATCTTCCTCTTACCTGTGCTTCTACGTGGTGCTTCCCCTGTGGGTTCAGCAGACGTAGAGGCACCTTGCTCACTTTCATGCTGCTCCTGCTTCGACATCTTTGGCGGGCGTCCTCTGGGTTTGCGAGCCTGTGAGGGCTCGACAACAGTCTTCTCCTCCTGCGTCTGTGCAGGGGCTGTGACGCCCATTTCAGTTGAGTGAGGACTCTGGTGGGACTCTGACCAAGGGCTACTCAGTGGCATGGGAGTGTGAGTGCTTGGGGAGGAGCCCCCACTTCCTTGTTGCCTGCCACCAACATCCCTCACATGGGTCCGCCCCACTTTAGTGCTAGCAAGTGGCTTGACAGCACCTTGCTGCACATCAGGGGGGCCATGAGGACCCGTATCTGCACTGGCAGTCCTACTCAAAAGGACTTCCATGAAGGTCTGGTTTCTCTGCTCAATAGCTGCCCATCGCTCCTCCAGAGATGTCAGTCTATTCTGAACATTCACCATGTTTTCCAGACTCTGGCGACTTAGCTCTTCCATGGCCGTAGCCATCCTTTCCTTTACCGTAGCCACCCTTTCCAGAGAGGTAGCCATCCTTACCATGGAGGTAGCCATCATTTCCACAGAGGTTACCATCCTTTCCGTGGTGGTGCGTTCATGCACCATTGCCTCCACAAAGGCACTGCTCATGTTAGAGTTGGACTTCTCCATCCTCTCCACACTCAAAGTAACCCTGGAGACAAAACCTGCCAGAGACTCTTGCATCTGTTCCTGGAGTTCCAGCACTGCTCTTTTTCTGGATGCACAGGGTCCACATGCAGCTGAGCAGAGCTGGGAGCGCCCTGCGGCCTCTGACGAGGACTCTCCATCGCTGTCCCCATCTCCACCATCTGCTGATGCAAACTTGTGAGCTGTGATACACCAGATGACAACACTACTCTATGTCGCGAAGGTCCCACTGAGGTGTGCGTATCTGCTCTGGTGCTGGGTGCGCTTAATTCTGCTGATGCTGCGCCCTCCGAGGTTGCAGATTCCTCTGAGGAGTCTTCTGGCTCAGGCTCTTCCTCCTGGACAGTGAGGAAGGGATCTGTCGATGGTCCTTTGAGGGAGTAAAGGCATGAGTTACACATGTGATATTAATGTAGCATGCACATGGACTTGTGCAGATGATCATAAGTCAATCTGTATGAGCATCAGATGCCATATCAGTCACTCATGCAATGTAAATGACAGAGATGCAAATCTATTCTGTCACCAGCTTGCTATTATGCGCCCTGTATTGATTTCTTTGTGGGTTCAATGACGAGACATTTATGAAAGAGAATGACTTTTAATCTAAAGTCTGTTCAACTCTTTATACAGCATTCAGGAGACACCATGCTAGTGATGCATCTAGAACGAAGCTGAAACTAAACCAAACTGCCTTGCTTGTCTCGGTCACATGCCCTCTGCTGGTCAGGCACAAGCAATCAATACATGCAATTATGCTGGTAAGGCATGATAATCAAACAGGCAAATAACATCACTATTTGCTGATATCATTACATCTCTCTTTCTTAAAACAGAAGTATTTTACTTCTAACTAACAACATGTTTTCTTTGTATTAATCTGCATTTTAACTGTAACACTTAATGAACTTACATTATCATTATCATGATCAAGGTTTTTTAACCTTGCTTTGTGTGTTCACATGAAATATGTCAATACACTAGAACTTGAAGAAAGAATAAGATAACATTACTTCCTTCTATAACAATAGTCCTTAAATTTGCTCAATGAGTCTCTCAGGAGGCTTCACGTGTCTTGAGGATTTTCTGATTGATTGTCCTTGAATCTGAGTTGTTGCCTCAGATGATTGGTTCTCAGTTGTGTGGTCAGGTTGTTCAACAGTATCAGTCTCTTGACCTGCTGTGGCTGGTCCCATGAGAAGATCTCGATGATTTCTTCTCAGAACAGCACCCTCATCTGTCTGAATGGCGTATGATCTTGGTTGAACTTCACTCAGGACAGTTCCCTTCTGAGTCCATATGTTTGTTTTGTCTTTGAACCTTACTTGGTCACCAGTGTGGAGTTCAGGTAGGTTTTGTGTTCCTCTGTCATAGTAGTACTTTTGCTTTTCTTTCTGTTGTTCTTTGAACTTCCTCACTTTCTCCCCCTCTTTTGTTTTCAGGAGGTTCTCCGGGATGGGTAGGTTTGACTTTAGCCGACGTCCCATCAGGAGTTGGGCTGGTGACATACCACACTCGAGCGGCGTTGTGCGGTATACAAGCATACTCTGGTAGAAGTCAGTTCCACTGTCTTTTGCCTTGTACATCAGTCTTTTCACTGTGTTTGCGGGCTCTCCTGGGTCAACAGCTCTGGACAACGTGTCTGCTGTGTACCTCAGCTTACCCGGTGTGTACACAACATTCAGTTCATCATAGACTGTCTCTTCTTTTTTGTTTTCAGACACAACATCTACATTGAACTCCTCTATCTCGCTTTCATCTACTGTATGGACCTTGCTTTGTTGTGCTTGGTTCTTACAGCAACGGGCATAATGGTTGTTTTTGTTGCAACTATTGCATGTTTTACCATATGCTGGACACTTTTTTGGTGGATGCTGTGTACCGCATCGACTACATGTCTTTCGATTGTCCCTTTCATTTTCGTTCGCTGGCCACGCCTCTTTTTTCACATTGGTGTTCTTTTTGTTAACCGGTTTGTGTCCGTTCATTCTCACTGCATCCACGTTGCAGCTACTGTCACTGAACAGCTCCTTTGCCTGCAACTTCACAGTCTCTGTAGCCCTACACAGTGCTATGGCTTTTCCCAGGTCTAGATCTTGCTCTCTTAGCAGTCTTTCCCTTAGACCATTATCTGGAATACCACACACCAGTCTGTCTTTTATCAGCGAGTCTGTCTGTCCCCCAAATTCACACGATTTGCTTCTGTTTCTCAGTTCAGTCACATACTGATCAATAGTCTCACCCGTTTTCTGAACACGTGAAAAATCTGTGCCTCTCAAACGTCACGTTATGTTTAGGTATGCAGTAGGCCTCAAACTGTTCCATTATTTTATCTAGCTTCATTTTGTCTCCATTAGCAGCGAATGTGAAATTATTATACACCTCCAGCGCTTCATCACCCACGACATGTAAGAACACTGACGATTTCTTATTATCACTTTTCTCGTTGAACCTTCTCCAATTTTCAGCCACATTACCTGTCAACTGAAGCGTCGCCGGTGGGAGTAAACCTTCCATTTTTCACTTCGTTAGCTATTCTCTAATGGTAAGTAACGATGTTCTCTTTTGGCTTGCTAATCTGTGGAGAGCTGATTTAACTTCAGATTTTTCCTCTTCATCTCTTTCAATCACTTCTGACACCATGTATTGATTTCTTTGTGGGTTCAATGACGAGACATTTATGAAAGAGAATGACTTTTAATCTAAAGTCTGTTCAACTCTTTATACAGCATTCAGGAGACACCATGCTAGTGATGCATCTAGAATGAAACTGAAACTAAACCAAACTGCCTTGCTTGTCTCGGTCACATGCCCTCTGCTGGTCAGGCACAAGCAATCAATACATGCAATTATGCTGGTAAGGCATGATAATCAAACAGGCAAATAACATCACTATTTGCTGATATCATTACACGCCCGTCTGTCCATCACCCACTTCCAGATCCTCATTGGCTCCAATGATCTCTAGGGCCGCCTCCTCAGCACTGGTGAGATGGGCTATTGAGGGTGACCCTCCTCCTGTCTTAGCCCTTTCCCTCTTATTGTGGGCTCTCTTTTCCTGCAATGAGGGAGACAAGTGGAGTTTGAGTGAGAATAATGGAGTGAGTGTAGAGAATCTATTGCATAGATGCTTAGAAGGAGACAAAGATGGAGTGAGGTGCCAATACCAAGGGCGTTGTTAGTTGTTGGCATTGCATAACAGTGATAGTGAGTGTGAGGGCAGCATAGTCGAACAGCGAAGTGATTGTGTACATAGGGAGAGAGGGATGTTTAAGGGTGCAAGAGATGTAAGGGTAAAGTGGGATGTGGAGGAGTAGGTTGACAATGCAGAGTGCTGGTGATGAGAGGAGATGGGGAGCAGATTGAGGGTAATAGTGATGTTATACTCACTTTCCCTGAGCGGACCTGGTCATTGAACCTTTTTCGGCACTGCACACAGGTTCAACTGCACATCGATCTCAAGCTGACCTCCTGTGCAATTTGCAGCCACACAGCTTTGGTGCTCTTGAGGTTGCCATGTCAGCAGTAGTCAGCAGACTAGTCAATCCAGAAGCAAAAAATGAGAGAATGAACCAAGGCTGCAGGGGCTCCTTAATAGCAGCTGGCTCACAGACGTCAGCAGAGGCGAGTTCCAGACCCGATACTCTAATTGGCCAGGGGAGCGCACACACAGGGACTCAATTGCCCATTTAGAGCAAAATCGCAAATTTGTATCGGCTGAAAACGGTTGCGGGACCGGGACCCGCCGCCCACCTGACCTGCGCCCAACCCGCCACCAATGATAAAATCGCAGCCTAAGTTTTTGATGAAAGGTTACATGGGTAAGGTCTCCATTGAGCCCCTTTTGGCCACATCATGTAGAATATGCAGTGAGAGGCAGGCTACTGATCACCTCAGGGCCATTGCTTCACTTTATGTTGTTTTTTCTTTGAAGAAAGTTAATTTGAAAATCAGATGGATTCTCCTCAATGGTCAGGCAATTAAGCTGTTAACTATTTCTAACACCAAGTACCTAAGGTGTGAACAGCATTCCTCAGCCATCTGTGCTTAGTTTGCTTTTGCCAGCTGACCACAAATAAACCATTCTTGATATCTAATTAGAGTCTACAACTAAAATACCCATTGTTCTTCCAGGGACTACTAATTCAATTATGCCCTTAGAGGCAAGCCCTAAGAGAGACTATCTAGGTTAATTTGTATTGCAATAAGCCTGCCACTTCCTCGTAGACAGCTGGTCTGTCATAGAAACTGTTGACATTCTCATGTATTGGCTGCCCTGGGCACAACATCCAAAGAACTCTATTAAAGATATTAAAGGGTATGCTGATAGTGTGAGAGATGTGCTGATCGGGTTAGATGAAGCAAAGTTGGAGTGTGACGCATAAGCACTGGCATAGACCAGTTGGGCCAAATGGCCTGTTTCTGTGCTGTAAACTCTATGGGGGAAAAACTCGGTATCGACCATTTTAGGGCGCTAACGCTAGCGCCTGACGTTAATTAGTGCCGGTGACCGCGAAATTCAGTTTTAGCACCCCAAGAGGGGGGTGGAGTGCTAATTCAAGTGCTCCACTTCCTTCTCAGTGCGCTAACCCTGAATATCGGGGCAGTGCGTTCTGCAGGGTTACACACTGGGCCACGTAGCGCTGCTGCAAAGAAGGGCTCTTCCCCTCATTAAAGGGGAGGGCCCAAGCCCACAACTCTGCGGGGCTCTAACTGGACCACTGGGGAGCAGGGTGCCGTGCCATCAGACCGGCGTTCAAGAGGAGTGCCAGGCTGCCAGATCGTGGCACGGACCCCGCGTTCAAAGACACAATGGACCGCTCAAGTAAGTCGGCCAATTTTTTTTTTCCCCTGCCTGCCACCTCCCCTTTAGTTACCACCTGCGAGCCTCCTGCTGCTTCATTTACGCCCCCTGAATCGGTCGCTGTCATCGACCGGCGCAGATTCAGGGGGCGAGGGCCAATTTTGCAGGCAGGGCGAAAACGGAGTACTGCGCACGGTGACGTCATCGTCGTGGCCTTTGGAGTGGGTACTACTGGTTACCACCGCCGCTAAACTCCTGCTTAATTTAGTGGGAGCTGTTTGCCGTGCCCGGGCGATAAGTCGTTTGCGCCCCCCAGAGGCGCTAGCGGGCGATGCTAAGGTACCCAATCTCTAGCCCATAGTACTTCTATGTGATGCAGCTAATCAAAGACAATTATTAATTTAAAATACTCTATCTAAAGTCATATAAAAAGGAATAATAGATATTTCCAGAATCCCATGCTCCCAGCAGAGAGCCGCATATGGAGCACAGTCATAGAATTAGGGTTACAATGTTGTACAGCTGCATGCTCCCTGTGAGTGGGGGTGCTCCCTAGAAGTTAGGGCTCATGGAATTAAACCCAATTATACGGAATGTTTTCCTGTTTGACTCTGACAAAACTCTGCTCCCGTTAAGCAACATTCATTCATCAACTTATATTTTGAAAGTGATTCAAGTGTTATTGAAGATATTTAATGTTAATCCATGTTAATGCTGATCAGCACAACTGTCAATAAACTGTCTGAATAATATAAGAGTTTAATAAGAAACAGAGACAGATGTTTCATTCCATTTGCCTAAAAAGAAATATAGTGCTGATTAACAATGCAGCATAAAACATTCCCAGGCGTATTTGCAGAGAAACAGTAAACTAATCTAGCAGCATTTATTATTAAAGAATAGACTGTGAAATAATCACTGTCTCATATTAATGGGATGCAATTCCTCTTTTCTATATGGAGATAGCTAAGTAATTATGAAACCTTTCTCTAGTTAAATTGTCAGGACATTATAAAATCATCAAATATGAGAAAAGACCAAAATCACATGAGTTGGCAGTACTAAAGGTTATGGGTACAGGATCAAAGGTTCGATGTTTATGCAGATCTGGGAGGGGAGGGGTGGTTTGAATGCTCCTTAATAAATTCCACTTCAATATTACTAGCTGCATCTCCAGCTTATTGTATATTTTCCCAGGATGGGGCAGCTCCAGAACAGTTCTCAGGCTGGTTCAGGGTCACCGGTCCTGCTGTTTCCTGTGGAGCTGCTCCAAGATACACGGGTAGTCTTGCCAATACTGATATCAGCATAGTGGTGAATCTGTTAGTTTTCTTCAAACAATGTGGGGTAGGTGGAAAGGGGGTATTTTCTTCCACTGTAAAAGAGGCTGTTTTGACTTTCTCTCCATAACATCAATTATAGAATAACAAAATCAATTAAAGCAAAACTGACAATGTGGAAGCTTCCTACCGGGCTGGATTTCCATTCATTTCTTTATAAAACGATCCACTTTTCCCAAACCTTCTGATGTTCTTTGTGTGATTTTCTTATGATTTGTTTCTCCTGAGTGTCATTTCCTCTCATCATATGCAGCTGTTTTTTCTGTTTTTCTTTGTCTCAATCTCCTATGTTGACTTGTTTATATGTTACTTGCTATATGTTTTCCCTTGGATTTGTTCATTTTTTTCTTAGTCTTTGTTCATTCATGACATAATAGAAAACACACCAAGGCTCAGTGAGTCAATGCATTGAGTGATGTGGGATGAAGGCATGCAAACCAAGAAGGCTTCAAGTTCAATCCCTGGCCTGTACTTGTTCAGTAGATTTATGCTGGGATGTGGCGAGGCATTATAGTTTGCCTCAGTGACCGAACTAGAGAAAAGAAAGATTGGTTCTTCTCCAGTGACTCATGTAGGAAATTGTGTGCATGTCAGTGATGATAAAATCAGGCTTGGCTGTTATGATCCATTCACCACTTTAAACATCCCCTCCCTCCACCAGCGGCGTACCGTGTCTGCAGTGTGTACCATCTACAGGATGCACTGCAGCAACTCGCCAAGGCTTCTTCGACAGCACCTCCCAAACCCGTGACCTCTGCCACCTAGAAGGACAAGGGCAGCAGGCGCATGGGAACACCACCACCTCCAAGTTCCCCTCCAAGTCACACACCATCCTGACTTGGAAGTATAACACCGTCTGTTCATCGTTGCTGGGTCCAAATCCTGAAACTCCCGACTGAGATAGAACTATGTTCTAACACTCACCATCTAGACTCACACATAAAGGATGAACACTTGAACAAGGTATAAAAGGGCTGCCAGCACCAGCAGAATGGAACACCAGCATGAGTCATTATCTTAATGGGTAGAAGGGAGAAATAGAAGGAAAAAAAAAATATATATTGACAGAAAATGCTGGAAATACTCAGTCAGTGGGTCAGGCAGCATCTGTGGAGAGAGAAACAGAGTTAACGTTTCATCTCGATGACCCTTCATCAGAACTGTCATCGACCTGAAATGTGGGGAAAAATTCGGTTGGTTAGCGCCTCCGGGGGCACTAACGGTGCGCTAATGACTTACCGTACGGGACTCCTGCTTGGAGACAAGGGTCATCCACTCGCCACCTGGCTGATGACACCCCTCCACAACCCCAACACTCCTGCTCAGCATGCATACAGTGAGAGCCATAGCACCACCAGGAACCTGATCAAACTGACTATCGGGGTGCTAAAGCAACGGTTCTGCTGCCTTGGCCGCTATGGAGGAGCCCTGCAGTATTCACAGAATCACAGAATCACAGAATCTACAGTGCAGATAGAGGCCATTTCGGCCCATCGAGCCTGCACCGACACATATCCCACCCTATCCCCGTAACCCCACGTATTTAATCCCCTAACACTAAGGGTCAATTTATCATAGCCAAATCAACCTAACCTGCACATCTTTGGACTGTGGGAGGAAACCGGAGCACCCGGAGGAAACCCACGCAGACACAGGGAGAATGTGCAAACTCCACACAGACAGTCACCCGAGGCCAAATTTGAATCAGTATTCCCCTGATCGAATCTCCAATTTTCATTGTTGTGTGCCGCATGCTCCACAACCTGGCCATTCTGAGGGCCCAGCCATTGCCACCAGGGATTGCAGGTCCACCTCAGGATGAGGACGAGAGACAGGAGGAGGAGGCGGATGAAGAGGAGGAAGAGCAGCAGCAACGTAGGAGGGAGCCACTCAATGTTGCTTCTGCAAGGGCCGTTCGTGAACATCTCATTACACAGCGCTTCCAAAAAATGAGAGAGCAGATGGCATTTGCGCAGAACAACCTCATCATTACAGCCAGCTCGCAGCCCCTATCACCGGGCAAAGCTCAAATGAGAAACATCACAAAATTTGTTACGTCGAAATAAACATTTGTTGTTCTGCACAACTCTCTCTTATCAAACACAACCAATAATAAACAAACACAACAATTTATGAACAAACATAACTGGTTCTTAGTAAACAGAACTATTTCTTACCAAGCTGAACAATATATTTACAAACACAAACACAGCAACTTTTGTACACACGCTCCCACCATTTGCTATTAACGTTTTATTTACTGGGCCTTCTTCAATGATTTCCCTCTCCTTTGCAATCCCCCCTCCCAACCCTACTGCTCCTCTGTAATGTGGCTGCAGCAAGGCTGGTGGAAGGCTGCTGAGCCTGGGAGCCAGAGACTGCAGATGGCCTTGCAGGACGCCCTCGACCAGCTCTGGGCCTGGAAGGCCCAGCTGCAGACTGCACCAACTCTGCATGGGCGGCAGCAGTCTGGGATGACTGGGTTACAGGCTGCGGCAAGTGCAATGACGGGGTGGTAGTGGTGGGAGCAGGAATACTGTCATCCTGAGAGAGGACAGCATCTTCCTGCTCGACCGACACACTGCCACTCCCCTGTGGCAGAACCTCAGCATCCGGAGCAATCTGCTTGAGCACAGACTGTTGGCCTGCTGCGGCATTGTCAGACCCCCGGTGGACAGTGGGCGACCCAGTGATGATGGCAGCCGTCAGCACTTGTGTGGCATCAATCGGAGACTGCATGAGAGCAGTCTGAGACTGGATGGCACCAGCCAATGACTCCATTACAGCACGAAGCCATTGCGTTGCCTCGGCCTGTGCTGCAATAGCTGCTGCCACCTCACCCATGACACACGGCATGGGGTCTGGGTTCCACGGTCACTCTGCGAGTCACCCATCCTCTGCAAAGTGCCAAGGATGGGCTCGAAGGCTTGCGCAGAGATGAGTGCAATGCTTGCAGCAGACTCCTCCATGCTCCTAGCCAGTTCATCCATGCTCTCGGGCACCCTTGCCATTGCACCCATGAGCACAGTATGCATGCTGGTCGCCTGTGTGGTCATCGCCTCGACATTGGGGTCCTCATCAGAGTCCTGTGCAGCAGAACTCGTGCGCGCAGTCACCCTCCGGGGAGATGGCCCCCGAGCTTCCCTTTCCCCATGGCATTGCTGCAGCCCGCTGGGTCCTGGAGCTTCACCTACATCAGATCCATTTCCTCTGCTCCCCTCCAGTGACCTCATGGCCTCATTATCGGATGTCTCGTCCTCGGGAGACACAGGCAGTGAGGCTCAGGCTTGGTGTTCCTCCTCCTCTCCCGTATCGCTGCCACTGGGAGGCTGAGGGACAGGCTAGTCAGATGGTGGCTGATTATTTGAAAGCATGAAAGCTCAAGAGTGGGTTTAACATCAGGGGAGGGGGGCAGGAAGGGTGCAAGGAATGGAGACAGTATACTTAGATGGAAAATGGGAAGGGCTTGTGTTGTGAGGGGGAAGTGGTATGAGAGAAGAGGGAGAGCTGATGAACATACCATTGTTGTCCCCAAGGGGGTCGACTTCTCCGACTGCCACAGTGCCATTGACCTGGGCCGCGATGATGCTGCGCACTCGTTCCTCCAGCTGTGTAAGGGTGTGCAGCTCCGCCTGACCTCCTGTGTGTTGCTGCTCCCTCCTGTTATGAGCAAGCTTGGCCTGCAAGAAAAAGGACAGCGTGTGAGTGTGTGCAGCCATGTGTTTGGCAGATGTGCCTGTAGTGTATGTAACTGTTCTACCTTTAAGAGAACTATTGTATGTAACCGTCCACCTTTAAGAGAACTATTTTAGGTGTGGCACTACTTTATCCTGGCTGCTGTATACTGTAATACCGACGGTGACCACACCGGTATATAAGTGCTGTGGCAGAATTTATTGGGCAGATTCGCCCTGACCTTCAAATAGTAAAGTCCTGTTTAAGTTACTCTTGTAGTCTGTGTATTACTTCGCTATACAACCCACAGACTTTACAGTGGCGACGAGTTCGATCTTACCCTGCGGCAACAATACTTCTGAAGAAGTAAACGAGCGTCGAGAAGAGGCACCCGCCCTCGTCGTTTTGCTGAGAGAAAACTCGAGTCTGCAGACCAAGAAAGGAGGAAGATTTCAAACACGCAGTCTTCCATCAGCAACAGGCACGGATTGTCCCTTCTGCCACGGTAGTGAGTGAGCCGATCAACACGAGAAGCAAGTCGGCCACGGTGACTGTGAGTAAAGGGAAAATAGAAACAAATAAACGGAGGATAAGGGTGGTGCACTCGACCACGGTCGAGGGGGAAAGGAGCCGGACAGAAGTCGGGCCCAGAGGCGCTGAGACTGGGGCAGCGTGGAGCAGAAGCCGCGGTACAAGCGGGCTGGGGAGCGTCGTGAGACGACTAGACCGCGACGGCGAAAAAGGCCGGACAAATACCGCGACCACGAGGCGCTGCGACCGGGATCGTAAGGCGCGGGAAGATATAAACATAAATAAGCCACGGAGAACTCAGCCACAGCCGGGGAGGAAAGCACCGGACTGCGAGAAGCTGGGAGGCGCGATTGGGGTGAAAAAGGCCAGACAGTGACTGAGGCCACGAAGCGCTGCGACCGGATCGTAAGGCGCGGGAAGAGATAAAAATAAATAAACCGCGGAGAACGCAGCCGCAGCTGGGGAGGAAGCACCGGACTGCGAGAGGCTGGGAGGAGCGATTGGGTGAAAAAGGCCAGACAGTGACTGAGGCCACGAAGCGCTGCGACCGGATCGTAAGGCGCGGGAAGAGATAAAATAAATAAATCGCGGAGAACTCAGCCGCAGCCGGGGAGGGAAGCACCGGACTGCGAGAGGGCTGGGAGGCGCGATTGAGAGCCGCGCGAGCGGGAGAGACAGAGCCCGAGCGAGAGCCGCGCGAACGGGAGAGACAGAGCCCGAGAGAGAGCGAGCGAGAGAGACAGAGCCCGAGGAAGACTGAGCGAGATCCAGCCCAGTGGCTGAAACTGTTCGCCGTCAACGGGTTGTACCCAGCACCAGAGAGACAGAGCCCGAGCGAGGGAGACTGAGCGAGATCCAGCCAGCGGCTGAGACCGTTCGCCGTCAACGGGTTGTACCCAGAGCCGGTTGCCCGGCCGAGAGAAGGGAACGCGCTGAAGCCGAAGCGCAGGCTGCGAACCCCGAAAGCCAGCGGCCGTCGCCCGAGGGAAAAGCTTACCCCTCCTGCCAGGGGAAGAAAAGCGGGAACCGCCATCTTGAAAGTGGGTGGGGAAAGAAGATAAGCGCGGGAAACCGCGGGAAGCCGCCAGTAGGCGGAGAAAAAGACAGAAGCGGGAACCGCCATTTTGAAAGGGGCGGGGAAAGAAGATAAGCGCAGGGAAACCGCCATCTTGGGAAAAAAAAAAGAGTTAAAGAAATATTTCGTTGTTGTTTATCAGGGAGGTGAAGATGCCTAAGCGTGGTAACATCAACGATTTCGATTCCGAGGTAGAAGATTGGGCCACGTATGTAGAACGCATTGAGATATATTGTGAGGCCAATAAAATAGAGGATGATGATAAAGCTATAACCTTGCTAAACTCGATGGGGGCGAAGACATACGGGCTATTGAAGCATCTTCTAGCACCAGTTAAACCGGCGGATCAAACCTTCGATAATATTGTTGCTGTTCTGAAGGATCACTTGAACCCTACACCGCTGATGTTGGCGGAACGATTCAAATTTTATGCGAGAACGCAACGGAAAGAGGAAAGCAACGCGGAATACTTGGTCGAACTGCGTAGGCTAGCGAAATACTGCCAGTTTGGAGGAAATCTGACAGAGGCATTGCGAGACAAGTTTGTGTGCGGGTTGTCGAAGGAAGGAACGCAAAAGCGACTGCTCGAAGAGAACGACCTTACACTGGATAGGGCTGTCCTTATTGCAGCATCACACAAAGCCGCAGCGAAAGGAACTGCGGAAATGCAGCTGAAGGCAGCGGTCCTCAGTGTGGATCAAATTACTTCGGGTGCAACGAAATGTTATCGTTGTGGGAAGACAACACACGACCAGAACCAATGCTGGTTTAAAAACCAGGACTGTAGGAAATGTGGCAAACTGGGTCACATAGCCAAAGTATGCCGGTCAGGGAAGAAGACCAACAACCAAAAAAAAAAGCCATCACAGGAAAAGTACAACAAAGTACACAAGGTGGTTGAGAAGAGTTCAGATGAACAGAATTCGGATTCAGACCCAAGCGGCCAGGAACTGGGTAGTCTGAGAATTCATAATGTGAGTAAGGAAGCTGACCTACAAACTATCTGGGTCATGCTAAAAATAGCCGGAGTCCAAGTGAGAATGGAATTGGACACTGGATCAGCCCTATCAGTCATAAATCAAAGGGATTACAACCGGCTATTCTCACATATACCCTTGAGAGATACCAAGTTCGTATTGCAGACATACACGGGGCATAAAGTATACCCCATGGGAAAGATAAGAGTCAAGGTGAGAGACAGGGACAAAGAACACCCCGGAATGGACTTATACGTACTACCTGAGGGAGGACCACCACTTCTAGGACGGGAGTGGATCAAGAAAATAGCCATGGAATGGCACTACCTCAAAGCAATAACGAGTGAGGACTCGGGGCAGACAATCAGCTCAGACTCTGAAACGGATGACGATAAGACCAGCCCAAGCATGAAAGACAAGTCTAAAATGAACTTGCTGACTAAGGTTGGTAGAACGAATGTGGGCATAAAGGCTTATGCTCCAGAGGAGAACAAAGTTTCAGAACAGAATTCCTCTGAACAACAACAACATAGCTTGACAGAGAATTCTGAGTCTGTTCAAGTTACAGACATATATATTACTGAGGAACATCGAGCTCGAACGCAAACTTATTTCAGATTACGACAGCAATTAGAACAATTGAATTGCCGTCTCGAGCAAGAGATGAAAGCAATGAAAAAGTTCTATGATACCGAATGGGAGAATCTGGAAAGACAACAGAAGCAGCTGGGGAAGAAAAGGGAGCAGGAGCACACAAACCGTCTGCACGAGGAGGCCAAACGAATCAAAGCTGATTCGGCTTCTGAAGGGGCGTGCTCCAATCCGGTGGAACAAGATGTGCCGCAACTGAAGGCGCTGGTTAGCAGGTTGCAGGCAGAAAAAGCTGAGTTGGTCGACATGACTTCCGAGCTCCTACTGAAGTTGGGTGCAGCATCACCGGACGATTCATTTGTGGAAATTCGAATGATGGGGGCTGCGGATGATGGCGAAGTAGAAGCAGCAAAGGAGCCCCAGGACAAGGTTCTAAACAGCCCTGCAGCTAATGGAAAAGGGATGAGGACAGAAGAGTTAACAGTCAGCCAACTCCTCCAGGGCAAGGTTATAAACAGCCCTGTAGTTAATGGAAAAGGGATGATGGCAGAAGAGTTAACAGTCAGCCAACTCATTCATATGCTGAGGGATAAAACTCTAAAATGGGAAAAACTTAAATACGAGCCTCAATCTTCAAAGGGAAGGGAGCTCTCAAAAGTCATTGGAAGAGCTGAGGTGGCAACCCAGACTGAGAAGCCTGCAGCAGAACAGCCCTTGGATGCCAAAAGTACGCTGACGCACGGCAATGTAGAACAACAGAATACTGAAACAGCTACTTCAGTAGAGGGATTGAATAGTCCAATCAATCAATCTCCGAATGAAGTTGAAGTATTGAAATCACAAATGAGGTCATTAGTAAAAGATTTGCAGGAAGCCCAGAAAAAGCGGGATGAATCTGAACGCATGATGAAGTCTCTTCAGGACAGATGTCGGGATTTGGAACAAAAGTCGGCTAACGTCCAGCTGGGTAAGGAGGAAATAGAAGACCCTCTCGCGGGCCTAGCTCAGGACGACACCGAATATTACCATGATCTGTTGAGTGACACTGAATATTACGAGGACCTGGTCTGCCCAGCTTGTGCCGAGAACTTCCAAAGTGCCGAAATCAGGATGAATCACTTAAAGTCTAAGGAACATAGGGAGATGGTGGCGTTACAGCTGGCAGCTGACAATGGAGCCCCGAGAGTCTCCAAGAAGCAAAAAAGGAAAAGACGAAGCAGAAGATGATAACCATCTGAACCATTATTACCTCTACCCGATCACACACGTGGTCCCCCGAACGGAGCCAAATCAGTTGGAAAGTAGGAAAAATTTCCCAAGGCAATCCAACTGTTTTTTGTTTGTTTTAAAAAGTCAGCAATGCTGGTTCAGAAGTGATGGAAGTAAAGCTGTTAAGTCTAGGGAAGGACTATGGGATGAGTCCCTCTAGCAAGGTGACCCGACTACACCACGGAGGCGTGGTCCGGACCGAGTCAAGAAGATCAGAGACTGAATCTGTGAACTGTTTCCCGCAGAGACTGAATCTGTGAACTGTTTCCGCAGAGACTACCTCTGTGAACTGTTGTAACATGAAGTTGGATATACTATGATGTTATGTTAATGGGGAATAAGTATGTTGTAAGCTAAAAAGGGAGGGTTGTAGTGTATGTAGCTGTTCTACCTTTAAGAGAACTATTTTAGGTGTGGCACTACTTTATCCTGGCTGCTGTATACTGTAATACCGACGGTGACCACACCGGTATATAAGTGCTGTGGCAGAATTTATTGGGCAGATTCGCCCTGACCTTCGAATAGTAAAGTCCTGTTTAAGTTACTCTTGTAGTCTGTGTATTACTTCGTTATACAACCCACAGACTTTACAGTGCCTAGCATAGTTGAATAGCTGTTAATGTCTGCAAGGTGAGAGATATGGATGTGACTTTTAGTAGATGGGTATAGTTGATGGGTGAGTGTCGGGGATTTGGCGATTTATACCGTTTGTGCACAGAGTGAGGTTGAGATGGTGGGATGTAGAGGTTTTTGAAGCATGTACTCTCTCTGACCACCCGAGTGAGGTCGTTGAACTCCTTGCAGCACTGGGTGTGAGTCCTTTGGACCGCACTTCTGGCCGAGACATACTGGGCAACCTCCCTCCACATCCTTGTGAACTCCTGAGGCAATGGCCTCCTGCCAGTGACTGGGAACAGCACTGCCCGTCGGCGTTCTACAGCCGCAACCAGAGCCTCCAAAGCCCGGTCGCTGAACCGGCGAGCTCTCTCCCTGGGCCTCTGATCACCATGAGATCTGTGGTTGATGGATTTAAACTCCTTGCAGGCCCAGGTCACAAGCAGCAATGATCAGAGTGAGGCTGTGCAGCATGATTGAACCTCCCCTTTAAGAACTGGAAGGCGCCAGTCTGTCTGAGTACTTGTAATCGACAGCGCCTGAGCTTGAGTATCGCTCTGAGGTAGTGCCTCGCTCCCCAACGTTAGCACCCTAAGAGAAGTGTGTAGCACCTGATTTAGCGCTCCACTTCCCTCTTGGGGTGCTAAAACTGAATCTCGCAGTCGCTGCCGCTAATTTGTGCTGGGCGCTAAAGTTTGCGCCCAGGTGATGTTAGTGCCCCAAAATGGTCAATACCTAATTTTTCCCCCTATTTGCCTCTTCACAGATACTGCCTGACCTGCTGAGTATTTCCAACATTTTCTGTTTTTATTTCATATTTCCAGCATCCGCTGTATTTTGCTTTTGTAGAAATATACTGACATCTGCTTTCAGCACCTCAGCTTCACAAGCATAAGAATGAAAAAATATAAAATATTTTGATAAAATTCACTGCTTGATAAATCTCCATCACTAACTTTACACACAATATGCTGCATGGCTTACAATCTTTGTTATTGCCCTGTTTTTCTGATTGACTTAAATAATCACTATGTTTTCAGTTAACTGATTTGCTCAAATATCTGATGGGTAGAAAAAGCCACCACTACCAATCACAAATCAGGAAGCCATACAATCACAATCAATCGCACTTCTCTATTAATTTTTCCAAAGCTACCAATCAGAAAGCGTCAACCACAAAATGAAACATCTCGAATAATTTTTCCAAACTTCTTTCAGCCACCATTTTCCTTCCTTACTCAAGTCAGTATATACAGCTAAAAATAACACAGGCGACTTTCAACTGCCGGCTGTCCTGTTTGCAATTCAAAATGCAGGGAAAACACGGCAGCCCCAGGCCTCCCTGCTGCAATGGGCACCCAACACTCCTGTCCCAAATAGGCGAGAGGCAGCTTGTATATGCACAAATGGGCGGCGTGAGCGTCACGCATGCTCCACAGCTGTACCAGGCGGTCAGCAGCTTAACCAGCAGTCCTTATATGGACCACTGGAACTTTTTTGGGGGGTTGGGGTGGGGTGGTATTTTTGTAGAGCCAGGAGGAGCTGGAATACTCATCTTGGCCCCACAAAGGTAATGAGGCTTGCCTCTGGCTACCCCACCCCCTCCCCTTTCACTGATGACTCTTGACTCAGCTTGCACATGGAACCGGCAGATTTTCCATCCCACACAGTTCAGCAAGATGCCCGCTAATGCTGGTTGAATGCTGGGCAGCTTGCGGACTGTATTCAAGCAATGCTCGAGTAAGGAAATGGTTCAGGTTTCCCGATGAATCCACTGGGCGGGTGCCATAGACACATCGCCGACTTCACGCCTGTTTTGGGCAAGAGGTTAAAATTGTCCCCAACATTTAAAGCACAGTAAAGTCACAAAAGGTACACAAGTTTGAGGAGTTAAAATTGCTAAATTTGCCCATATAGTTAGATATTTGCTATTAGAAATGCCTGATGTTAAGTTTGCCCTGCACTGACCTGCCCTTCTCACCAGGACCTGGGGCTTGAGTTTTGCTTCAGTTACAGAATTGGAAGTTTCACCTGGGTTTAGGCTGCTGGATATTTCTAACTTTGATTGAGATTTTGTGTGTGAAAGATATATGCATCATGGGAGTCGTAGTTTTTAGCCAGCCCCTGTGGAACTACGATATTCAGAGTGTATTATGTGAGAACCAGGTAGAATATTTATAAATAACAACTGTGAGGCATGAGCAATGGATCAAAATCATCAAAAATAAAAAAGATTAAATTTTATGCAATGTAAGCCATTAAATAAAAATTGTGAGTGAAGTGTATCATTTAGGATGACGTCTTTCATGTTCCTGGGAGCTATTGATGTTTGCACTGGGACCAGAGGGGGATGTTTATGAGGTGCTTTGATGCTGAGCTTGGATATTTTATATGCTGAAGTCAATGAGCCGGGCTGGGTCATGGCGAATGACCACCTGCTCTGGTCATTGGAGGTTCGATGGTGGGAAACGACACTACATCAATGACAGCTTCTGCCAGATACACACATGCACTGGAGAAAATAAGGGGCAAATGTTTTCTATAATCAAGCTAAACCTTTATAAAACACTGGTTAGGCCTCAGCTGGAGTATTGTGTTCAATTCTGGGCACCACACTTTAGGAAGGATGTCAAGGCCCTGGAGAGGGTGCAGAAGAGATTTACTAGAATGGTACCAGTGATGAGGGACTTCAGTTATGTGGAGAGACTGGAGAATCTGGGATTGGTCTCCTTAGAGCAGAGAAGGTTAAGGGGAAATTTAATACAGATGTTCAAAATGATGGTGGGTTTAATAGAGTAAATAAGGAGAAACTTTTTCCACTGGCAAGAGGGTTGGTAACTAAAGGATACAGATTTAAGATAATTGGCAAAACATCCAATGACCAAATGAAGTGAAATTATTTTACGCAGCGAGTTGTTATGATCTGGAACGCACTGCCTGAAAGGGTGGTGGAAGCAGATTCAGCTGTAAATTTCAAAAGGGAATTGGATAAATACTTGAAGGAGAAAATATTGCAGGGCTATGGAGAAAGAGCAGAGGAGTGGGATTAATTGGACAGCTCTTTCAAAGAGCTGGCACAGGCACGATGGGCAGAATGGCCTGCTTCTGTGCTGTATCATTCTATGATTCAATGTAAATAACTGAGAAAAGTAGGAGGGAAAATAATTACACAGTACTTACATCTTAAGCAAGTACTGCAAAACTACAGTGGAAATTAGAGCTAAAAAAGATGAATTTCCTCAGAGCTGCTACCGCTCCTCTGCCGTATCTTAACTGGAGATGCGGACAAAGCCCTGTTTACGTGTCCAAACAGGCGTCTCCGCAGCACTTCCCATGAAATTATGGCGGTGCAACAGGAGCAACTCCACTATGAGGCCAGTATCTTTAAGTCCGATATGTAATGGCCCAGAATTTGTATCCGAGTTGGACTTTTTTCCTCATCCTTTAGCTCCAATTATTTTTGTGCCATAACTTGCTGGAAGTGCGAGCTTATAACGGCGCGGTGAGGTCAAGGGGCATCTGGGACTTTAGTGAATGACGGGACCAAAAGTCTTATTTCCATAACCAATGAGATTTAAGGATAGAGAAAGAAACAGAGTGAACAACAGAGAAGGAAATAGGGTGGATTAAGAGATAACGAGAAAAGAGACAGAAAGGAAAAGTAAGAAAAGAATTAATAAATGTTAAAAACCTCTAGGAACAATTTACTACCTGCAGGAGTGAGACTCCACAGTTTCAGTTGTTCCCTTTCTGGGCCTCCAAGGTTGAGTGGCATGTCAGGAACATAAACTACCCCATCAATAGTGTAAAGTCTGTGGGTTGTGCAGTTAATAAATACACAGACTTCAGAAGTAACAAACAAACAGGTCTTTACTATTCGAAGGTCCGGGCGAATCTGCCCCAGCAATCATGCCACAACACTTATATACTGGTGTGGTCACTATCGGTATTACAGTATACAGAAGCCAAACAAATAGTGCCACGCCTAAAGTAGTTCCCTTAAAGGTGAACGGTTACATTCAATAGTTCCCTTAAAGATAGACGGGTACATACACTACAATCCTCCCTTTTTAGCTTATTACTTACAGAGTCCCCGTTAAACATACATATCTTCAAATTCCTATAAAACAAATTACAGATATAATCTCGGTGGAGTCAATGTCATATAAAACAATTTACAAATATAATCTCGATGGAAACAGTTCACAGGTTCAGTCTCTGCGGAAACAGTTCATAGATTCAGTCTCTGATCTTGACTCGTTCTGAACAACATTTCTTTGGTGTAGCCGGTTCACCTGGCTAGCGTGACTCCTCCATAGCCTTTTTCTTGACGTAACAGCTTGAACTTTCACCCTGTTGAACCAGCAGTGCCGACTTTTACAACCAACTGGCTGTCTTGACATTTTCCAGTTTTTCAACTAATTTAGCTCCTTTCGTAATGTCCCGCCTGGAATGGTAGAAGTGCTAATATTTTAGACAGTTATTATCTTCGGCTTCTTCTTTTTCTTTTCTGCCTTTTTGAAACTCTCGGAGCTCCTTTCTCGGCTGCCAGCTGTAGCGCCACCAACTCTCTATGTTCCTTAGACCTTAAGTGCTTCATCCGGATTTCAGCACTTTGAGAGTTTTCATCAAAAGCTGGGCAGACCACATCCTCGTAATATTCAGTGTCACTCAACAGGTCATGGTAATATTCAGGTTCGTCCTGAGTTAGGCCAGCGAGAGAGACTTCTTCTTCCTCCTCACCCGTCTGGACGTTAGCTGACGGTGGTTCCTTCCCTAAACATCTTTCTTGAAAAGCCTTCTTCATGCATTCATATTCATCCCGCTCTTCCTGGGTTATCTGCCATTCCTTCACGACGGACCTCATTTGTGAGTTCAATACCTTCCTTTCCATCGGTAATTGCGTTATCAGGCTATTTAACCCTTCTACTGAAATAATGGTTTCCACATTCTTCTGTTCACCTTGACGTGATTCAATGTACTTTTGGCATCCTTGTAAAATTTGTGTTGCCACCTCAGCTATCTCCGTGACTTTTGAGAGCTCCGAACTCGTTCCCCCTGAAGATTGAAGCTCGTGTTCAGATTGTTCCCCTTGCTGAGTCTTGTCCTTCAGCATATGAAGGAGTTGGCCGACCGTTAACTCTTCCCTGGGAACACGGTGGATCAGAGTCTTCTCCATTTCATCCACCTCTTTCTCCAATACTTCCACCTTACGTTCCTCTTGAACTTTGGCTTTCAGCGCTCGGCAAAGTTGCGCCCTGATGCTCTCTAGTTCATGTTCAGGGACCATTCTTACAGTGTCCTGTTCTTCCACTGAAAGGATTCCCAGTTGAATCTGTTCTTCAAGTTGTTGAACCTCGGTCATTGCCGCCTCATACTTGTCTTGGGTGTCCTTCAATGTTTTTATAAGTTCTTGGACATCCTGTCTTTCATGCTCTGCCATGATTTTCACCTCTAATTGCTCATCTATGGATGGAGCTTCTATCGATGAGTCTGTCTTGGCCTTGAGTTCATCAAGAATTTCCTGCAGCCTTTGGACTTCTTGCTCATGTTCAACCTTTAGTTGTTCATATGCTTCTACTGAAACTAGCTTTTCCGAGGCTGCCGAGTTAACCCCCTCCAGAATTGTAGCCTGGGCCTGTTCATACTGTTCTTTCAACTTCTCACACTCTGCTTGTAAGGAGCCGTAGAGAAGAACTGGAATAAAATCCTGGCTCCCTGAAGATTCCTCTTCCTTTGGTTCATTCTGTAAATATTCTAGTTCCTGAACGGCATCAGGGGAATGTGATTGGTATTTGACCACGATGGCTCTATGGTCGCTCTCTGCTTGAGCTAGCTGTCTCTGTAGTCTTTCCAGGTTCCCCCATTCGGTGTCCCAGAACTTTTCCATATTTTTCATCTCCTGTACGAGACGGTCACTCAACTGTTCTAATTGTTGTCGTACTTTGACATAAGTTTGCGTCCAAGCTCGGTGTTCTTCCGTCATGGATGAATCCTTTGCTTGAACAGGCTCAGAATTCTCTGTCAACCTGGAGTTCTGCTCTGCAGCTTTATTCTTCTTGGTACCATAAGTCCTTCTGCATGTCTTCGTTTTCTTTCCCATCGTCGGCAAGTCCCTTTTAGCCTTGTCTTCCATTTCCGACTTGGTCTTATCATCATCCATTTCAGAATCTGAGCTAATAGCTTGCACTGAGTCCTCCCTCATTATGGCTTTTAGGTAATGCCATTCCATGTCTATTTTCTTAATCCACTCCCGTCCTAGAAGTGGTGGTCCTCCCTCAGATAATACGTACAAGTTCATTCTTGGGTGTTCTTTACCCCTATCTCTCACCTTGACTCTTATTTTCCCCACGGGGTATACGTTATGCCCCGTGTATGTCTGTAATATGAACTTGGTATTTCTTAAAGGTATGTGAGAGAATAGCCGGTGGTAGTCCCTTCGGTTGATGACTGATAGAGCTGATCCAGTGTCCAGCTCCATTCATACTTGGACTCCAGCTATTTTTAGTATGACCCAGATGGCCTGTAGATCCGTTTCTTTACCCACATTGTGGATTCTCAGACTACCCAGCTCCTGGTTGTTTGGGTCTGAGTCTGAATTCTGTTCGTCTGAACTCTTCTCAGCCACCTTGTGTACCTTGTTGTACTTTTCTGGTGGTGGCTCCCTTTGATTATTGGTCTTTTTCCCAGACTGGCATACCTTCGCGATGTGACCCAGTTTGCCACACTTCCTACACTCTTGGTTCTTAAACCAGCATTGATTCTGGTCATGCGTTGTCTTCCCACAACGGTAGCATTTTGTTGTGCTTGAAGTAATTTGGTCCACCCCGAGTGCCGCCGCCTTTAGTTGCATTTCCGCCGTTCCTTTCGCTGCGGCTTCGTGCGATGCAGCTATAAGGACAGCCCTGTCCAGTGTGAGGTCGTTCTCTTCCAGTAGTCGCTTCTGCGTCCCTTCTTTGGACAATCCGCATACGAACTTGTCCCGCAGCGCTTCTGTCAGATTCCCTCCGAACTGGCAGTATTTCGCTAGCCTACGCAGTTCGACCAAGTATTCCGCATTGCTTTCGTCTTTCTTCTGCGTTCTTGCGTAGAATTTGAATCGTTCAGCCAGCATCAGTGGTGTGGGGTTCAAGTGGTCCTTCAGCACAGCCACAATCTCTTCGAAGGTCTGATCCGCTGGTTTATTTGGTGCTATTAGATGCTTCAAGAGCCCGTATGCTTTTGCCCCCATCGAGTTTAGCAATGTTATCGCCTTGTCGTCTTCCTCTATTTTGTTGGCTTCGCAATAGATCTCTATGCGTTCCACGTACGTGGCCCAGTCTTCTATTTCAGAATTAAAGTCGTTAATATTCCCTCGCTTAGGCATCTTTCTTCCCTTGGGAGCAGCACCAGTATTTCTTTAAGTATTCTTATTTATTTGTTTGTTTCTAAGATGGCGGTTTTCCCGCGAAATCGGCGGTTTCCCGCTCTTTCCTTCTCTCCCCGCCCACTTCAATGGCGGTATGTCAATCAAGATGGCGGTTTTCCCGCGAAAATGGCGGTTTCCCGCTCTTCCTTTCTCGCCCCGCCCACTTCAATGGCGGTTTCCCGCTTCTGGCGTCTTCTCCGCCTAATGGCGGCTTCCCGCGTTTCTTCCCTGTGGAAGGGGTACGCTTCCCCCACAGCGGACAGGTTCAGCCGCTGGCTGGCTACCGCACAGCTCCCCTTACTCGGCTATGTCTTTTCCTCCCGCCCGCACGGCTCTACCGGCGCTGGGTACCCCGTTGGTGGAGAACAGCTCAGCCGCTGGACTGGCTCTCGCGCAGTCTCTCATCCCGTTTTCGGCTGTGTCTCTCACCCACTCCCACACGTTCGGTTTTGCCGGCTCTGAGTACCCCGTTGGTGGAGAACAGCTCAGCCGCTGGACTGGCTCCTTGCAGTCTCTCTCTCCGCACCCGGCTCTCACCCGCACGGTTCCCGTTCGCCTCCCCAGCCCTCTCGCAGACCGGTGTTTCCCTCCCCGGCTGCGGCTGGGTTTCTCTTCCCGCGCCTACTCGCAGGCTCAGCGCTTCGTGGCTGCGGTCGCTGCCCGGAGTTTTCCCGCCGATCGCGGTCCGGCTGTCACCCGACGCCGTTGGACCCGACTTTTGGCCGGCACAGCTCCCCCTCGACCGAGGTCGAGTGCTCTGCCCTTATCCTCCGGATACTTCTACACCTTCCCCTACTCACAATCTCTTCGGCCGCCTTGTTTCTTGCTGGTCGGCTCACTCCGCACCGTGGCAGAAGGGTAGTCAGTGCCTGTTGCTGATACAGCTTTTGTTGTTAGTCTTCCTGCTTTCTGTTGTTGCAGCCTCGTGTTTCCTTTTGGTAGCACGACGAGGGCGGTTGTCTCTCTTCGACGCTCTTCATTGCTTTTGGTAGTCTTGCCGCAGGGTACGATCGGACTCGTCGCCACTGTAAAGTCTGTGGGTTGTGCAGTTAATAAATACACAGACTTCAGAAGTAACAAACAAACAGGTCTTTACTATTCGAAGGTCCGGGCGAATCTGCCCCAGCAATCATGCCACAACACTTATATACTGGTGTGGTCACTATCGGTATTACAGTATACAGAAGCCAAACAAATAGTGCCACACCTAAAGTAGTTCCCTTAAAGGTGAACGGTTACATTCAATAGTTCCCTTAAAGATAGACGGGTACATACACTACAAATAGGGTCCTTACGCCACAAAATAACAGCCCTAACTTTCTGCGGTGAGTTTAATTTGTATTTACGCCGCATTTCCAGCAATTTGTTGATCGTCGTGAGGCGCTCCAGTTTTAGTAAGGCTAACAGCAGAGTGATGCAAATAGTTCAGCAATTTGTGGCAATTCGCTAATCACGCCATATCTCTTCCTTGGCAGAAAGTGCTGGGTTTTTTACACATTAATAACGGAGTACACCCTTAACTCGCTGTTATTTTTCCAGCAAATTCTGGGCCACTATTTTTATCTCATGATATGACATATTGCCTCAGTAAATTCGCTGTCCATCCATGAGCAATATTTATTGGTATATAATTAAAAGCCAGCATCCCATCAGAACAAAAAATATTTCATCAAATCATTTTTATAGCAAACGGAAGTATTTACTAAGTCTATAATAATTTTCACTGGAAAATTGAGTTCTTTAATATTAAAATAAGCAAACATTGAGGTAATCTTCAAACCAACTTGGACACTGAAGACAGTATATTCCTGAGGGCACATATAATATTGAATACACTTACACTAATATTGAATACACTAATTAACATTGAGTACAGTAATATCAAGCAGAGTATTAATGCTGCGCACACTAATTATATCAAGTACACCATTAATATTAATATCTAACATTGTAATATTGAGTGCACTAATATTAATACTGAGTTTAATATTGCATAGGATTACATAGGATATACGGCACAGAAACAGGCCATTCGGCCCAACCAGTCCATGCCGGTGTTTATGCTCCACTCGAGCCTCCTTCCGTCTTTCCTCATCTAACTCTATCAGCATAACCCTCGATTCCCTTCTCCCTCATATATTTGTCCAGCCTCCCCTTAAATGTATCTATACTATTGGCTTCAACCACTACCTGTGGTAGCGAGTTCCACATTCTCACCACTCTTTTTGGGTAGTGAAGTTTCTTCTGAATTCCCTATTGGATTTCTTGGTGACTATCTTATATTAATGGCCTCTAGTTTTGCTCTTCCCCACAAGTGGAAACATTCTCTCTGTATCCACTCTATCAAAACCTTTCATAATTTTAAAGACATCTATTAGGTCACCCCTCAGCCTTTTTTTGAAGAGAAAGGAGACCCAGTCTGTTCATCCTTTCCTGATATGTGTACCCTTGCATTTCTGGTACCATCCTGGTAAATCTTCTTTGCACCCTCTCCAGTGCCTCTATATCCTTTTTATAATAATATGGTGACCAGAACTGCATGCAATTAGTGTGGTCTAACCAAGGTTCGATAGAGGTTTAGCACAACTTGCCTACTTTTCAATTATATCCCTCTAGAAATAAACCCTAGTGCTTGGTATGTTTTTTTTATGGCCTTGCTAATCAGTGGCTCAATCTTTAGTGCTTTGTGTACTTGTACTCCTAGATCCCTTTGTTCCTCTGCCCCACCTAGACTCGCACCCTCCAAGTGATAAGTGACCTCCCTATTCTTCCTACCAAAATGTAATACCTCACATTTATCTGTGTTGAACTTCATTTGCCAATTATATGCCCATACTACAAGTTTATTAATGTCCTCCTGTAATTTGTTGCAGTCCTCCTCAGTATTGACTATCACCCCCAATTTGGAGTCATCCTCAAATTTAGAAATTCTGTTTTTGATTCCAAAGTCTAAATCGTTATTGTAAGTTGTGAACAGCAGTTGTCCCAGCACTGATCCTTGTGGAACACCACTACCCACCTTCTACCATCGTGAATAGCTATCCTTTACTTTCACTCTCTGCTTTCTGTCTTGAAGCCAGCTAACAATCCATTCAGATCATAACCTCGGCCCCTATTAATTTTTTACCTGTCATTTTTCCACTCCTTTCCCCCCCCTTTCCTTTTATTTCACTCTCCCACCTGGCAGCTATCTCTTGCCCTGCCAGTACACTTCACACCTAATCTCAGCCTATTACCATCTCGTCTGGCTTCGAACACCTTTTATTGTCTCTTCTACTTCATTTGTCTCTTTCACTTCTTTTGTCCGATCGCAGCCCTGCCTTCGATCTATTTTCTTTTCTTTCCAGTTTTGAAGAAGGGTTCGACCTGAAACGTCAACTCAAATTTCTCTCCACGGATGTTGCCTGACCTGCTGAGTTTTTCCAGCATTTTCTGTTGTTAATCCATTCTTCTACTTGTCCCCTGACTCTGCATTCTCTGACCTTATTCATTAGTCTATTATGGGGTACCTTATCGAAGGCCTTTTGAAAATCTAGCTAAATTCCATCTACTGCATTACCATTGTCTACTCTCTCTGTTACCTCTTCAAAAAATTCAGTAAGGTTGGTCAAGCAAGATTTTCCCTTTTGAAATCCGTGGTGACTGTTCATTATTATACTTTTCATTTCTAGATGTTCTTCTATTCTCTCCTTTAGTAGGGATTCCATTATTTTTCCTACCACCGGTATTAAGCTGACTGGTCTATAATTCCCTGAACATGTTCTCCTTCTTAAATATAGGTATTATGTTAGCTGTCCACCAGTCCTCTGGCACTACACCTTTTTTTCTAATGAATTATTAAATATGTGTAGTAGTGCCTCTGCTATCTCTTCCCTAGATTATTTTAAAATGCGTGGATGCAATCCATCCAGACCAGGGGTTTTATCTTTTTTGAATTTGATTAGTTTATTTAATAAATCCCCTTTTTTATTTTAAATGCACTTATCTCATTATTCAATTCATCATCCATTGTCATGTTCACCTGTTCTATCTCCCTAGTAAATATTGAAGTGAAATAATGATTTAATATTTCTGCCATCTCCCTATCGTTACCTGTGGTATTGTCCTGTCTATCCTTTATTGGCCCTATTCCCATCCCAACCTTCCTGTTTTTATTGATGTGCCTGTAAAATATTTTACTATTTTGTTTTATGTTCCTTGATCATTTAATTTCATAGTTCCTCTTTGCCTTCCTAATTGTTTTTTTGACTTCTCTCCTAATCCCTTTGTATTCTCTCTTATCATGCATCACTCTACTGTCTATGTATTTAATGTATGCCTCATTCCTTACCCTCAATTGTTCCCTTATATATTCATTCATCCATCATTAGTGTTTTGTTTATTCTTTCCTTTTAGCAGAATATATTTTTCTTGCACTCTGTTGAATACCATTTTTAATGTTTCCCATTGTTGTTCTACATTGTTGTTTGCCAATATTGTTGCACATTTTACCTTCCCAAGTTCTATTCTCAGCTCCTCAAAATCAGCTTTGCTCCAATCTATTAACCTGTTTTTTGTCATACTTATGTCCTTCTCAATTATCATCTTAAAGCGTATTATATTATGGTCACTATTGCCTATATGTTCCCCTACTTTTACTTTTCTTATCTGTTCTGGCTCATTCCCCATAACTAGATCCAATAGCAAATCCGCCCTTGTTGGAGAAGAGTATTAATATCAAGCACACTAATATTAAATACACAATTAATATCAAGTGCATTAATATTACTATCAAGCATAATAATATTGAGCACACTAATAATGTTATGCATGTTAATTTTAATGTTTAGCATACTATTTGTAATTTTAAGCACAATAATATCAGGCACACTAATTGTAATACAAAGCACATTGATTTTAATATTGAGCACACCAATTTTAATATGTAGCACACTAATATTAATGTTATGCATGCTAATTTTAACAATGAGAACACTCATTTTTACATTATGCATACTATTATTAATATCAAAGCACAAATGTTAATACAAAGCATGCTCATTTTAATATTGAGCACATCAACAATTTAAGCTCATGTTCTCCAAAAGCTGTATCAAGGCTGAAAAGTGGTGAGCCCCAGTAAGTGATACTGCTCTTACAGGGGAATAAAATTCTTCAAGTGCAGAAAAATGGGGAGCTGGTTATAAAGATCCGTGCCAGGCTTATTAACAGAAACCAAGCAGTAATACTTAGAAAACTGTTTGTAAAAGGCACAGTTGCTTTTCTATTTGTTTCTTTCTTAACCTATTCTCACAGCAAGTCATTTTCTCAAAACCCAACAGTTAAGATTGTTTTGCAGCAAATTACCTATATTTCAATATGAAGATTTAAGTTCCCTAGTGCTGCAGATGTGTGACATGATATAATTACATTAACTTCATCTTTGAAATTCCATTTTCTCCCCCACAGTGAAATCACTTATCTTATGCAGATTTACAAATGTACTCAAAATAAACTCGGATTTGCAATTTCCTATTACAGAAACAAACCATTTCCACCCATTTAAATTTAATTCATCCATCAACAGCCTTAAATAAAATTGAACTGATACACAAAATGTAAATTAATTCAATCTGGAAATTTTTCTGAACATTTTTGTTTTAATCAAGCATATTTGCATTATCTGCTTATGCACTTCTTCAACTTTATCAGCCGTTGAACTATTTCTTCTGCAACTTATTTTCAACCGGTTGCCAATATTTGATGACTGGGCAGGATATTATGTTTTCAAATCTTGCATTAAAGCATTATGCAAAGACAAACTATACCGTTTGAATTAATGAAGCTTATCATAACTGTACAAGAGTACACTACATCCCTGGTCTCACCAGGGAGAATGCTGAACTCTACTGGGGGTATGTCTCAATGTTTGAATCTGACCCCTTCTCAGAGGAAACAATATCTACCGGTGAGAGGGTGATGTTAAGTATCTCTCAAGAACGTCAAAACACCTGGAACACCTTGATAGAGACAACAGATCTTACAAAAAACAGCAAGAAGGCATGGTCTCTTATACGCAAACTTGGAGGTGATCCCAAGAAAGCTGCCCAACATCCAAATGTGTCTGCTAACCAAGTTGCACACCAGTTGCTCCTAAATGGAAAAATCAACAAGAAACAACCAAGAGCACAACTAGATAGGAAGAAGTACAGCGATGATCCTGGCTTCACTAGACCATTCACCATGGAAGAGCTGGAAACTGGTATATCTAGTCTAAAACACGGGAAAGCAATTGGTCTTGACAACATAGCAACGGAGCAGATAAAGCATTTTGGACAGAAAGCAAAGAAATGGCTCCTACAATTGTTCAACCACTGTCTGGAGACACACAAGCTACCTAATATCTGGCAGAAGGCACATGTAATAGCACTATTAAAGCCTGGAAAAGATCCCTCAGATCCTAAGAGTTTTCGGCCAATTTCACTGCTTTGCCACACCTATAAGCTGTTTGAACGTCTAATACTCAATAGGATAGCATCAACTGTAGATGAGAAGATCATTCCAGAGCAAGCAGGTTTCCGTCCCGGCAAATCAACAACAAGCCAACTGCTCAACCTCACACAACACATCGAAGATGGTTTTGAGCAAGGGATGGTAACAGGTGCTGTTTTGCAGCATACGATACAGTGAACCATAGACATCTCCTCTGCAAGATTCTAGAGATGACAAAAGAGATTCACTTAACAGAGCTGTTAGAAAGCATGCTTCAGAATCGCCGGTTCTATGTTGAACTAGGTGGGAAGCGCAGCAGGTGGCGTATTCAGAAGAATGGTCTTCCTCAGGGAAGCGTGCTTGCACCGCTGCTGTACAACATCTACACGAATGACCAACCTATAGACGGTGTTACACGCCGTTTTATATATGCTGATGACTTATGTGTCACTGCCCAAAGCACTGATTTTAACACCGTGGAGAAAACACTTTCTGAGGCCTTGGAGGGACTAAAATCCTACTATGAAGAAAACCACCTTCGCGCAAACCCATCAAAGACGCAAGTTTGTGCATTCCACCTCAGAAACCGTGAAGCCAAACGCCAGCTGAAAGTAACCTGGTGTGGAGCAACACTGACGCATTGCGAGCACCCTATCTACTTAGGAGTCACCCTTGACCGATGCCTCACCTTCAAGATCCACATCGAGAAGACAAAGGCAAAAGTGAGCGTACGAAACAACATCCTGAATAAGCTCACTAACACAAGATGGGGAACAAGCCCGAAAACATTGCGAACCAGTGCACTTGCTCTTTGCTATTCCACTGCCAAATACGCCTGCCCTGCATGGGAAAGGTCTACTCATGCCAAGAAGATGGATGCCGTTCTGAAGGTAAGCTGCCGATTTATCACAGGTTGCTTAAAACCAACAAATGCCAACAGCCTATATATCCTGGCGGGTATCGCTCCCCCTGATATAAGAAGAACGGTAGCCAGCAAGAAAGAGCGACTCCGTCAAACATCAGATGAGAGACACCCTCTGCATTGTCATACACCTACACCCAGCCGCCTAAAGTCAAGAAAGAGCTTCATGAACAGTGTTGTTCCATTACAATCAACCTCATCTGAAGCCCGCATCGCCTTGTGGAAAGACCGGCTCGCCAGTCTCAAACAACCCCCAGCGATGGAAATTTTACTTGATGAAAGCCTTTCCCCAGGAGCTAATTGCAACTGGGCAACCTGGAAGTGCCTTAACAAACTTAGGACTGGTGTAGGTTGCTCAAAGGTGTCACTAAGCAAATGGGGATATTCAACCAGCCCGACAACTTGTGAATGTGGAACTGAGGCACAGACTATGCAACATCTCCTGCAATGCCCATCGTTAGAGGAACCCTGCACTGTTGCAGATCTTGCCGAATTCAACAACAAGGCGCAAAAATGTGTCCAGTTGTGGCTGGGCTATGTATAGACTGTCCGTGGACACGATAAGAAGAAGAATCATAACAGTGGCCCTGTATGTCCACTTGCTGTGAAATAGAAGAGCTTTTAATGGTTTGTATCTGGCCTCCTCTTACCAAGTGTTTTCTTGGTCCACCTACAAAAAGATTGGAGAATCACACATGAGAAAGATCCAGTGCAGATCACAAGGGGATCTTACCATTACTCCCCTGGGTTAAATGATCGTACAGTTAGATAGTAGCCACGGCTGTACAACTGCAACAGAGGAGATGCTTTGTAACCTAAACACAGAGATGTAGAAATGGCAGCTCGAGCTCAGACCATTTAGAGTCATTTGCTCAGTCAAAGTGGATGAGGTACAAAACTAAGTCTAATGTGAATCATGTAGTAACAAAATGACGGCTGCAGATTGAAGTGGTGGAAATAAAATGAAACAGATTTACTGCTGTATAACCGATTACATATCCATGTATTATAATCAGAACTGCCCCCTGCTGCTTGCCCCATCTGCCCGTTACTATATGATCAGTAACCTTCCAGTAGGTAATTTTTAAGAAAACAATTAACAAAATCTGGGCAGGGCAGGTGACAGGGAATCAAAGATAGTTTTCATTTCCTTGCTTCACTTGAACATAGAAACACAAAAATGATGGATAGGAAAAGACCGACTGGACAATCCAGCCTGTCCCGCACAGTTGTGATGTCTTATGCTTCATGATACATACACTTCCCTCCCACCTGGAGCCATGTAATCACCTGGGAGAGGGAAAAAAAACAGGTAAAAACCCAGGCCAATTAGTGGGGAAAAGAACTGGAAAATTCCTCTCCGGCCACCTTGGGCGATTAAAAACTAGTCCAAGAGATCAGATTGGCCCGAATTTACATTACAGGAAACCTACCTCTTGTACGAGGTGATCTCCACCCCTGCCAGAAACAGGTCCAGCTCTCGCTTGAAAGAATTCAGTGAATCAGTGCCCACCACACGAGCAGCAGCTTGTTCCACAGGTCCACTATTCTCTGGGAAAAGAAGAACTGCCTAACATCCAACCTAGTTCTGCCCTTACATAACTTATATGTGTGTCTTCTGGTGCTCCTTAACCTATCCAGTTGAAATAATTGGTCTACTTAACACAATCTAATCCTTTCATTATTTTATAAATCTCTATCAAATCACCCTCAAGTCTACGCTTCTCTAAAGTACAGAGTCCCAACTTTTTAGCCTATCTGGGTAGTTAAGGTGTGTTAGGCTGGGAATTAATCTTGTGGCCTCCTCTGCACCCATTCCAAAGCCGCAATATCCACCTCCCCAACACCCCCCCCCAACCCGCGCCCCCACACCGCACCCCCCCCCACCCACCAACAATGTGATGAGACCAAAGCTGGGAACAATATTCTAACTGAGGCCTAACTGAGGTTTTAGAATCATATGGGGAAAAATTTGTCCCCTTAGCGCTGCCTGTTAGTGCCAGTAGATTGTGCTAATGCAGCGTTGAGAACTGTAATGACAGCTCCTGTCGAATCCAGCGCCGCACGTCAAATCGGGACCCTCCATGGCGCTGCCAGCAACAGCGATCGCTGGGAACTTCAACGCCAGGGAGATTGTGACATCAGTGAGTGTGCTCACTGACTGCCCGATCTGTCAAATTGCTTCTCACCACTTACCTCACCACCTGGAGTTAACAATCGCTCGCACCTGACAGCTTAGTAAAGTTTCAATGCCTGTGTGTTAGTTCCTCATACTGCAATAGTTTTATTTAGTGATTTGAAGGTTCTTTGGTATTAGGAGTGTTGTGGCAAGTAGAAAAGTGCAAAATTTATTCTTGAAAGATTCAACCTACAACACGTGCTAAAAGTCATGGGGTTGTACTGGCAATCCAGCTCACCCTCCAGGATCTATGGCAGAGGCAACAAGGAAGACAGGAACATGTGCACAGAGGGAGGAGGAAGAAGACGAGGAGGAAGAAGACGAGGAACAGGAGGAAGGGAGGAGGCAGCCGGACAATTGAGCTTCTGGGCGGGCGGTCCATGACCCACTCATCAGACTCCAATTTGAATGAATGAAACCCCAGATCCCCATTGCTCACCACATCCCCATCATACCATCCCTGTGTCATGACATATCACAGTGTCCTCCTGGGCACAAAGGTGAAATGAGAGAGATCACAAAATATTCTAAACTCTATTAATAAATTTATCTATAAACATATCACATGCATGCTAATAACTAATGTCCCTTGTGCCTGCCATAGATGAATAGCTGTCATTGTGTGCAAGATGTGGGTATGAGTGTTGGTAGGTAAAGATTGTTGGTGGGTGAGTGCGGGTGTTGTGCTGCATTGAGCAGTGTGCGAAGCTTGTGGTACAGATGGTGGTATGTAGCATTTGTTGAAGCCTTCACTCACCCTGACCACCCAGGTGAGCTCGTTAAACTTCCTCCTGCATTGGGTGTGGGACCTAGGGACCACAGTGCTACCCGTGACGTGGTGTGCCACCTCCCTCCCCATAGTCTGGCAGACTTGTGGCGAGGACCGCCCGCCTTCTCTCCATCGCTAAAACCAATGCCTCCAAAGCTTCCTCAGTAAACTCCTGGGCTCTCTCCCTGGGGCAGCGATCTGCCATCGGCATTTGTAAATAAGTGCTCCATCTCTTTGTCCTTCTTCTTATGGTTGTTGAGGCAGCTGCACACCCAACAATGCTGAAAATGAGCTGCTGTAGCATCACTGGACCTCCCCTTTAAGCAGTGAAAAAAGCCTGTGGCAGTCATTACTTGCATTTAGACTACACCCGATATTGGACCTTCTTTTCAGTGTAACGCCAATGAGCTTGGGTTTTTAGACTAGATTTATGGCTCCAATCATTTTAATGAGGAGTGAGGACGAATTTTGCGTGTAGTCTAGATGATTTTCACCTGGCGCTAATTCACGATTTTTAGAAATACTGCCCATTCCTTGGCTATAACAAATTTCTAGCCCATAGAAGGAGGCCATTCAGCCCATTGTGCCTGTGAAAGAGCTATCCAATTTAGTCCCACACCCCAGCTTTTTCCCCATATGCCTACAAATTAGTCCTCTTCAAGTACATGCTCAATTGCCTTTTGAAAGTTCCTATGGAATTTGCTTCCACCACCCTTTCAGGTAGTGTTCCAGACCTTAACCCTCTGTGTGAAAACAATTCTCCTCATTTCCTCTCCAGTTCTTTTGCCAATTATTTTAAAATTGTGACTCCTGACAACGAACCGGAAACTACCGGAAGCTGTGCAGAAGCACTCTGCACATAACTGTCAGGTCCCAAATTTAAAAAATAACGCTCACCACAACAGACGGAGGATCTGAGAAGTGCTGAAGCACAACACTCAAAGTTACATTAATGTTACAGATTCCCAATCTACTGTCCCCACGACTGTTACAAGAATCTCCGAATGCTTCTAGTCTCAGAAAAGTAATTTGCAAAATATTAACAAACCCAACTAGTCGTAGGCAAAAGAGATAGCACTGGGGCCAAACTATCTCCCACCTGAAAACCGCCGACTCTGACCAACCACAATTTAGAGCACAAACTGATACCTGAATAAATTCTACAATTCACACAATTAATAAATTAAACTACAACTGAACAAGATTTTTTTTTTTATCCTCTTTATTCCTCATTTTGGGAATTCCGGCAACAACAAACAAAAAAAACCACTGGTACTGCACGTGTGCAACTACTTCCAGTTCGTTGGCAGCAGTCACGTCCTTATTTTAAATCTATGGCCTCTGGTTAGTGACCCACATGCCAGAGGAAACAGTTTCTTCCTACTTGTTCTATCAAAACCCCTCATAATTGTGAATACCTCTATTAGGTCTCCCCATAACCTTCTCCGCTCTAAGAAGAACAATCTTTGCTTCTCCAATCTCTCCACATAACTGAAGTCCATCATCCCTGTCATCATCCTGGTAAACCTGCGCTGTACCCTCTCCAAGGCCTTGACATCCTTCCTGAAGTGTGGTGCCCAGAATTGTACACAATACTCCAGCTGAGGCCTAACCAGTGATTTGTAAAGGTTCAGTGTGATTTCCTTGTTTTTGCATTCAATACCCCCATTTACAAAGTCAAGTATCCCATACCCTTATCAACTTGCCCTGCCACCTTTAAAGATTTGTGAATATTTACCCCAGGTCCCTCTGCTCTTGCACCCCCCACCCCCTCAAAATAGTGCCATTTAGATTATACTGCCTCTCTCTGTTCCTCCCAAAGTGCATCACTTCACACTTATCTGCATTAAATTGCACCTGCCATCTGACATTTCACCAGCCTATCTAAGTTCTCCTGAAGTCTGCTACTATCCTCCTCACTATTTGCTACATTGCAAAATTTTGTATCATCCGCAAACTTCAAAATTGTACTCCCTATACCCAAGTCCAGGCCAATTATGTATAACAAGAAAAACAATGGTCCTAATACCGACCCCTGAGGGGCCCCACTGCATACTTTTCTCCAGTCAAAAAAGAAAGAAAAGAAAGACTTGCATTTATATAGCGCCTTTCACGACCGGTGGACGTCCCAAAGCGCTTTACAGCCAATGAAGTACTTTTTGAAGTGTAGTCACTGTTGTAATGTAGGAAACATTCAGATAAACATCCATTCACTACTACTCTCTGCCTCCTAGCTCCTCGCCAATTACATACCCAAGTTGCCACTGTCCCTTTAATACCATGCGCTTCTATTTTCTGAATAAGTATTATGTGGTATAACAACAGAAAATGCCGGAAATACTCAGCAGGCCAGGCAGCATCCGTGGAGAGAGAAACAGAGTTAACGTTTCAGGTCTGGGACCCTTCATCAGAACTGGAAAAAGCTGGAGACGGGGGGTGGGGTTAGGAGGGGAGGAAGGAATTATGTGGTACTTTCTCAAATGCCTTTTGAAAATATCAACAGGATTAGACAAAGTCAACGTGGATTTACGAAAGGGAAGTCGTGTTTGACAAACCTACTGGAGCTTTTTGAGGATGTAACTGGTAGAATAGATAAGGGAGAACCAGTGGATGTGGTGTATTTGGATATTCAGAAGACCTTTGATAAAGTCCTACATAAGAGGTTAGTGTGCAAAATTAAAGCACATGGGATTGGGGGTGATATACTGGCATGGATTGAAAATTGGTTAACAGACAGGAAACAGAGAGTATGAATAAATGGGTCTTTTTCGGGGTGGCAGGCAGTGATTAGTGGGGTACTGCAGGGATCAGTCTGGATGCAGGGAGGATGTTTCACGTGGCTGGGGGCTCTAGAGCAAGGGGTCACAGTCTCAGGATACGGGGTAGGACATTTAGGACTGAGATGAGGAAAAATGTCTTCACTCAGAGGGTGGTGAACCTATGGAATTCTCTACCACAGAAGGCTGTGGAGGCCAAGTCACTGAATATATTTAAGAAGGAGATAGATAGATTTCTAGACGCAAAAGGCATCAAGGGGTATGGGGAGAGAGCGGGAATAAAGGATCAACCATGATCATAGTGAATGGCGGAGCAGGCGCGAAGGGCCGAATGGCCTACCCCATCTCCTATTTTTCTATGTTTCTATGTCCATATATACAATATCTACTGCACTACCTTCATCAAAGAACTCAATCAGGTTAGACAGACATGATTTGCTTTTAACAAATTGGTGCTGGCTGTCCCTTATTAACTCATGGTTCTCAAAATAAAAAATAATTTTGTCCTTGACAATGGTCTCTAGTAGTTTTCCCACCACTGACATCAGACTGATTGACCTGTGGTTACCAGGTTTATCCCTCTCCCCTTTTTTGAACTGGGGTGTAACATTTGCATTCCTCCAGTCCCCTGGCACCACTCTCCCATATCCAAGGAGGATGGAAAGATTGTCTTGTACAAGGACAAAATGTTATGCTTTGTTTTATAGCGAATTGTCCTGTGAATACACCTTGGAACCCTGTGCGCTTTAGTTATAGCTTCGTGGCATTGGCCATGGACTTTTAGAGATTGATGCAGTAAAGCACCCAGATCTCTCTATTTCCTCACTGGCTTTAATTTTCCCTGTAGGTTGTATGTATGTTCAGCATATGACTTGTCCACATACATGCCAGTACACTTTTCTAAGTTAAACGTCATTTGCCAAACACGGGCCCAATCCCGCAGCATGTCTGGATCAGCTTGTAGTAGTTGAGCATCCTCGACTCTCCCTCAGGTTGTCCCACATTTCATACAGACTACTCTTTTCCCAAACTCTAGCAGGTCCTAGTTCTAACCAACCCAGGCTGTCCCATTCCCTCCCAATATGATTCACCCTCGCTGCTCCCATTGCTGTCTCACACATGTGTGTTTCAGCATCTCCTGGACATCCTCTCCCTGCCTGGTACTTCCTAGCTGCCACCTTGCTGCATATCCTAGGCTTTATAAAGGGCAAGAGATACAAGCTGAATATGTCAGGAACGGAACATATCTGAAAGCCATACAAAGTCATAATGCACCACAGTCATTGTCACAAAAGATGTCATTTATGATTACCAAAAACAGCAGGGCGGAAGAGTGGAAAACAAATAGAAAGGTAGGAAGAGGGGCAAAGGAAGGATTACAGACTGAGATAGAAGGAGAGAGACAATTACAGTAATAAAGGCACAATATTTTCGATCCACAAGCAACCCGACAGATGATCAGTAGGTACTTTAATAACTGATTAGTTTGACGGTGGAAATTCATCCTCTGAGGTTCCAAAGTCCAGACAATTGGATTTTTGATGTAACTATTTAAGTGGATATAGAAACCCAAAGGGGGAAAAATTCGGTATCGACCACTTTGGGGCGCTAACATTGCCTAGGCACTAACTTTAGCGGCCAGCACTAATTAGCGCCAGCGACCGTAAAATTCAGTTTTAGCACCCCAATAGGGAGGTGGAGCACTAATCCAAGTGCTCCACTTCCTTCTTGGAGCGCTAACCCCGAATATCAGGGCGGTGCATTCTGCATCGCTACGCACTGGGCCACGTACCGCTGCCACCTGGAAGGGCTCTTCCCCTCATTAAAGGGGAGGGCCCAAGCCCACAACACCGCAGGGCCTTACCTGGACCACTGGGGAGCGGGGTGCCGTGCCAGCAGCCCGGCACTCAAGAGGAGTGCCAGGCTGCCAGATTGAGGCACAGACTCGGCATTCAAAGACGCAACGGACCGCGACAAGTAAGTCGGCCGATTTTTTTTTTCCCCTGCCTGCCACCTCCCCTTTAGTTAGCGCCCCACGAGCCTCCTGCCGCTCCATTCCCACCCCCTGAGTCGGTCGCTGTCATTGCCTGCCGCAGATTCAGGGGGCGCAGGCCAATTTTGCAGGCGGGGTGAAAACGGGGCACTGCGCACGGTGATGACATCTGCGCAGCGGAGCAGGGCGCTACCGGTTACCGCCGCCGCTAAACACCCGCTGAATTTAGCGTGAGTCATTAGTGGTGCCGTGCCCGGGCGAAAAGTCATTTGCACCCTGTTAACGCCCCCTGGAGGCACTAACGGGGGGCACTAAGGTACCCAATTTCTGGCCCTTAAACTGTCTACTCAGATGCCCAGATTTTCATATTCCTGCTCCTGGGTCAAATTGCTGCAGCACTCAGCTTTGATCAGCTGAAAAACTGGCCGCTTCTGAAAGTTCAAGTAGAGTTCACCATCTTCTCAGTGGCAGCCAGCCCTAATCCTCTATCACTTTTTTACCAACATGAAACCAACGCAAATTATTTCTTGTCTCATAAAAGCCAAGATCTGACAAAATATTTTTAAAGGAGTAATGGGGCAAAGAGCTTCCATCTGTGCTGCAAAGGTTTATCATTCAAATAAACTATTGAATTCAAATTGGAACTATTAAATGTGTTTTGCCATTGGATGCTTGATGTGCAAAGATTTTAATATTTTATTAAATAACAAAAATTATATGGAGGTGAAATCAACATTTGATTAATATTGTTTTATTCAGTTCAGTGAAATACTTTGGGCCGGATTTTGCTGTAGAGATAATAGTGAGACTATCTGTGCTCACCGTTATTAAAGTGTAAATGGGATAGCAAATTCCAGTGACTGCACATGCGCGGTTAAACGTGGAAATCAGGATGTTGCTGTCCAAGATGCTCTACTCCTCCAGAAGATGCGCTATACCGGTATCTCGCCAAGAGACTCGGCATTGAAATACATAGAATGGCATGAAGTTGCTTTACTTGCCCACTAGATACCAATTAAACTCGCCAAAAAAGCTAGGGCATGTCTGTTTCAGTGTAAGTAAATTTTTAACGGCGTGATAAGTCTTAATTGCTGTCAAACTACTTCTCTGGCACTGAAAATTGACTTTGCAAGTGTGGAGTTACCTTCCTTAGGAAATATTAAATAATTTTTAAAATTAAATAAAACTATCTTTTTTTCACATTTTCTTTCTGTCTCTTATTTCTCTCTCAATCCAATCTTTCTTTCCCTCTCGTTATTTTGCTTTCTGTATCTGATTGGACATTGAATTAAATATTCTAACTGACACTTCCTGGTTCAGACTCTTAACGATAATTGCACATGTCACTCTGCTTTTTAAGAATGGTGAGAGAGGGAAACCAGGGAATTATAGACCAGTTAGCCTAACGTCTCTTGTGGGGAAATTGCTAGAGTCTATAATGAAGGATAGGGTGACTGAACACCTCGAAAATTTTCAGTTGATCAGAGAGAGCCAGCACAGATTTGTGAAAGGTAGGTCATGCCTGACAAACCTGATTGGATTTTTGGAAGAGGTGACTAAAGTAGCAGACAGGGGAATGTCTATGGATGTTATTTATATGGACTTCCAGAAGGCATTTGATAAAGTCCCACATAAGAGACTGTTATCTAAGGTAGAATGCTATGGAGTTGAGGGCAAATTAGGAAATTGGCTGAGCGGCAGGAGACAGAGAGTAGGGATAATGGGTAGGTACTCAAATTGGCAGGATGTTTCTAGTGGTGTCCCGCAGGGATCTGTGTTGAGGCCTCAACTACTCACAATATTTATTAACGACTTAGATGATGGCACAGAAAGTCATTTGCCGATGACACAAACATACGTGGCATTCAAGGCAGTGTAGATGAAAGCATAAAATTACAAAGGGATATTGATAGATTAAGTGAATGGGCAAAACAGTGGCAAATGCATTTCAATGTAAGCAAATGCGAGGTCATCCACTTTTGGACCTAAAAGGATAGAACAGGGTACTTTCTAAATGGTGAAAAGCTAAAAACAGCAGCTGTCCAAAGAGATTTGGGTGTTCAGGTACATAAATCATTAAATGTCATGAACAAGTACAGAAAATAATCAAAAAGGCTAACGGAATGCTGGCCTTTATATCTAGAGGACTAGAATACAAGGGGGTAGAAGTTATGCTGCAGCTGTATAAAACCCTGGTTAGACCACACCTGGAGTACTGTGAGCAGTTCTGGGCACCACACCTTAGGAAGGATATATTGGCCTTGGAGGGAGTGCAGCTTAGGTTTAGCAGAATGATACCCGGAGTTCAAGGGTTAAATTACAAGGAGAGATTACACAAATTAGGGTTGTATTCCCTAGAATTTAGAAGGTTAACAGATGAACTGATCAAAGTTTTCAGGATATTAAGGGGAACAGATAGAGTAGATACAGAGAAACTATTTCTGCTGGTTGGGGATTCTAGGACCAGGGGGCACAGTCTAAAAATTAGAGCCAGGCCCTTCAGGAGTGAAATTAGGAAACCTTCTATACACAAAGGGTGGTAGAAGTTTGGAACTCTCTTCTGAAAACGGCAATTGATGCTAGATCAATTGTTTATTTCAAATCGGAGATTGATAGCTTTTTGTTAACCAAAGTTATTAAGGGATATGGGCCAAAGGCGGATATATGGAGTTAGATCGCAGATCAGCCATGATCTCATCGAATGGCGGAACAGGTTCAAGGGTCTGAATGGCCTACTCCTGTTCCTACCACTTTGGTAGGAAAAATAGAAAAGCACAGTATTTTTTAAATGGTGAGAGATTGGGAAATGGTGGTGTTCAGAGGGACCTGGGTGTCCTTGTTCACGAATCACTAAAAGTTAACATGCAGGTACAGCAAGCAATTAGGAAAGCAAATTATAGGTTGGCCTTTATTACAAGAAGATTACTGCAATTATATAGGGCCCTGGTGAGACCACACCTGGAGTATTGAGTATTGTGTACAGTTTTCATCTCCTTATGAAGGAAGGATATACAGTACTTGCCATAGTGGCTCAGTTAATAATCCAGAGATTATAACCCTTGAGGTCCTTTTCTTTAATTTAGCTCCTAGTTCCTGGTACTCCCCAAATAGGACCTCTTGTCTACTCTTCCCTATGTTGTTGATCCCAACATGGGCCACAACAACTGGATCCTCCCCCTCCCTCTCCAATATCCTTTCAAGCCTGTTCGAGATGTCCCTCACCCTTGCACCAGGCAGGCAACATAACATGTGGGACTCTCGATCTTATTTGCAAAGGATGCTATCTGTCCCCTTAATTATAGAATCCCCTACAACTAACACATTAGGCTTCCTCTCCTCCTCCCCCCTTAGGACAACCCCCTGCTCCAAAGTGCCATGATCTGCATTCTGGCTGTCCTTCCGACAGTCTTTATCCTTATCCTCACAGGTAGCAAGTACATTGTACCTGTTACATAGGATCAGTTTCTGTGGATCCTCGTTCTCCATCTCACCTGGGATCCCCTTACTCTGCACTCCACTCGGTCACACCAACCCCATTCTGAACCTGCACCTCTCTACAAGGTGTGACCAAAGTCTGAAGCAGATTGTCCAGATACTCCTCCCCCTCCCTTATGCGTCGAAGTGTCTCCAACTTGCACTCCAGCTTGGGACAGTCTCGCTGTCCACAAACTCCCACATACTGCAATCCAGACACACAACCTGAAGAGCCATGTCTTAGTCTAGATTATTTATATTATTTATTTTTATTATCTACTTTCTAGTTAGTTACACATTAACTTGCACTAAGCACTAAAACACTGGGAAAAAAAGTTAAATGCCTCTTAACACTCACCAGCTATTTACCAATCAGCTCCTTCCCTTGTGCTGATGTCACTTTAGGTGTTTTTTACTCTGACATCACTTTTCAGTTTATGCCTGTGTTTGAGTTGGTCTCAGCTTCCGCTGCTTCTGGTCTCGGGCCTCCTCTGTCGCCGCGCTCTTTATCTTGCTCCGCTCTTGCTCAGCCATTTGGCCCTTCAAGCCTGCACCGCCATTCAATAAGATCATGGTGGATTTTCTACCTCATCTCCACCTTCCCGCATTATCCCCATATCCCTTGATTCCCTTAGTATTAAAAATCTATCAATCTCTGTCTTTGATATACTCAGCGATTGAACATCCACAGTTCTCTGGAGTGGAGAATGCCAAAGATTCACAATCAATGTTCCTGTTAAGCTGCACGGCCGGCCAGTGCTCTGAAGGTCCCGCCCTGGCCGCTCACGGACTTTTCAATGTAAATAACCGCGCATGCTCGAAAAATTGATTGGGCCGCCAGACAATTAAAGGGCCCACGCGCCAAAAAAATTACAGGGAACATTGTTCACAACCCTTTGAGTTCTAAATGGCTGACTCCTTATTCTGAGACTGTGACCCCTAGTTCTAGACTCCCCTGTCAGGGGAAACATCCTCCCAGCATCTATCCTGTCAGTTGCTAGGCATTTTGCACTGCGCCCTACACCAAGTAAGAACTAGTTTGAAACTGTCCAAAGTCATTTGCACAGGATCCTTACAGGCAGCAGAGGAAGCTTTCAGTTCATCAATCTGGGCTGGCACATGTATAGACGGTAACATTTATAACGTAATATCATTTAATCATTGATATAATTTAGCAATAGCTTTTTATTCTGTAAAAGCTTTCTCTAGTGGAATTTTGAAAATTGCATAGCTTTTCTAAATTGATTTATTTTTAACTGAATTAAATAAGCAAATTACAGAACTATTAAAATTATATTGGCCAGATAAATCTTCCTGAATATTGTCAGTCGAGCTAATTGAAACAGATATATAGGCCTCTTGAGTGTCGGCTTACTTTCATGTAATCTTTCCAAACTCATGTAATGCCTTCAAAAGCAAGTTATCTACTTGGATTATAATAATAGGCAGTGGATGGAATTACATTAAAAATGTATTGCATTTTAAAGGCCAGTGAAAAAGAATCTGCTCTATATTTTCTATCTACATCAAATGTAAGAAAATGTTTAGAATACTGATAAGCTGTGCCAGTTTGGTTAAATGGTGACCTTCCTCTAAAGTTAACAGCAATGACACAGGACAGGTTAATTCCTCACTGATTATTACACTGCCTTGCTATTCTCTGCCATATAGCTGAATCTGGATAAATTATTACTCTCTGATGTACAGTTCTTAAAATATCGCACTAGTCATTTTTGAAGTGTAGCAAGGGCAAGTCAACTTGTTTAGTTACATTTCAGTTTAATAATTTAATTTGATGGAAATTGGAAAAGGATAAAATTTTCATGTCAACTTCAGTGCATTTATGCTGTAGGTGGTCTTGCTATTTACCCTGGTACTTAACGTTTGAATATAGATCTAAGCCTGGATTCCTATACAGATACTGCCACATTTTTGCAATAGAAAAGAAGAAAGAATTTGCATTTCTGTAGAGCCTTTGAAACATCATGAGCATGCTTCAAAGTGGTTTATAGCCAATGAAGTACTTTTTTTTAAGTCGTAGTTGTAATGTAGGAAATGCTGCAGCCAATTTGCGCACAATGTGATAATGACCAGATAATCTGCTTTAGTGATGTAGGTTGAGGAATAAATATTGGCCAGGGCACTGGAGAGAACTCACCTGCTCTTCTTCCAAATAGTGTCATGGGATCTTTTACATCCACTTGAGAGGACAAACGGGGTCTCAGTTTAACAGCTCATCTGAAAGATGGCACCTCTGAGAATGCAGCGCTCAATGTTCCCTGTAATTTTTACTGGCCCTGCGTGGGCCATTCAAAATACCACGCATGTGCAGTTTTTACATTGAAACAATGGCAAGCCGGCTGCGGGGGTTCCCTGGAGTGGTCGCACGCAGCTTAATGGGAACGTTGGCAGCGCTCCCTCAGTGCTACACTGGAGAGTCGGCCCAGATTTTGTGCTCCAGTCTCTGGAGTGGGACGAACCCACAACCGTCTGACTCAGAGGCAAGAGTCCTATCACTGAGCCATGGCAGACATACATATCAGGATTTCTAATCAATAGAAAATGAATGTGACTTCAACGGAAATAAAAATCGGGGGAGATGTAAAACGGGCTGCCGACTCGCTATCACCCATTTTACACAAAGTCAAGCTCGTCCCCCAAAGGTCTGATGAGTTTCGATTGTATTTTATATCATGTGGCCGATCAAATTTAGCATGAATGTATTAATTTTAACCTGAATTTGGTATCCGTTAATGCTTATATCACACCCTATTCTCAAAGGAATACTATGCATGAAACAGATGGCATCAAATTATTAGTGCAACACATATTCTGTGTTGTTTTGAGGGGTGGGGAGAAGGCAGCAGGCAGTAAATCAGTGGGGATTCAAAGCAGGCTACACATGAGCCTGATTAAAAATGTATTTTGATCAGCAATTGGCTGTAGCCCAAGAGATGTGCAGTTTCCTTTTCAGCAACAGTGGAGTAAATCAATTTGCACTTTTTGGATGGTGCAATTGAATTCAGAACAGGTGTGATTATGCTACAAATCTGAATTAGCAGGGTGTTCATTTAACTTCACACCGTCTTTTGTAGCCTCTTCAATATTCATATAATTGAGAAATAATTTGAAGATAAGCAAGCAAATTCTCTTAGCATGCAAAAGGGATTGTCTGCCAAACCTCTCTGTAGAAAAATACATCTTAAGGCGTTTAATTATAAGTCATTTTATTATTAAGGCTGATGGAATGAGGTTAACAATTTGTTAGAAGCCATAAATACTGTCTCAAAAAGATTTCTTGTCTAAAACATTTCAGACCAAAGACTGTGCTGTTGACTAAAGTAGAGGTTAATTGACATATTCTAATTATAACAACTGAATCTTCATTATTCATTTGTCTTTTGTTTCAAAATTAAACTATTTGCATTTCTGAAAATGTCAGCTCTTCATTTGTGAAAGCATGAGGTCTGTATACTTTAAGTTGTGAACTTTCAAAAGTGCCTAAGTATGTACGAAGTGGAATGTAATTGTCTTAGGACATTTGATCTTCTAGCAAATGGTGAAAAAAGACCAGATTTGCTAGGAATTCAGTCTCATCTCAGAATAACACCATGTTCTAATTGCCTGAACATGGTACCTTGAACCTTGAGAACAGCTGAAGGTCACATCATGAGACAGACTGCACCTCAGAACACCCCAGCCCGTTAGTTTTTAATGCTTTGAGAGTCCGTCAGGACCGTCTGCATTCCTAAAACATCAAAAAGAAACACTGTTATAGTTTATAAAGTGCCCATGAGGAGCCCTCTCTTTGCAGAATCAGATCAGTATGACCCAGGAGTTAGAATGGTAAATTTTCCAATTCTGTGCTCCTGGCGCAGTCTTGCCTGCCGGGTCTACGTATTGGTAACACAAATAAATGGCAGTTGAGGCTCTGTGCTGGGGACTCAACTGAATTGCTGCAAAAATGCTTCATTGTGGTACTGTAACTGCACCCTGAAATGTGATACAAAGTCATATCAAGAAGACATGTTGGATTCCAAATTATACTAACAAGCACAAGTAAGCATTTCCTTTTGTATTTTCTTGCATATTTTGTGCTCAACAAGATAAAAATGTCCATGGTGAAGAATTTTAGGCACCTGGTGCCAGCATCAAGGAGTCTGGATCAGATACAGCATGGTTAGATGCCGAGTAGCGCTTCCTCTACTCAACAATAACCTCAGAAGAACACTCTTGCTGCACCATTTTGTGACATTTATTCTATTTTTTCACACCAACTATGACCTCCCTGAGTTAGATTGCCAATTTAATGCTGAATTAGGGGTAGCTTTGTAAATGTACCCATGAAGTACTGGGTTGAAATTTCCCAAATTAATTTATGTACCAGGCAGGAGAGACTTTCATCCCAGGAGTCTGGGCTAGGTTTGAGCCATGGTGCCAGAGGTCAACGGCCAGTGTCCAATTAAGCCTGAGCATTTTCACTCCTAAAAATCTTTTTCAAGTCCTCAAAGGATATGGCTCACGTGTCAATTTCTGCAGTTATGCTTTTTCAAAAGTTAGAAAATTTCCAAATGTATCCACCCTGCTCAGGTCAAGTAAAATCAGTTTGGTTTGTAGGTTCCATACCAAAATTTGCGACTGATTTCTGATCACTGCTCTTCCCTTGGCTGTTTGTTCAGTTCATTGCACTGTTATTACTGTTGTATTTATATTACAGAACTGTTTCAAGTAACAATGGCTGTTTGATAGCCTTGGCTCCTGGTGATCTGAAATCCACCCTGCCTGCAATGTAGGGTCGATTCCAAAACAGACAAATAATTAAGGGAAGCTATTTGAAATTTGCAATCTGTGACTTTATTTTTAGCTCCTGGGCTTTTTTGAAGTACTGGGAATGTCCATACAGGGAAGTACTCTGTAAATCACATCAGTGGCCTATATGGGCCAGCTGAATGCTTAACTTGTCTTTGGCTAGAAAACATATATTGCTGCATGAACTCTGGCAGCAACAGAGCTTCAGGTGGGAGAATGTCACCTATGACGGTTTATCAAGTTAAATGCAGCATTACATTTTATTCTGTTGCTTAGTATCATTCAGTCAACAATTATAAGGCCTATCTTTTTCAGTTTTTGCTCTTGAGGTTTGGCACTTTCAGCATCAAGCTGTCAAAGACTGACCCATACTGTGTATTTGTACTGTACATATGTGTGTGTGTGTGTTCAGCTTCTGATCGTCTATTGTTACCATCTTCATGATGCAAATTTTAGTGCAGAAACAAATATCCTGAGGGTGTTTAATAATAATAATTCAACTTTATTGTCATTGCACAAGTACATGAACAACGAAATGTGATCTTGCAAGCTCCCATGAGTCCAGTACAAATAACATTAACATTAAACGTAAATAGCACCGTCCTGGGAGAAGCAAAGCCGCTGCGTCTGTGCGCGTCACCATTCCATTTCCACCATTCCTCCTGTCCGACAGCATTCAATAAAGTGCCACATAAAAGGTTGCTATGCAAAATAAGGGCTCGTGTTGGGGGTAAATGTTAGCATGGATAGAGGATTGGTTAACGGACAGAAAACAGAGAGTAGGGATAAACGGGTCATTTTAAGGTTGGCAGGCTGTAACTAGTGGGGTGCCTCAAGGATCAGTACTTGGGCTTCAGCTATTTACAATCTATATTTATGACTTAGATGAAGGGACTGAGTGCAATGTATCCAAGTTTGCTGATGATACAAAGCTAGGTGGGAAAGTAAGCTGTGAGGAGGACACAAAGAGCCTGCAAGGGATATAGACAGGTTACGTGAGTGGGCAATAAGTGTCAGATAGAGTATAATGTGAGGAAATGTGAGGTTATTCACTTTGGCAGGAAGAATAGAAAAACAATGGGCCGTATATTCCGACATCGGAAATGCCGGTTTCAGGTATGCGAAGCGCATGCGCTGAAAACCGGCATTTCCGATCTGTCAAGAGTGCTCTTGACAGATCGGACGCCTGCCCTAGAGAAGGGCCTCTGTGAGCGGATAGCTCCGCTTTCTGGAGAACCTCCGCCCGTAGAAAACCCTTAGAAATCTTAAGCATCTTAGAAGCATAAGGCCTGCTTTTACCAGCATAAGATTTGAAAAAAGTAAAGAAAAACCATTTTTTTCACTCATTTATGATTTTAAAATACTTCAAAAAAGATAAGTTTATTTTTAGCCCCGAAAAAACTTTAATTATTTTTTTCAAAAAATTAAATTTTTGTTTAAAATATTTAATTTATTGAAATTTCAACTCATTTTAAAAATGTGATTAAAAAAACATTTATTTAATGTATTTACAGTGTTTTTGGGGTGATCTCCATTCATATAGTTGACAGGTCTATCTGTCAATTGTATGAAGGGAGATTCCCTTCTTCTATTGGCTCCCCATGGCCCACGTGATCCCAGGGATGCTTGCGAACTGCATGCACCTCTGGGATATGTGGACCCTGCACATTTCGAGTTGGAGAGGCCCAGGAGCGGAAGTATACGCACCTTGGGAGCCCTCAGGTAAGTCCGTAGATTTTTTCCAGATCGGAGGCCTCCGCACGCAGGAAGCCTCCGATCAGAAAATATGGCCCCATATTTTATAAATGGTGAGAAACTATTAAATGTTGGCGTTCAGAGAGATTTAAGTGTCCTTGTACAGGAAACACAGAAAGTTAGCATGCAGGTACAGCACGCAATTGGGAAGGCAAATGGCATGTTGGCCTTTATTGCAAGGGGGTTGGAGTACAAGACTAAGGAAGTCTTACTACAATTGTACAGGGCTTTGGTGAGACCACACCTGGAGTACTGTGCACAGTTTTGGTCTCCTTATCTGTGGAAGGACATACATGCCTTAGAGGATTCACTAAATTGATCCGTGGGATTAAAAGGTCGTCCTATAAAGGAGAGATTGAGTAGACTGGGTCTATACTCTCTGGAGTTTAGAAGAATGAGAAGAGATCTCATTGAAATATATAAGATTCTGAGGGGGATTGACAGGGTAGATGCTGAGAGGTTGTTTCAGCTGGCTGGAGAGTCTAGAACTAGGGGTCTTAGTCTCAGGATAAGGGGTCAGCCATTTAAGACTGAGATGAGGAGGAATTTCTGCACTCAGAGGGTTGTGAATCTTTGGAATTCTTTACCCCAAAGGACTGTGGATGCTGAGTCATTGAGCAAAATCAAATCTGAGATAGATAGATATTTGGACTCTAGGGGAATCAAGGGATATGGGGATCAGGTGGGAAAGTGAAGTTGTGGTTGAAGATCAGCCATGATCTTATTGAATGGCGGAGCAGGCTCGAGGGGCCGTATGGCTCCTGCTCCTAATTCTGATGTTCTTATGTTCTTTGAGGAAATTAGTTGATTTTCAGAATTTCAGATAAATAAGAGAAACAAGAAAACTTTAACTCTAACAATTAAACACGTTGCAATAAAAGGTCAAGTTTTAGATGAATAAGAAAGACATAATTTAAATATTGTCAATTTTCTTCCTACCTTCTTCTGAAGGCATTGACTCTTTACTAAGATATAGCTTGACGGCCTCGGTTATCCTCTGGTACCTTGCGCAAATGGTTATGTTTCACACGGAGCCCAGACAGTGAGTGTTGACAGGCTACTTGCCTGCAGGGAACATCACAGCCAAGCTCGATCCTGTCTTCACCCTATGTCCACAGACACACGTTTGTAGCAGAGTTAGTTGGACAGGAAATCGGAGCAGGAGCCCGAGGCACTAAGTAATGGCCCAATGCACATTCACGAATATTATCCTCTGCATTAATTCAGCTAGCTAGGATGTCAATCCTTTGATCTTTAACTACTTTATTCTGCAGCATTTAAAACTCTCTGGCACAGTTTAAGTAAAGTACAAATGCATTTAATGCTGCAAAAGAGATAAATGTATCTGCTTAGTGCCTTTGACCCCACTGCTTCCCTAAAGCGTAGGTGTATAATATGTGTCTTCTAGAACCTATCCTAGGACTCCTCAGGGGAGGAAGAAGTGAGGTGGTTCGGTGCTAGGTATTGGTGGAAGCCTTTTGCAATTGAAGTGGCCCTCAACCTCCATAGGCTGGGTCATAAGTTGACACTGCAGTTGGTGCTGCCACAGCAGTGGTTGGTTGAGTCTGTTCACTTTTCTAGTGCTATCATTTGGGTGGGTGGGAGAGGGAGGCATGGGGGAGCTGGATGTGGCATGCTCCAGAGAGTCAGATGCTTCATCTGTGTATAGTACATTAAGCTGCTTGTGCTCCTTTGCTACGTCCACTGATGTGTATGGCAGCAGACCACCACATGTTCCTGCTCACTCCTACTCTGTCCTTTATACCAGCCAGTTATACTATACAGTAGTGTCAATGCAAAGCTGAAGTTGCTTTTCATTGACACAAACTGATTATAACTGATCTATATGATTCCATCTGTTTGTCTGCCCTTCAGCACTAACATGTCATCTCAATAACATAATTGTTTCACTAGATTTTAGTAAGACTTCATGGGGGAGAAATTGGGTGAGTAGCGCCACCTGTTAGCGCCTAAAGAGGCAGTCAGTGGCTGTAGCGCCACTGGCTGCGTCTCCCGCGATATTCAGTAGGGGCGCTAATGGTGGCGTTAGGCATTTGCGCTGCGCCGCCACCAATGACGCCATCGGTGTGCGCAGCACCCCATTCGTGCCCCGTTCGTGATATTTGGTAGCGAATGCCGCAGTTGCGCCGCTCGCTACCCGCACCCGGTTCACAGGGCCTTACTGTGCCGGCAGCGGCGCAAGTTAAGGTGGAGGTGCGGGGCGGCCGCTTTTTCGGCGGCCGCCTGCCAGCACCTCCGTCCCCGGCCTTCTAACCCTCCCCCCGCGGCATTGCCGGCTGTTTCCCGAGAGCCCGGCACTTCTCCTTGGTGCCGGGCTCATTTGCCGGCACTCGCGAGCGGGAATCGCGCTGTTGCAGGCACCTCCCCCTTAACAGTGGGAGGAAGGCCTGCAGTACCGCAGCGTGTCGTGCCGCAGCATGTGGCGCTGCGATAATCAGTTTCAGCGCCCTAAGAGGGACGCGGAGCGCCTCGAGCCTCGCCCCGTGTCCCTCGAGGGGCACTGAAACTGAATTTCTGGCGATCGGTATCACTCCGATCGCTGCGCTAAATCCTGCGCTCAGGCAACTTTTGCGCCACTTTGGCGCCCCAACCCAATTTCTAGGCCATTAACTTTCAGACTACCAAAGACAAGATATGCTTTTTGCACGTCCCCTTACCTGACACACTGATGAATTATCTCAGTGCTTTGCACTTCCTAAGTCAGTCAAATATTTGTATATTACTCTCCATTCATTATTTTTTTGCAGAAATAAATAAATCAATGAATGAGAAGTAATACACAAATGTTTAGCTGATCAATCTAATGACATGACCAGATTAAACCTCAGCACTCTGTCTACTGATTAGCTGAATAAAGCAACCTTAGGCGCCAATCGTAAACAGTATGATTAGGCTTCCTTTTTATGAATTTTTTAAAAAATGGCAGTGTTTTGTCTTACATTAATTGTGCATTGAAAATCTTGATTTTTTTTTTTAGTAGGTATGATTAACATTTAAATAACTTAAAGTACTCTTTTGCAGGATATGAATGACTACTCCCCTGAATTTAGCAAGCCTGTCTACAAAGGGCTGGTGGCACCAGATGCCCTCAAGGGCAGCCTCATCACTATCGTATCAGCTGAAGACAAGGACCCTCCCGTAAGTTACAGTGACTCTACAAACCGACATTCTGAAAAGAGAAAACGTTGTGTTCTGATAGTCGCTGCAATCATGCTAAGCGTGCTGAAAGTTACAGGACAGGAAACTTTCTGGTATCCGGCACTGACGGGACCGAGCTGGTGCCGTCCCATCAAAACTGCCGCAGAAACCAGCGCTAATGTTAAAACATATGGAGCTTCTGAACTCTGTGTGAAGCAACAAACCCTGTTGCTTAGCAACAGCTTCAAAACAGTCGGCGTAGCTTGCAAGCGTCTCTGTAGCTAAGCAACAGCTTCAGCTAGACCTTGCAGAGCCACGACTGCAGAAAAAAAGCAACGAAAAGAAATAAAACTTATCTGAACCGACTCCTGAATTTTGCCGGTGGATAGAGCTTTCCGGACATTTAACCTCCGGATAAACGAAAGTTTCCTGTATCTCTTTCTGGTGCAGCTTGTGAGAACTCTTGCCATCCTTCTGTCCCTGTGTGAGATTATGCAACAGTTGTTGTTCAATAACACTGCTCGATAGTGAGTTAAACATTCACCTACTTCCAAAATACAATACCTTGGACTTCCCCTGTCTGTGTCATATTTACAACATATTTAAGCATTAGGAAACATTTTGGTATTACTCATTTATATGAACAATGCTGGAGTCGATCACAGCACCTCTCCCAATGTCGTTAGTGAGAAACCCAAACCATTTTGATAGTCGGGCCTCGATCTGCATTCAACTGGCATTCTCCCAGAGAGTTTGGCGCACTGATAGACAGCACGACCCTGCAGCAAGGATTAAGCTGGAGGGCTGGGACGATTGAAGGGGGCGACAAGAGGGCGGGTGGATTTCGCAGCGAGGCACAGGGAGAGCAATTATGCTGATCTTGCTGCCCCAAAAAGTGCCAAATGAATGATTTTTTTAATTGTTCCTGGAGCTGCTTCCAGCGATCCTTTTAAGGGTCGCTGGTTCTCACCATTTCCCACTTCGTGTAGATGGTGAGTCCAGCACTCAGCGGAAATCGCATTTAACTGTACCAAAATGGCATTGGGTCCTAACGGGGTCATACGACCCTGATCTGCACTGAGGAATGACACTCCCACTTAAACCGAGGCTTGCTCTAAAATGACAATGGGCAGGCCCCGGGTGGGAAGTCAGGGCGAAGTTTATTTTTGTATTTTGGTCTTACCACCACCCTGTTCCTGCTGAAAATCGGGGTGGTAGAGGGACCAAAATTGGGGCCGCTGTATTGGGCAGATTTTCCTCTTTAGTGCATGGGCGTAAATGCTTGGTGGGGCTGAAGAAATTATCACAAATTTACCGGCTTAGCAATGAGGAAAACCGATCAATCTTGAAACCATATAAGCACTAGTTTAAACTGATTCCTGACATATATGAATAATGTCCCCTTGTTGACTAATATGTCCCACTGTTGAATTTTTGTAGCGAGAATAATTCGGCAGATCATGGAATCCCCACTGTTGTCTGCTTCTAGGGATTTTCAAGAGTGTCAGATTGATTTAATTTCATCTGGCAAGAAATAATCCATGTGAAAACTTTTTGATGTTTAGTATGATGTATTTAAAGCAGATCTTTATGAAATGCGAAGACAATTCTTGCAACATGGAGTCATTCATTAGCTGATATTTCTACATTTGTGTCAGTAGCACTGCTGACTAATTCAAGTTTACCTAGAATTAATATTGTGACACAAAATAATACATAGAATTGCATAGAATTTACAGCACAGAAACAGACCATAGTAATAGTTGGTGCTTTGAAAACCAATCTGATATTCGATCAGACTGGCGGTATCGTTCAGCAAATCAGAAATTTAGCAGAAAAATTCCTCTGTGTAATGTATATACCTTTAAGGGGGGAACTATCTATTACAGCTCATGTATACTGCAGTACCGGCAGTGACCACACCCGTATATAGCACTGAGTAGTAATCTGTACAGATCAGTTCCAGTGTGAGCCACATTGAGTAAACACCTGTTGTACCGTTCTCCTGCAGTCTGTGTCTTATTATACACAGACACAACATTGGCGACAAGGCAAGTTCGAACCTACCTGCAACTCTGCATCACCTCCCGGGGATTCGTTCCTGGAGTTCAGTGGATTGGAGGTCAAGGCCAGAGACTCGGGCGTTGACCACGGGCAACCGCCCAGTCATCCAGCAGAGACTCGAGAATTGCGGGGGAGGCTGTCGAGAGCCAGGCTTGGCTTTCCAGTCGAGGTGGTCCAGCGAAACGGGCTGGCAACAGGTAGTGCGCAGACCCTTCCCGGACAGCGGCGGGCTAGAGCCCGACCGAGCGGCACAGCAAAGGGCTGAGCAGCGTCGATGGGGGAGAGAGAGAGAGGGCAGAGTGCACAGGGCGCAGCCGGTGTTCAGGGGCCGAGCAGCGTCGAAGAGAGGGAGAGAGAGACGCGCAGAAACCCGCGAGGCGCCGCCATTGCCACGAGGACCGCCGAGAGTGGCGTTGGCAGCAGCGCAGGAGAAGCGCGTGAAACCTACAGGGCGCCGCCATTGCCAAGAGAACTGCCGGGAGCAGCGTTGGCAGCAGCGGGGGAGGAAGGAAAGCGCGGGAGACGCCATTTTAAGCCATTGGGAGACGCCATTTTAAACCACACCCAAAATGCCGAAGAGTGGCAGTATCACCGCATTTGACAATGAAGTTGAAGATTGGACTACATATGTCGAACGAATAGAGTTATACTGCAAGGCAAATGAGGTGTCAGATGACAAGAAAGCGTCGGTATTGTTAAATTTAATGGGTGCAAAGACGTATGGTTTATTACGAAATCTAGTAACCCCAACGAAGCCAATGGAAAAGAGTTTTGAAGACATAGTAACGATACTACAGGAACATTTAAACCCCACACCGCTGCTGATAGCAGAAAGATTCAAGTTTCACAAACGGAACCAGCATAAGGATGAAAGCAATGCTGATTATTTAACAGAACTGCGCAAACTATCGAAACACTGCCAGTTTGGAGCAGGACTGGCAGACACCTTAAGGGACAAGTTTGTGTGTGGGCTTCAAAGTGAAGGAACCCAGAAACGGCTTTTATCTGAAAAGGACCTTACGCTGGAAAAGGCTTTCAGCATTGCGGTATCATATGAAGCAGCAGCACGGGGCGCTGCAGAGATACAACAGAGACCGCAAGAATATGGCACAAACGAAATGTCATATGGAACAGAGAAGTGCTATCGCTGTGGCAAAACAACACACGACCAGAATGATTGCTGGTTCAAAGACAAAGGCCCCGATTTTCGGCTTGTGTGGGAAATGGTCGGATTTCCCCGAATGTGGGGTTTCTGACACACATAAAAAAGTGTCAGCCAGCCCCACGCAATTTTCCCTCAATTGGCCAATTAATTCCCAGCATGTGGGAAGCCTTGCTAGTTGTCTAAATCGAGTCAGAAATCCCCACAGTATGATGTCATCATTCGTGGTGCTTTCAAGGTCCATGGCAAGCACTGCATCCTCTGAAGGCTTCCAAATGAACCATACAGGATGGCATAAGGAGCCTGCAGCAGCTGTGGGCAGTGCCATACCCCGAGCTGCCTTCAAATTCGACGAGGCTTCACTGCAGGCATTATTGGATGGGGTTAGGGCCCACAGGGAGGTCCTCTTCCCTAGGTCAGGGAGGAAGAGGCCTCCCACTGAGACCAATGCTGCATGGATGCAGGTGTCAGCAGATGCCAACTCACTGGGAGTCACCAGAGGAACCTTGGCATTACATCTCTAACTCCTTCCTTTACTCCCCCACAGTACCATCCAGAGCCCCCGTCCTCACTGTGGAGGAGGAAGAGGCTGTGCAGCCAGACTCCTCAGAGGAAGCTCCAACCTCTGAGGGTGCAGCGTCAGCAGAAGTAAGCGCACCCAGCACCAGCGCTGACACTCACACCTCGGGGGGACCTTTGGGACATAGAGTAGTGTTGTCACCTGGTGTTTCACAGCTGACAAGTGAGCCTCAGCAGATTCTGGAGACAGGGACAGCAGTGGAGAGTCCTTGTCGGAGGGCCCAGGGCTCTGCCAGCTCAGCTCAGCTGCGCTGCATCTCGATCCTCTGCCTCTGGGTCCATCCGCAAGAGAAGAGGTGATGGATCTCCATGCACAGACGCAGGAGTCTCTGGCAGGTTTTGTCTCCAGGGTCGCTGCGAGTGTAGAGCGAATGGAGGAGTCCATAGCGACCATGAGCAGAGCCTTTGTGGAGTCATTGGTGCATGAACGCAGCACCATGGAAAGGTTGGCAACCTCCATGGAGGAGATAAGTCGCCAGGGTAGGAAAAACATGGTGAGTGCTCATAAGAGAATGACATCTCTTGAGGAGCGTTGGCCATCTGTTGAACAGAGAAACCAGATCTTCATGGAAGTCCTTCTGAGTAGGACTGACAGTGCAGAAATGGGTCCCACTGGCCCCCTAAAGTGCAGCAAGGTGCTCTCAAGCCACTTCCAAGCGCTGGCCCCTTCTGGCTTGTGCAGCTTCAGGTGAGTGAGCAGCAGCCTGGTGCTCCTGGTAATCATCCTGCTGTTCCTGGTTCTGCTGCTCCCACCTCTGCTGTTGGAGATCCTCTAATGCCAGGAAGGGAAGGTGCCAAATTTCTCCCATGCTTCTAGCAGATGCCTCGGTTGAGGAGGTCCTGAGTTAGGGTGGTGAGAGGGGCTTCCCAGGAGCTCACACTGAAGAAGTGTGTGAGGCTCCAACTTTCTGCAGCTGCTCCTAAGGCTTCAAAAAGTTCCCCCAAGCCTTGATCAACAAGGTCCTGCAGCCTGCAAATGCTGCCTCTTTAAATATCTTCAGCCCTCAGCGACCTGCTGCTGCAAGCAAGCAAGCCAGCTGTTTTCACGCCAGCTCTCATCGGCGGGGTTCTCCGCAGCGGGTTTCAGGTGGGGAAAGCCCCAAAGTCGCAACGGCACGGGAAAATCCACTTCAACAAGCAGATAATTGCTTGTTAGTGCTCCGACGACCAGTCCTGCCAGCGGCGGCCGGGACTGAAGCGGGGCGCGTGAAAATGGCAGTCCGAAAGTCGGACGGGGTGGGGAATCAGGCGGGGGGGTCCCGACCCGCCTTTTCCGCGATTTTCGGACCACGGCCGCATGAAAAGCCGCCCGACAGCTGCCCGAAAATCGGGGCCAAAGTGTGCAGACAGTGTGGAAAAGTAGGACACATAGCACGAGTCTGCAGGTCGGGAAAGAAAACCAGCAATAAGAAACCTACCAAAGGAAAGTACAAGAAGGTACATAAGATGACGGAAAATAGTTCAGACGAACAAAAGAGTGCTAACGACTCCGAAAGCAGGGAACTGAGTTGTCTGAAACTACATAATATGATCACAACGGAGGATCACCGAACCATTTGGGTCACTCTCAAGATAGCAGGAGTCCAGGTAAAGATGGAATTGGACACAGGATCAGCCCTAACAGTAATAAACCGATGGGACTACGAGCGGCTATTCTCACAAATACCCTTGAGAGACACAAAAATTATTTTGAAGATGTACACGGGGCAAAAAGTCTACCCCAAAGGAAAAATAAGGGTGACCGTTATATATAACGGTAAGGAAACACCAAAACTAGACCTGTATGTATTGCAAGATGGAGGACCACCATTACTGGGACGTGAATGGATCCGGAAAATACAACTGGATTGGCATTCCGTACAGGCACTGACTGTGGCTGACAAAAAGGATGACGACGCCACACGTGGGCGACTGTCAAAGATCCTAACTGACACGAAAGAAGTGTTCCAGCAAGGACTCGGAACACTAAAAGACATGACAGCGCCGATTAAAATTGAAGAAAACGCAAGCCCAAAATTTTTTAAGGCCAGACCGGTACCTTATGCAATCCGCCCAGCCATCGAAGCAGAGCTGGAGAGTCTGGAACGTTCAGGTGTACTGTCCAAGGTAGACTGGAGCGAGTGGGCTACACCCATCGTCCCTGTGATGAAAAAGTCGTTGAGCAGCACGCCTGGGGAACCAAGGAAGGTTCGCATCTGTGGGGACTTTAAGGTAACAGTGAACCCAGTCCTTCACACCGTACAATATCCAATTCCGCGGATTGAAGATATTTTCGCCTCGCTATCTGGAGGGAAACGCTTCACTAAGATTGATCTGGCCCAGGTGTATCTGCAAATGGAGGTAGAAGAAGCATCAAAAAAATACCTCACAATCAACACCCATAAAGGTCTCTACCAATACAACCGGCTGGTATTCGGGGTAGCATCAGCTCCGGCTATTTGGCAGAGGGCAATGGAACAAGTCCTGCAAGGGATCCCAGGGACCCAGTGTTATTTGGACGACATCCTGGTCACGGGCGAAAATGACAGTGATCACCTTGCCAACCTGGAGCAGGTGCTCACTAGATTGCAGGAATATGGGCTCCGAGCTAACCGCCCCAAATGCGAGTTTTTTAGAAAACAGATCTCGTCTTGTGGCCACGTTATCGATAAAGAGGGGTTACGTAAGTCCCCAGAGAAGATTGAGGCAGTAGTCAAGGCTCCAGCACCGGAAAATGTGTCACAACTGAGGTCGTTCCTCGGGCTGGTAAACTACTACCATAAGTTCTTGCCAAATTTGTCTACAATACTACACCCACTGAACACCCTACTGCAAACTGGGGTGCCATGGAAGTGGAGTGACGAATGTAGACGAGCTTTCCAGAAGAGCAAAACACTAATCACATCGAAAGAGGTATTGGCCCATTACAACCCGGCATTACCAATTCGGTTGGCATGTGATGCGTCACCCTACGGCATTGGAGCGGTGCTGTCGCACAAATTCTCGGACGACTCAGAGACGCCAATAGCCTTTGCGTCACGATCACTAACCTCAGCCGAGTGTAACTACGCCCAGATTGACAGGGAGGCCCTCAGCCTAGTGTGGGGAGTGAAAAACTTCAATCACTATCTGCACGGGCAGAAGTTCACCTTGCTGACTGACCACCAACCACTTGTCTCCATCTTTAATCCAAAGAAGGGCGTTCCGGTGATGACTGCGCAACGGCTATAAAGATGGTCCCTTTTTCTAGGGGCGCACCAATATGAAATCGAGTATAAGGGCACGAAACAGCATGGAAACGCTGATGGGCTATCACGCCTGCCACTGCCTACTGCAGAGGAAGCACCAGCAGTGGATCCTGTCGAAATATTTCATTCGACTATAATTGAATGTTTGCCAGTAACTAACGCTGGTATAGAGAAGGAGACCCGAAATGACCCGACACTGTCTCGGGTATATGATTTGACGGTGAAGGGATGGCCAGCACATGGTGACTCACTGTTGCCAGCATTCTCATCCAGAAGACAACAGCTGTCAGTATGCCAGGGGACCTTGATGTGTGGATCCCGAGTGGTAATTCCACCCAAGTTAAGGGATAGAGTGCTCAATGAGCTTCATGAGGGTCATCTGGGAGGGGTAAAAATGAAAAGCCTAGCCAGGGCTTATGTGTGGTGGCCGGGAATCGATAAACAAATCGAGGACCTGACCAAGAGCTGCTCAGGATGCCAGAAAGTCCAAAATGCACCAACACAGGCCCCTCTACACCCATGGGAGTGGCCCTCATCTCCATAGCAACGGGTGCATATTGATTTTGCTGGTCCATTCATGGACTCAATGTTTTTAATAGCCGTGGATGCGCAGTCGAAATGGCCTGAGGTCATCAAAATGTCCTCCACCACCACGGAGAAAACTATTGCAGTCCTACGGACCATTTTTGCCAGGAATGGCTTGCCAGAACAGATTTGCTCCGACAACGGACCACAGTTTGTGTCCGAAGAGTTCCAGAGGTTCTTGAAAAAGAATGGGGTAAGGCATTACACATCCGCCCCGTATCATCCAGCCACAAATGGATTGGCTGAGAGGTTCGTACAAACCTTTAAGAAGGCAATAAAGGCTATGTACAATGACAACATTCTGCTGCAGCACAAGGTGGACAATTTCCTGTTCGCCTACCGGAATGCGACACATGCAGTCACCAACCAGGCCCCAGCCATGATGTTCTTTAACCGAAGGTTAAGATCTCGCCTGGATTTGCTCAGACCAAACGTACGAAGAGATGTTGAGAGTAAGCAATTCCAGCACATCCATGAGAAGCCAACAAGGAGCTTCAATGTAGGGCAACCAGTCTTGGCCCGCGACTACCGAACAGAAAAATGGCAGCCAGGAACGATATGCACACGGCAGGGCCCACTAATGTACACAGTGGACGTTGGGGAGAGCATCGTGAGACGCCATGCTGACCAGATCCCAGAGTCACAGGAACAAGTCAACCCCATGCCTCGCCCATACGTACCTGGTGATGAACCCGACGTACAGGTCGCATCTACCCCAGAAACAGTAGCATCGGAAGCTGATGAGCCAACCGACGACAGGGGGCCAGAATCGCCTCCGCACCAAGAGCAAGACACTCGGGAAAGGTGCTATCCAGAAAGGATCAGGAAGCCTCCCCAAAGACTGAATATATAAATAGACTATTTTCAGCTAATGTTGCATGTTAAAAGTGTTAATTGTAATTAGTTTGATATTTAATTGTTAAATGAGTGTTATGGCACTGTTAATCTAAAAGGGGAGGAATTGTAATGTATATACCTTTAAGGGGGGAACTATCTTTTACAGCTCATGTATACTGCAGTACCGGCAGTGACCACACCTGTATATAGCACTGAGTAGTAATCTGTACAGATCAGTTCCAGTGTGAGCCACGTTGAGTAAACACCTGTTGTACCGTTGTCCTGCAGTCTGTGTCTTATTATACACAGACACAACACTCTGTATGTTATAGAATCAAAGGGGTCAAGATTTGTGGCGGCCGCAACTCGGGTTAATGGCCACTGAAAGTGGACGAAGCGTTGCAGGAGAAATATTTGTGCTGGGGGCTAAAGATTTTTAGCACAGTGCTAACCTACTGTGTAACGCCCTCCTGGTGGTGTTAGTACAGGCATGGAGGTCGAAGTTCCTGTCCAGAAGTGGTGTTCCAGCTTCTAACACCCTCTGGGAGCGAGGCTATGGAGTTCGCAAGGATTTGTGGGTAATTAAAAGGGCAATGTATTAAAGAGGCAATGCCTTCAGAACTAATAAAAATTAAAATAAGTGGAAAAAATGCCATTTTCAGCCCTTACTGCCTTTTTAAAAAAAACATTAAAAAGAAGTCCCAAACGGGAGTCATAGAGTCATAGAGTCATAGAGTTTTACAGCACAGAAAGAGGCCCTTCGGCCCATCGTGTCTGCGCCGCCCATCCCTCCCTGTCCAGTCTAATCCCATTTTCCAGCATTTGGTCCATAGCCTTGTATGCAATGGCATTTCAAGTGCTCATCCAAATGCTTCTTGAATGTTGTGAGGGTTCCTGCCTCTACCACCCTTTCAGGCAGTGAGTTCCAGCTTCCAACCACCCTCTGGGTGAAAAAGTTCCTCCTCAAATCCCCCCTAAATCTCCTGCCCCTTACCCTGAATCTGTGCCCCCTTGTTATTGACCCCCCTACTAAGGGGAAAAGTTCCTCTTTATCTACCCTATCTATGCCCCTCATCATTTTGTACACCTCAATCAGGTCCCCCCTCAGCCTTCTTTGCTCCAAGGAAAACAACCCCAGCCTGTCCAGTCTCTCTTCATAGCTGAGGCGCTCCATCCCAGGTAACATCCTGGTGAATCTTCTCTGCACCCTCTCCAAAGCAATCACATCCTTCCTATAGTGAGGCGACCAGAACTGCACACAGTACTCCAGCTGTGGCCTCACCAGCGTTTTGTACAGCTCCATCATAACCTCCCTGCTCTTATATTCTATGCCTCTGCTAATGAAGGCAAGTATCCCATAAGCCTTTTTAACCACCTTATCTACCTGTTCCGCTGCCTTCAGGGATCTATGTACATGTACACCAAGGTCCCTCTGACCCTCTGTACTTCCTAGGGTCCTACCACTCATTGTGTATTCCCTTGCCTTATTTGTCCGTCCAAAATGCATCACCTCGCACTTTTCCGGGTTAAATTCCATTTGCCACTTTTCCGCCCATCTGACCAACCCGTTAATATTGTCCTGTAGCCTGAGGCTTTCCTCCTCGCAATTTACCACCCCACCAATTTTCGTGTCATCCGCGAACTTACTGATCATACCCTTTACATTCTCATCCAAATCATTAATGTAGATCACAAACAGCAAGGGACCCAGCACCGATCCCTGAGGTACCCCACTGGACACAGGCTTCCAGTCACAAAAGCAACCTTCGACCATCACCCTCTGCCTCCTGCCACTCAGCCAGTTTAGGATCCAACGCGCCAAGGCCCCCTGGATCCCATGGGCTCTTACCTTCTTGACCAGTCTCCTATGCGGGACCTTGTCAAAAGCTTTACTGAAGTCCATGTAAACCACATCCACAGCATTTCCCTCATCCACACACCTAGTCACCCCCTCGAAAAATTCAATCAGATTGGTCAGACATGATTTACCCTTGACAAAGCCATGCTGACTATCCCCGATTAATCCTTGCCTCTCCAAGTGGAGACTAATTTTGTCCCTCAGAATTTTTTCCAATAATTTCCCTACCACAGATGTTAGGCTCACTGGCCTGTAATTCCCTGGTTTATCCCTGCTACCCTTCTTGAATAATGGTACTACATTCGCTGTTCTCCAGTCCTCTGGTACATCCCCTGTGGCCAGAGAGGTTCTGAAAATTTGTGTCAGAGCCCCTGCAATCTCCTCCTTTGCCTCACACAACAGCCTGGGATACATCTCGTCCGGGCCTGGGATTTATCCACTTTTTGGCCTGCTAAAACCGCTAGTACCTCCTCCCTCTCGATGCTAATATGTTCAAGTATGTCACAGTCCCCTTGCCCGACTTCTATATCTACATCGTCTTTCTCCATAGTGAACACTGAGGCAAAAAATTCATTTACAACCCCACCTACTTCATCTGGCTCTACACACAGCTTGCCACTTTGGTCCCTAATGGGCCCTACCCTTTCCCTGGTTATCCTCTTGCCCTTAATATACTTATAAAACATCTTAGGATTTTCCTTTATTTTGCTCACCAGTGTTATTTCATGGCCCCTCCTCGCCCTCCTAATTTCCTTTTTAAGTATGCCCCTGCACCTCCTATACTCCTCTAGGGCTTCCACCGTCTTTTGTCTTTTGTAACTGCCAAAAGCCCCCCTTTTTTTCCTAATGCATTTTTGTATATCCTTTGTCATCCAAGGTTCCCTTTGCTTGTTGGTCCCACCCTTTACCTTTACAGGAACATGTTGGTGTTGTACTCTCTCTATTTCCCTTCTGAAAGCCTCCCACTGTTTTGATGTGGATTTTCCTATAAGTAGCTGCTCCCAGTCCACTTTTGCCAGATCCTGTCTTATCTTATTAAAATCGGCCTTCCCCCAATTTAGAACCCTGATTTCCGGGCCGTCTTTGTCTTTTTCCATGACCACCTTAAATCTCACCGAATTGTGGTCACTATCGCCAAAATGCTCTCCTACAGACACTTCCACCACCTGCCCGGCTACATTCCCTAGAATTAGGTCCAGTACCGCCCCCTCTCTTGTAGGACTTTCTACATGTTGGCTCAAAAAGCTTTCCTGGATGCACTTTAAGAATTCTGCTCCCTCCAAGCCTTTCACACTCTGACTATCCCAATTTATATTGGGGAAGTTGAAATCCCCCACTATTACTACCCTATTATTTTCACACTTTTCTGATATCTGCCTGCATATCTGTTCCTCTATCTCCCCCTGACTGTTTGGGGGCCTATAGTACACTCCCAGCAAGGTGCTTGACCCCTTTTTGTTTTTAAGTTCTACCCATATGGCCTCATTAGAGGAACCCGCTAATATATCATCCCTCCTTACAGCAGTAATAGACTCCTTAATTAATATTGCAACACCCCCTCCCCTTTTACACCCCCCTCTGTCTCGCCTGAAGATTCTATACCCCGGAATAATTAGCTGCCAGTCCTGACCCTCCCTCAACCATGTCTCCGTGATAGCAACAATATCGTACTCCCATGTGTTCAACAACAACTTCAGTTCATCCACCTTATTTGCAAGACTCCTTGCATTAAAATAAATGCCTTCCAGCCCTGCCCTATTCCCTTTTGCCTTCACATCTTTGCTCGGCCTTCCCTGCTGACTTGTTTTTTCCTCCTTATTTGGCTGTACATCACCCCCTACTATAGCTCCACTCTGTATCCCATCCCCCTGCCGAATTAGTTTAAACCCCCCCCAGCAGTGCTAGCAAACCTCCCCGCAAGGATATTGGTTCCCCTCTGGTTCAGGCGTAAACCGTCCGACTTGTACAAGTCCCACCTTTCCCAGAAGCAGACCCAGTGATCCACTTAAGCTGAATTCCCTTCCGAACCTCAAAAAAGTGAAAAAGTGCTTCAGCACTAACACAAATGGCTCAGCAAGCCAGGGAAGGTGCACCAGGGTCTCGCACGCAGCACTCCAGCTTTGCGCAGGGGGTTAACACTGCAAGAGAGGTCCTCTACCCACAGGAGCCAGGAAGCCCTCCAGAAAGAACGATGTGGGACCACATCACCGAGGTTGTCACTGCCAGCAATGTTGCCCCCACCACCTGGCTCCAGTGCCCAAAGAAGCTTCATGACCTCAGTCCATTGTTCAAGGTCAGTGAATACATCTTCGAAAGTTGTCTCCTACCAACTGCACCACTAACCTCACACACTGCTCAATGCATGACTCACCATCCCACCAACCCCCCCCCCCATCACTCACTCACCAACAATCTGTACCAATCACGAGGCACATCTCCCATTCCTAGCCTCACCTCACCCCCTTGGAGGAGACAGTGCAGGCCATTATTGGCAGGGGCATGGCTGAGCCCTTGGCCAGCGGCGGGGCTGAAAGGATACAAGATGCTGGTATCCTCATACGTTATCCTCCTTCTCGCATGCACCACTTGCTGTCCCACCCTCCCCTAAGCACAATTCCACTCATGTGCCTTCCTCATTTCACAAACCCAAGAAATGCAGCCTGCCTAGCCAGTGGTTGGCCAAGAAGAGGGCGAGGAGAGTGAAGAAGAAGAAACACCATCACTTGATTTGACTCTCCCTGCCACCAGCTCCTCAAGCTTGACCAGCAAGGCCACTTGCAGGGTCCCCCACTGAAAGTCAGCAGCCTTCCACCAGCCATGTTGCAGCCAATGGGGTAGCACTGTGTGACATCAGTAGGATAGGCAAAGGCACACACAAGACTGTCACTAAGAGAATGCATAAGAGTGATGAGTTGATGTCTTGAAGTCATAGTGGATGGATAGATTTACAGTATAAAGTTGGATCGGAAAGTTTGCTTTGTGGTGGCTTTTATTTCAGCATTGTGGCCAAGAGGACGCTGTGATGGTCAGTAACAGAGGGAAGGGAAGGTGTGGGACTAATGTTGAAAGGGGAATTGGAGTTGTGGACACTGGGACTACAGGCAGATGATTCCATCCGGATATCCCAGCCAGAAAGGGGCTGTCTGGGTTGCATCCCTCCTTCTGCTTCCTCCTCCTCTGCTTCCTCCTCTTCTACTTCCTCCTCTTCTGCTTCCTCCTCCTCTGCTTCCTCCTCCTCTGCTTCCTCCTCTTCTACTTCCTCCTCTTCTGCTTCCTCCTCCTCTGCTTCCTCCTCCTCTGCTTCCTCCTCTTCTGTTTCCTCCTCTTCTACTTCCTCCTCTTCTGCTTCCTCCTCTTCTGCTTCCTCCTCTTTGGTTTCCTCCTCTTCTACTTCCTCCTCTTCGGTTTCCTCCTCTTCTACTTCCTCCTCTTCTACTTCCTCCTCTTCTGCTTCCTCCTCTTCTGCTTCCTCCTCTTCTGCTTCCTCCTCTTTGGTTTCCTCCTCTTCTACTTCCTCCTCTTCTGATTCCTCCTCTTCAGCTTCTTCCTCTTCTGTGTCTTCCTCTTCCCTCTGTGAGCGGATGCTGTAAATCTGAAATGACAGCACAAAATGCTGGAAATACTCAGCAGGTCAGGCAGCATCTTCACCTGGGACGTGGGGGTAGATTTTCCCGAACCTGTCGGGAAGAAGGCGGGACTTCCACTTTCGGGTTTTTGACCCGCCTACTTCAACGTCCGGCCAATCCGCGCAATTTTCCCTTGATTGACCTTGTTGAGCCCGCCCAGCGGGCTCAGCAGGCCAATTAAGGGCCACCCGGCAACAGGTGACGTCACAGACTGAAATTTCATCTGTCAAGAGTTCTTGACAGATGAAATATCAGTGTTTCACAGCTGTTTGAAGCTGTCAAACACTGACAGTCTGCGTTCTATCATGAGTCATTCTGCACAGACTCAGTTAGAACTCTTACTGGCACTCAAAGCTGAAGGCTGTCACTTTTCACAGATCGCAGCCGTTCAGCTTTAAGTTCCGGCTGAGTGATGCGCTCCCGACGGCTACAGGAAGAAAGGCTGTGAAGGTAAGTACAGGTAAGTAAAAGTTCTTTACACACTTTAGACACACCAAACACACTTACCTTTGCACTCATGCACCCATCACTCACCTGAGCACCGACATCGCGACCCCTCCAACTCCTTCAACCCGACGGCCCGCCTGCTCTAACCTGGCGTGGTTTGGAGCCGTCGGGAAACCCACATGAAACCCCTCAAAATAAGGATTAGGCTAAAAACTGCCTGTTAACTACCTGTTAACAGGCAGTTAACTGGCACTAATCCCTTCCTGCCTGGTTTTGGTGGGTCCCAGTGCGGGTTGGGTACCCGCCGCCCCTGAAACTTATGTGAGGCGGGGTTTTGGGCGGGATGGTGTCGGGACCCCCAAATTCGGGATTTCCCCCCCCCCCCACACGCATCAAACCCCGCCTGACGGCTCCACGAAAATCTAGCCCGTGAACTCTGTTTCTCTCTCCACGGATGTTGCCTGACCTGCTGAGTATTTCCAGCATTTTCTCTCTTTGCAGAGGCCTTCCTTTACCATCCAAGGTCTTGCAATCATCCAGCAGCACTCCCTATATGCTTAAAAAACTTTTAACATCTATTGCAGCAAGCCACTACATCAGTAAAATCAAAATAAAACAGTCCAAAAGCTTAAATGCAAACTTACCTGAAAGATGTGTGTGTCCCTTTAAGAAGTGCTGACAGCGCCTCTTTGAATCTGCTTGCATGCTGGGTTTACCCGGCGAGCTTAGGACCCAGCACTGAACTCAGTGCAAAGGTCCAAGTATGCTGTGGTGACATTAAGTCTGCATTGCACTTAAATCGTGTTTGAGAAATCTTTTAGAGTTTCTTGAGGTTGTAACTAGCAGGTTAGATAAGGGGGAATCAATGGATGTAGTGTATTTGGATTTTCAAAAAGTATTTGATAAGGTGCCACACAAGAGGTTATTACACAAAATTAGTGCTCCTGGGATTGGGGGTAATATATTAGCATGGATTGAGGATTGCTTAACGGACAGAAAACAGAGAGTAGGAATAAACAAGTCATTTTCGGTTTGGCAGGATGTAACTAGTGGGGTACCGCAAGGATTAGTGCTTGGGCCTCAGCAATTTACAATCTATATCAATTCCTCAGATAATGAAGCAATCCATGCCCACATGCAGCAAGACCTGGACAACATTCAGGTTTGGGCTGATAAGTGGCAAGTAACTTTCGTGCCACACAAGTGCCAGGCAATGACTATCTCCAACAAGAGAGCGTCTAACCACCTCCCCTTGACATTAAAAGGCATTACAATCGCCGAATCCCCCAACATCCACATCCTGGGGGTCACCATTGACCAGAAACTTAACTGGACCAGCCACATAAATACCGTGGCTACAAGAGTAGGTCAGAGGCTGGGTAACATTCACTCCCTCCACCACCGGCGTACCGTGGCAGTGTGTACCATCTACAAGATGCACTGTAGCAACTCACCAAGGTTTCTTTGGCAACACCTTCCAAAACCATGACCTCTTCCAACTCGAAGGACAAGGGCAGCAAGCGAATGGGAACACCACCACCTCCAAGTTCCCCTCCAAGTCACACACCATCCTGACTTAGAACTATATCGCCAATCCTTCATTGTCGCTGGGTCAAAATCCTGGAACTCCCTCCCTAACAGGACTGTGGGAGTACCTTCACCACACGGACTGCAGCGGTTCAAGAAGATGACTCACCACCACCTTCTCAAGGGCAATTGGGGATAGGCAATAAATGCTGGCTTTGCCAGCAATGTCCACATCCCATAAATTAATTTAAAAATTCCTGGGACAATGGTTTAAGCTCGGTGCGGGAAACTACAAAGTACCGTATTAAATTCATAGCTTTACTATTTATATTTATATTAAATAGTTTAACTAATCATTGAATAAAGACTTAAACTAATTAAATAAATAAAATAAGGTTAGACTAAGATATGGCAGGGCATCTTGTTTGCCTGGACTGCAGTATGTGGGAGTTTGTGGACAGTGAGACTGTCCCGAGCAAGCACGTGTGCAGGAGATGTCTCCATCTCGAATCTCTCCGGCTCAGAGTCATTGGGCTGGAATGTGAGTTGGAGACACTGCGACACGTAAGGGAGGGGGAGGAATTTCTGGACAGTTTTATCCAGAATACAGTCACACCCCAGAGGAAAGCACCGGTTCGGGAATGGGAGTGTGTGACTATTAGGGAGCTGGGTAGAGGGATTTACGAGAGGTTGAGAAGGAGGTCCCGCAGACACTGGTCCTGTTCAAAAGGTACTATGTACTCGCTACCTGTGAGGAGAAGGAGAAAGACTGCAGGGAGGACAGCCACAATGCAGACCAAGGCACCGTGGCTCAGAAGGCTGTCCAAGGGGGGAAGAGCAGAATAGAAATGTGGTAGTAATAGGGGATTCTATAATTAAGGGGATAGATAGTGTCCTCTGCAGCCAAGAACAAGAGTCCCGAAGGGTGTGTTGCCTACCCGGTGGTAAGGGATATCTCACAGCGGCAGGAGAGGAACTTGGAAAGGGAGGGGTTAAGTCCAGTTGTCGTGGTCCATGTTGGAACAAACGACATAGGTAAGAACAGGGAGGAGGCCCTGTTGAAAGAGGTTCAGGACATAGGCTCCAAATTAAAAAGCAGGACCTCGAGGGTAATAATCTCTGGATTATTGCCTTAGCCACATGCAAATTGGCATAGAAGCAGACAGATCAGGAGAATTAACACGTGACTAAAGAGCTGGTGTGAGAAAGAGGGGTTCTTTTTCGTGGGACACTGGCACCAGTTCTGGGACAGGAAGGAGCTGTACCGAAGGGACGGGCTCCACCTGAACCGGGATGGGACCCGTGTCCTAGCGGAAAGGGTAAATAGGGAGTGTAGTGTATGTACCTTGAAGAAGGAACTATATTCTGCAGCCCCTGTATACTGCAGTACCAGTAGTGACCACCCCTGTATATAAGCCTGTGTAGTAAGTTTGTATAGTAGTTCCAGTTTTGTCTCCATTCAGTAAACACCTGTTATAACCAGCTTCTGCAGTCCATGTCTCAATTACACACGGACATTACATTGGCGACGAACAGATCCGAACTTACCTACAGTTCTGCACCACCTCACGGGGATCCACCCCTGAAGCAAAGTTATTGGAGGTCGAAGCCAGAAGGAAGAAATCGAAAAAAAAAGGAAAAAGAAAAAAAACAGACAGAGGAAACGGGCGACGACCGTGGGCAACCACCCTCTGATTCATCGAATTCGAAGATTTGCGGGAGAGGCTGTCGAAAGCTGGGCTTGGTTCTCCAGTCTATGGTGTTCCAGCTAATCAGGCTGGTGGCAGTTAGTACACTGATCCTTCCTGGGCTGCGGCGGGCTAGAGCTCGATCGGGTGGCTTTTCAACGGGGCCGAGCAGCGTTGTCGGGAAAGAGGAGAGAGAGAGAGAGGGTGGAGCACACAGGGCGAGGCCGGTGCTACGAAGCCGGGCAGCATACAGACCCGAGAAGAGGGAGGAAAGTGTCCCATAGCGTCTGCTCTGACGACGGGAACAGTAATTAAAATAAAGGAAAAAGAAGTTAGAAGCGCAGAAAGCCGCGAGGAGCTGCAGTTTGCCACGGGGACCGCGGAGAGCGGCGTTGGCAGCAGCGCGGGGGGAAGCGCGTGAAGACCATAGGGCGTCACCATCAAGGCATAAAAACGCCAGCAACAGCGCTGGCAGCAGCGGAAAAGACAGAAAGCGCAGGAGGCGCCATCTTAATCCAGCGGGGAAGAAGGCAAAGCGCGGGAGGCGCCATTTTGTTCAATCGGGGAAGAAGGCAAAGCGCGGGAGGCGCCATCTTAGATCTCCAAGATGCCGAAGACTGGCAATATCACTGCCTTCGATAATGCAATAGAAGACTGGACCACATATGTGGAAAGAGTCGAAGTATATTGCAAGGCAAATGAAGTAGCCGATGAGAAAAAGGCATCGGTACTACTAAACTTAATGGGCGCAAGAACGTACTGCCTATTGCGGAACCTGATCACTCCAGTCAAACCGATGGGGAGGAGTTTTAACGAAATTGTTGATATCCTACAGGAACACCTAAATCCTACACCGCTGCTGATAGCAGAAAGATTTAAATTCCACAAGAGAAATCAGCATAAAGATGAGAGCAATGCTGATTACCTTACGGAACTACACAAGCTATCAAAGCACTGCCAGTTCGGAGCAGGACTGGCAGATAACCTACGGGACAAATTTGTTTGTGGACTCCTGAGTGAAGGAACCCAGAAGAGGTTACTCTCGGAGAAAGAGCTGACGCTAGATAAGGCTTTCAGCGTGGCAGTATTGTACGAAGCAGCAGCAAGGGGAGCTGCGGAAATACAGCAAAAGTCACAGGAATACGGCACCCATGAAATGACACGGGGATTTGAAAAATGTTACCGCTGCGACAGAACAACCCATGACCAGAAGGACTGCTGGTTCAAGGACAAAACATGCAGGCAAAGCGGAAAGATGGGACACATTGCACGAGTTTGCAGGTCCGGGAAGAAGACTAACGACAACAAAAAGACTACTAAGGAAAAGTAAAGGAAAGCACAAAAGATGACGGACAGTAGTTCCGAAGACCAGAAGAGCGATAGTGAATCCGGGAACAAGAGACTAAGCTGTCTCAAACTACACAACATAATCGCAAAAGAGGATCACCGAACCATTTGGGTCACCCTCACGATAGCAGGGTCCCAAGTCAAAATGGAATTGGATACAGGATCAGCCCTGACCGTCATGAATCGACGAGACTACGAGCGGCTATTCTCACACATACCCTTGAAAGACACATCCATTGTCTTGAAGACATATATGGGGCAGAAAGTATACCCCAGAGGGAAAATAAGGGTGCCTGTCGAATACAACGGCAAGGAAATACAGAAATTGTATCTGTACATACTGCAAGATGGTGGACCACCGTTATTGGGACGTGAATGGATCAGAAAGATAAGTTTAGACTGGCACTCCATTCAGGCACTGACTGTGGCTGGTAAAAAGGATGACGACGTCACACCTGGAAGATTGTCAAAAATCTTAGCTAACGCTAAAGAGGTATTTCAACAAGGACTGGTAACTCTTAAAGGCGTAACCGCCTCGATAAAAATAGAAGAGAATGCAATTCCCAAGTTTTTCAAAGCAAGACCGGTACCGTATGCAATTCGCCCAGCCGTCGAGGCAGAGCTGGAGAATCTGGAGAATGCAGGCGTGTTATCTAAGGTAGACTGGAGCGAGTGGGCGACACCCATCGTTCCTGTCATGAAGAAAACATTAAACAATAAGTCTGAGGAGCCGAGGAAGGTTCGCATCTGTGGGGGCTTCAAGGTGACTATGAACCCAGTCCTTCACACAGTACAGTATCCTCTTCCGAGGATAGAAGATATTTTCACCTCACTATCTGGAGGGAAACGTTTTACAAAAATTGACCTAGCGCAAGCATATTTGCAGATGGAGGTTGAAGAATCCTCTAGGAAATATCTCACGATAAACACTCACAAAGGTCTTTACCAGTATAATTGACTGGTATTCGGAGTAGCATCAGCTCCGGCTATATGGCAAAGAGCGATGGAACAAGTCCTGCAAGGGATTCCGGGGACTCAGTGTTACTTGGACGACATTCTAGTGACAGGTGAAAATGACAGTGAACACCTTGCCAACCTAGAGCAGGTGCTCACTAGACTAAGAGAACATGGGCTACGAGCCAATCGCCCCAAGTGCGAGTTTTTTAAGAAACAAATATCGTATTGTGGCCACGTGATTGGTGAAGAGGGGTTACATAAGTCCCCTGACAAAATTGAAGCGGAGTTAAGGCTCCAGCACCTGAAAATGTGTCGCAACTGAGGTCATTCCTCGGATTGATGAATTACTACCATAAGTTTTTGCCGAATTTGTCCACAATTCTGCACCCACTGAACGCCCTGCTACAAACTGGAGTAGCATGGAAATGGAGCGATGAATGTAAGCGGGCCTTTCAGAATTGTAAAGGCCTGATCACTTCAAGAGAAGTATTGGCTCACTACAACCCATCACTACCGATAAGACTGGCGTGTGATGCGTCTCCCTACGGCGTTGGAGCGGTACTGTCACTTAAATCCCTTGATGGTTCAGAGAGGCCGATAGCTTTTGCGTCACGCTCATTAACTGCAGCCGAGCGTAACTACGCCCAGATTGACAGAGAGGCCCTCAGCCTGGTGTGGGGGGTGAAGAAGTTCAATCACTACCTGCACGGACAGAAATTTACTCTACTAACTGATCATCAACCTCTTGTCTCCATTTTCAACCCTAAGAAGGGCGTCCCGATAATGACAGCACAACGGCTACAGAGGTGGTCCCTTTTCCTAGGGGCACACCAATATGACATCGAGTACAAAGGAACTAAACAGCATGGGAATGCTGATGGATTGTCGTGCCTATCGTTGCCGATGGTGGAAGAAGCACCTGCAGTGGATCCTGTGGAGATATTCCACTCGACCATAGTTGAATGTCTACCTGTGACGAATGCAAACATAGAAAAGGAAACACGAAATGACCCGACACTCTCCAGGGTCTATGATTTAACGGTGAAGGGATGGCCAGCACATGGCGAACCACTGTTGCCAGCATTCTCGCCGAGAAGAGAACAGCTGTCAGTGTGCCGAGGAACCTTGATGTGTGGATCCAGAGTAGTAATTCCACCCAAATTGAAGGATAGAGTGCTCAATGAGCTTCATGAGGGTCATCTGGGAGGGGTAAAAATGAAGAACTTAGCCAGGAACGATCTGCACACGGCAAGGACCTCTAATGTATACCGTGGACGTTGGAGAGAGCATTGTAAGACGCCATGCTGACCAGATTGTAGAGTCACTGGAAAACGTCAAATCTACACCACGATCCTATACACCTGATGATGAAACCGAAGTACCAATTGCATCTACCTCAGAATCGGTGATCCCGAATCAACTTTGCCAGAAGAACCTGATACCCCAAAGAGGCATTATCCGGACAGAATCAGGAAGCCTCCTGAAAGACTGAATTTATAATTGATTAACTTCAGCTAATGTATATAGCAACTGTAATTGCAAATATGTTATTTAATTATTAATCGAATGTTATGCACTGTTTAGCTAAAAGGGGAGGAATTGTAGTGTATGTACCTTGAAGAAGGAACTATATTCTGCAGCCACTGTATACTGCAGTACCAGTAGTGACCACCCCTGTATATAAGCCTGTGAAGTAACTTTGTATAGTAGTTCCAGTTTTGTCTCCATTCAGTAAACACCTGTTATAACCAACTTCTGCAGTCCGTGTCTCAATTACACACGGACATTACAGGGAGGTGACAATGGCTTTAAACTAGTAAGAAGGAGGGAGGGATCTAAAAGAAATGTAAGCAGCCTGAATATAAACAAAACAGGAAAAGTGAGCATAGAAAAGAATAAAGTAAGGGAGGGCATTGACGGCAAGGGAGCAAATAGAGATATAGAACAGGAATCTGAAAAGATGGTTAAACATAAAGTGAGAGGAAAGCCTATTAAAATTGAGTTAAACTGTCTGTACAGCAACGCACACAATGTCTGTAATAAAACAGGGGAGTTGGAGGCATTCCTGTGTTGGGAGGAACCAGACATAGTAAGGATTACTGAGACATAGCTACAGACAAATCAGGACTGGGAATTAACATTGCGGGTTATAACATATTTAGAAAAGATAGAGAGGGAAAAAGGGGAAGTGGAGTAGCTGTACTTATTAGCTTTAACATAATGGCAGTAGAAAAAAGGGACGTAGATATCAGCAAGATAAAAACAGAATCCATATCGATAGAGATAAAAGATAACAAAGGATTAATCATACTAATAAGCGTAGTCTGCAGATCACCTAATAGTGGAAGTGAGGTGGAAGAAGAAATATACAGACAAATTAGGGAAATGAGTAAAAAACATAGAATAATAATCATGGGGGATTTCAAGTACCCCAATATTCATTGGACAGAAGAGGTAGGTAAAGGGGATAAGGGAATGGAGTTCCTACAATGTCTACAGGACTCCTTTCTAACCCAATATGTAAAAAGCCCAACAAGGGAGGATTCGCTAATGGATCTATTTATGGGGAATGAGCCAGAGTAGATAAGAGAAGTAAAAGTAGGAGAACATATAGGCAAAAGTGACCATAATATGACGCTTTAAGATGATAATTGAGAAGGACATAAGTATGAATAAAACAGGTTAATATATTGGATAAAAGCTGATTTCGAGGGGCTGAGAATAGAACTTGGGAAGATAAAATGGGCAACAATATTGCAAACAATTATGTAGAATGACAATGGGAAACATTTAAAACAGTGTTCAACATAGTGCAGGAAAAAAATATTCCGCTAAAACGAAAGAACAAACTAAACACTAATGAGACTCCATGGATAAATAAAGACATGAGGGAACAATTGAGGGTAAGGAAAGTGACATACATTAAGTACATAGACAGCAGAGGAATGCATGATAAGAGAGAATACAAAGGGATTAGGAGAAAAGTCAAAGAGACAATTAGGAAGGCAAAGAGGAACTATGAAATTAAATTATCAAGGAACATAAAACAAAATAGTTTATTAATGAATGAGGAGTCAGGGGACAAGTAGCAGAATGGATTGTTAGCTGGCTTCAAGACAGAAAGCAGAGAGTGGGAGTAAAGGGTAGCTATTCACAATGGCAGAAGGTGGGTAGTGGTGTTCCACAAGGATCAGTGCTGGGACCACTGCTGTTCACAATTTACATAAACAATTTAGACTTTGGAATCAAAAACACAATTTCTGAATTTGCAGATGATACCAAATTGGGGGAGGATAGTCAATACTGAGGAGGACTGCAAGAAATTACAGGAGGACATTAATAAACTTGCAGAATGTGAAAATAATTGGCAAATGAAGTTCAACACAGATAAATGTGAGGTAATGGGCCAGAAATTCGCGGCCAAAGGCGTGAGTGCGCTCGGGTTACTCATGCATCTGGCCGTTGGAAATGCCGGCGTTCAGCATGAACAGCGCACGCGGGGAACGCCGGAATTTCCAGACCTCGAGCGCGTGCGACTGCACAGGCAGCACTTGCGCAGTGAACTTCGTAGATTTCATTCATGAAATCCGTGAGGGTAAGTCCTCAGAAGTTACACTTGAAAAATGCAAGTGCAAAGTGGTTCATTGGCTGCGGAGGAAGAAACATTTTATCGTGGAGCTTCTGAAATGCAATATTTTTGTTTGGGAAAGGGAGGGAAGTTATTTTAAGAAATTTTAAGTAAGTTTTAAAGTTAAAATTTTTTTTTTTTTTAAAGGTTTTTCAGAACGGTAGGTAGAAGGAGCAATTGTGGCTGTGTGAATGGAATGTGAGAATGAGTTATGTATGTATGTCCACATATATTCCTTTACGTATATGTATGTATGTTTTATATTCCTTTACTAATGTGTATGAATGTATGTTTTTAATTATGATTTTCCAATAAGTTACTTTCTCTGAAAGTCATAATTAAATAATACATTCATACACATAAGTAAAGGAATATATACATAACACGCAAAGGAATATATACAGACATACATACTTTCAGAAGCTCCACGATAAGAAATATCTTCCTCCGCAGCCTCTGGAGCAACTGTACCCATGCTTTTTTCATGTGTAAGTTGTAAGGACTTGACCTCACTGAAAGCAGTAATGAAAGCGGCGAATTATACTGCGCACGCGCTGCCTGTGCAGTCGCACGCGTTCTGCCTCTGAACCCCTTCGTTCAGAGGACAGGAAATGCCGGTTTTCCCCAAAAGCACTGTGCATGCTGAAAACCGGCATTTCATCCGGCCAGATGCGTAAGTACCCCGACCGTACTCGCGCAGTTGGAAGGGAATTACTGGGCCAACATTTTACATGTCAATAAAATGAAAAATTTAACAATTGCACGACTTGCCCCCTCGCATCTGCGACTGAGGGTCCAAGGAGGTGCATTGCGCAAGAGGTCATCATCGTACGTATCCTCACACTGTTCCCTTTGGGGAACTGTATGAAGTGGTGGAAGGATTTATGGCCGTGATTAACGCTCATTCCGTGACCGTAACCATCTTTGAACCAGCCATTAGGGTGGTTAGTCCTATGGCGGGAGGGTTTTACGGGCTCCCACAACCCATCTGAGGGGGGGGGGGTGCCACCAACACCCACGGACGCAAGTATCCCGCTGGATGTCCACCCAGAATTTAAAGTTGGAACTCCGACTCCACTTGCCGGGACTGTCTGGAGTGGGGTTCAAAACCCTACTCCTCCTGGCCCAGCGGCGGGGATGCTTACTGCTACGCAAAAGGCCCACTCCGCACAAAAGGTGACACCCATATGTTTCCTGTGCCTTTTCCCTCCCCGTGACTGGAGCCCTATGCTGCCATTTCACGTTGCTAATCGGATTGGGCCTTTGTCATAGCGGTAGGATCCCCGCCGCTGGGCCAGATCAGGGTAGGGTTTCGAACCCCGCTCCAGACAGTCCCGGCAAGTGGAGTCGGAGCTCCGGCTCTAAATTCTGGGTTGACATCCAGTGGGATATTTGCGTCCGTGGGTGTGGGTGGCCCCCCCTCCTTGTATAGCTTGTGGGAGCCCGTAAGACCCTCCCGCCATAGGACTAACCGCCCTAATGCCTGGTTCAAAGATGGTTACGGTCACGGAATGAGCGTTAATCATGGCCATAAATCCTTCCACCACTTCATACAGTTCCCCAAAGGGAACAGTGTGAAGACACGTATGACGACGACATTGCTAAATAAATAAATGGAATTTAAAAAATTCTTTTAGGGCTTTTAAAAGTCTTTAAATTGCTTTAATTCTGTTTAAAACTACTTCAGATTACTCAAAATAATGTAAACATTTTAAAAAGTTTATAAAAGTTACCAAAATCTTCAAAAAACTTCCAAAAACCTATTTAAACTGCTGCTTTGCATGTAAAAATGCTTAGCAGCTTGACAGAAACATTGGGAGCGTGTCCAGTGAAACTGAGACCTCAAGGGGCGTGTCTCACTTGCACTGCACGCTCCTGGCTTCGCGCTGGCTGCACTCCTGGGCGGCGTGATGTCATACGCTGCCCGGGATTCTTCTTCTGGAAACACCAATTCCAGGCGTCCCTGGAGCTGATCGGCAGTAGCGCGGGGTAAGTGCAGAAACGGGGCTGCAAGCCCCGTTCACCAATTTCTGGCCCATTACAGTTTGGTTGGAGGAATAGTGAGGTCACTTATCACTTGGAGGGTGGGAGTCTAGGTGGGGTGAAGGTACAAAGGGATCTCGCAGTACAAATATACAAATCACATAAAGTTGTGCCACTGGTTAGCAAGGCCATAAAAAAAGCAAACCAAGCACTAGGGCTTACTTCCAGAGGAATAGAATTGAAAAGTAGGGAAGTTATGCTAAACCTGTATTGAACCTTGGTTAGACCACACTTAGAGTACTGCGTGCAGTTCTGGTCACCATATTATAAAAAGGATATAGAGGCACTGGAGAGGGTGCAAAGAAGATTTACCAGGATGATACCAGAAATGCAGAAGCATACATATAAGGAAGGGATGAACAGGCTGGGTCTCTTTTCTCTTGAAAAAAGAAGGCTGAGGGGCGACCTAAAAGAAGACTTTAAAATTATGAATGGTTTTGATAGAGTAGATACAGAGAGAATGTTTCCACTTGTGGGGAAGAGCATAACTAGAGGCCATCAATATAAGATAGTCACCAAGAAATCCAATCGGGAATTCAGAAGAAACCTCTTTACCCAAAGAGTGGTGAGAATGTGGAACTTGCTACCACAGGGAGTGGTTGAAGTGAATAGTGTGGATGCATTTAAGGGGAGGCTAGACAAGCATATGAGGGAGAAGGGAATAGAGGGTTATGCTGATAGAGTTAAATGAGGAAAGACGGGAGGAGGTTCGAGTGGAGCATAAACGCTGGCATGGACTGGTTGGGTCGAATGGCCTGTTTCAGTGCTGTATATCCTATGTTATCGTATCTACAGCGAGTGTCACACCTCCTGACTCCCCAAAGCCTTTCCGCCATTTACAAGGTACAAGTCAGGAGTGTGATGGAATATTCTCCACTTGCCTGGATGAGTGCAGCTCCAACAACACTCAAGAAGCTCGACACCATCTAGGACAAAGCAGCCTGCTTGATTGACATCCCATCCACCACCTTAGCAGTCACTCCCTCCACCACCGGCATACCGTGGCTGCAGTATGTACTATCTACAAGATGCACTGCAGCAACTCGCCAAGGCTTCTTCAACAGCACCTCCGAAACCCACGACCTCTACCACCTAGAAGGACAATGGCAGCAGGCGCATGGGAACACCACCACTTCCAAGTTCCCCTCCAAGTCACACACCATCTTGACTTGGAAATATATTGCCGTTCCTTCATCGTTGCTGGGTCAAAATCCTAGAACTCCCTCCCTCACAGCACTGTGGGAGTACCTTCACCACATGGACTGCAGCGGTTCAAGAAGGCAGCTCACCACCACCATCTCAAGGGCAATTATGGATGGGCAATAAATGCTGACCTTGCCAGCCACGCCCAAATCCCATGAACGAGTAATAAAAAATCAATGGGCAGGATTTTCATTGGGCCGTGGAGGTGGGATTGGAGGCGTGTGGGGGGTTAAAATCCTGAAATCGGGTGTCCCGACACCATCCCGCCCCCAACCCGCCTCCATGCCAGTTTCAAAGGAGGCGGGTACCCGCCCCGCACTGGGACCCTCCTCCCTGAGGCAGAAAGGGGATTAGTGCCAATTAACTGCCTGTTAATAGGTACTTAACAGGCAGTTTTTAGCCTAATCCCTATTTTTAAGGTTGAAGTGTGGGATTCCCGATGGCTCCAAACCACGCCAAGTTAGAGGAGGCGGACCGTCGGGATGAAGGGCTTGGAGGGGTTGAGATGTCCGGTGTTCAGGTGAGTGATGGGTGCATGAGAGCAAAGGTAAGTGTGTTTGGTGTGTTTAAAGTGTTTAAAGAAGTTTTACATATCTTTACTTACTTTTACATACCTTTACTTACTTTTACAGCCTTCCTTCCTTCAGGTCTCGGGAGTCCCTCATCTCACCGGTACAGAAAGCAGAATGGCTGCGAGCTGTCAAAAATTGCAGCATTCAGCTTTCTGTTCCGGGGAGATCTCTAAGTCATCCTGACAGGAAGGAATTAACTTGGAGTACAGATTGTCAGTGTTTGACAGCTTCAAACAGCTGTGAAATGTTGATATTTCATCTGTCAAAAGGTCTTGACAGATGAAATTTCAATCTGTGATATCACCTGTTGCCGGGTGGCCCTTAATTGGCCTGTTAAGCCTGTCAGTTGGCTAGAACTCGATGGAGGCGGGACTACAACCCCGAAAGTTGTAATCCCGCCTCCAACCCGACTCCTCAATGAAAATCCAGCCCAATGACTTAGATGAGGAGACCAAGTGTAATGTATCCAAGTTTGCTGACAATGAGAAATATGAAGTTATCCCATTTAGTGGGAAAAAATAGAAAAGCAGAATATTTTTTAAAAGGTGAGAGACTGGGAAATGTTTGTATTCAGAGGGACCTGCATATCCTTGTACACAAATCACAGAAAGTTAACATGCAGGTACAGCAAGAAATTAGGAAAGCAAATGGTACGTTAGCCTTTATTACAAAGGGATTAGAGTATAAAAGTAAATAAGTCTTACTGCAGTTATATAGGCCCTTGGTGACACTACACCTGGAGTACTGTGTACAGTTTTGGTCTCCTTACCTAAGAAAGGTTATACTTACCTTAGAGCGAGTGCAACAAAGGTTCACTGGACTGATTCCTGGGATGAGGGGTTTGTCCTTCGAGGAGAGATTTAGTAGTCTAGGCCTATATTCACTTGAGTTTAAAAGAATGAGAGGTGATCTCATTGAAACATATAAAAGTCTTAAGGGGTGACGTAATAAAACTCACTACGCACTTGGTTTGAGCATAAAGCAAGGCTTTAATCAACTTGTTTCAGAACATGGAAGTCTAGTTGTACTTCACTAGTTCCTTGTCTTACAAAATGTCCCTGAAGCTGGGGCCCACACCCGAGTATTTATACTCCTTGGACGGCGCCACCAGCTGGCCGTCCAGCATTACTTCATAAGTTATTTCTTGACGATGAGATTTATAACAAGGGGCTTGACAGGGTAGATGCTGGGAGGATGGTTTGCGTGTCTAGAACTAGGGGTCAGAATAAGCGGTCGGCCATTTAGTACTGAGATGAGGAGAAATTTCTTCAAACAAAGGATTATGAATATTTGGAATTCTCTACCCACTCAGTCATTGAGTATATTCAAGACAGAGATCGATAGATTTTTGGATACTAAGTGAATCAAGGGATATGGGGATAGTGCGGGAAGGTGGAGTTGAGGTAGAAGATCAGCGATGATCTTATTGAATGATAGAGCAGGCTTGAAGGGCCGAATGGCCTCCTCCTGCTCCTATTTCTTATGTTTTTATGTTCTTTTCATTAAATAAGATGTCCTAACCTCTCACTTTGTAGTTTTCATGATAACCTTAACTGACTCACTGAACCTATTTATCTCACCAAAACCCCTTGTAACTTTGAACATCTCCATCAGATCTCCTCTTGACTTTGTGGAGAAGCAGATGTCAGTAAGTCATTGGGCCAAATCTTCTTGGAAAATTAGTGAAGGTTGTTATTAATGTGTAAATCGGCCAGATAGTTCAGGGGATTAAGAGATACACTGTGAGTTGCAAATCTTCAGAACTTGCTGGTCAATTTATGCCAATCCGCCATTTACCTTGCGCAAACAGCATCTCGCCCTTAGCTTGTATGTAAGAATGGGGAAGCTAAGATGTGCTGGATTTGCACATTAATTGCCCATTAAACTTGTTGCAGAACATTAGGGCTCATAACTAACAGCATAAGTACCCTTATAATGATAAGATAATTACTAATGCAATGCCAAGCAACCTCTCAGGCCCAGAGAAGGAACAATTTAGACTGTTGAGTCCCATTCCTGCATGTCGCAATTTCTTCTTAGAGATTTAAAAAATTTCAAATTTTAAAATTTAGCATTTTTTTCTTACTTCTCCATTCTGTCTCTCTCTTAATCCAATCTTTCTTTCCCTCTTTTTGGCCACGATTTCCCCGACCTTGGCATATCCAGTGCAGTGAGGTCGGTGGTGGGTTCCGACGTCGCTGCTGGCTCCAGCCCGCTGTCCAAAATTATTTTACGTTGATTGGACTTGTTAAGCCCGCCCAGCGTGTTTCCTGGCCAATTGAAGGAAGCGAGTCTGATGATGTCACTTGACGCATCATCAGCCGGTTTCCTTAAAGGGACCATGCGCAAATTAATTTTGACATTTGTGCTGTCAGTGTTCTATATCATTGAGGTGCTGCAAACAATGACAAGCACTGCACAGAGGTGCAGGGCTACACCAAGGCTCTCCCATGACTCCCTCCATATGCTTATGGAGGGAGTCACAGCACGCAGGGAGGTTATCTTCCCTTCTCTTGGGTGGAAGAGACCTCTCCAGGAGACCAACGCAGCCTGGTGCACATTGCACAGGAGGACCAGGCTGCAGTGATGCAAACCTTTCAATGATCTCAGTAGATCACAAAATATTACCGCAAAGCCACACTCAGCCTCATCCTGCTGTGCCACTCATCACATCCCCATCGCTCTGCCTTCCCTACCCTACTCCTGCACATCCTTACTCACACCAACTTACCTTGCACCTCCACCCATCCCTCTCTATCTACATTATCACTTCCCCATCTCACTAACCACACCTCACACTCACCCTCATCCTAGTCCAATAATACCAACTAACAACACACAAGAGTAGGCACTTGTGTGTTTTAGCCAATGTTCATGTGAAGTTTCTGGTAATGTGCTGCAAAACATTGAAATCTTTATTTTCAACACTTTCCGTTCTTGGACAGATTTGTGTGCACCTTTGGAAGTGGCTTAGTGAGTTGCAGTGAATGTGAGACATAACGGTACCCCCCGCAATGGTGATGAGTGTGAAAGGAATGGGCATTGTAAGAATGTTTTATGGGATGGTGCCAACCTGATGCATCATGTGGTAGCCAGGGTTTACAGCATCAAATGATGTAAATCTGGCCATGGTGAGGCCATCCCTGGTGTCCCATGCAGTAATGTGGTCAGGTGCTGATGCCCTGTTTCCTGTGCAGCATCAGTTGCGCAGAAGGTTGGTGCTGCTGGTGTGCCTGGTGCTGCTGGTGTTGTGGCTGATCGTGGTGGAATTCTGAGGACCAAGATGAGATAGTTTCAGGGGCACCGATGCTGATGGAATAGATGGTAGGTGAACTTAAGATGACAGAAGCGATCTATCAGTGGTGAGAGAGGTTGTTCCAATGAGGTGACACTAGATTGAGAGTTTACTCCAAACACTTACAACTTGCATAAAGCTCAATCTGTCTTCCAAATACAGTAACAGCTTCTGAGCTTAGAAAGTGAATAGCTGTGAGATGGGAGCTTTTATAGCACATTTGCAGCTGTCAAATAGAGAAATTATTTCATGGTAACACAACTCCCGACCTCCTTACCTGATGTGAGCCCTGAGCAGTGTGGACCCCATGGGCGACCTCATAAAGTGTAAAGACGAGCTCAAAATACTTTTTAAGTGGCTGTTAGCAAGGTCATAATGACCTAAATTTGCTTCCCCCGCCACTGTGTGTCGAGTCTGTTCATCACTGACTGACCCGACATCTGGGAAAGTAGCGTGGCAACAGGATGACAGTGTGTTCCCGACGCGCTGTCAAAAATAAATTTTCCCACCCAACCTACCACCAAATGTGCCCGCTGTCCCCCCCCAAAATTCCCCCCTTTATTTCTCAAATTCATTCTAATTTAACTCTAACTGGCCGCCCTTCTCTGTAGTTCATGTTTCTTTCTCAATCCTTAAATCCCATTGGTTAAAGAGATATACTGTTGGTCCCATCATTCACTAAAGTCCCAAATGCCCCGCTGCTCTTGTTATCAGCTTGCAGTTTGAGCAAGTTATGCCACAAATTATATTCGAGCTGAAGGGTGTAGGAAAAAGTCTAATGGGCACACCACGAGATGCCCCACTTCAACAAGATTTGGCCCAATATTCAGCTTCTGTCCCGCGGAAGAGTCTTAGACCTGAAACGTTTACTAATTTTTTTTTATTCGTTCATGGGATGCGGGCATCGCTAGCAAGGCCAGCATTTATTGTCCATCCCTAGTTGCTCTTGAGAAAGTGGTGGACAGCCACCTTCTTGAACCGCTGCAGTCCGTGTGGTGAAGGTACTCCCACAGTGCTGTTCGGGAGGGAGTTCCAGGATTTTGACCCAGCGATGATGAAGGAACGGCCGATATATTTCCAAGTCAGGATAGTGTGTGACTTGGAGGGGAACTTGGAGGTGGTGGTGTTCCCTTGCGCCTGCTGCCCTTGTCCTTCTAGGTGGAAGAGGTCGCGGGTTTGGGAGGTGCTGCCGAAGAAGCCTTGGCAAGTTGCTGCAGTGCATCTTGTAGATGGTACACACTGCAGCCACAGTACGCTGGTGGTGAAGGGAGTGAACGTTTAAGGTGGTGATGGGGTGCCAATCAAGTGGGCTGTTTTGTCTTGGATGGTATTGAGCTTCTTGAGTGTTGTTTCTGCACAGATGCTACCTGAGCTGCCAAATATTTTCAGCCTTGTTGTTTTTGCTTTAAAATTTCGAGCATCTACAGTATTTTGTTTTTTTGTGTCCCTTATCTTTCTCTGCTCTAATGAAAAGACCTTTGGGTCAATTCTCCAGTCTTTAGCACCTGAGGAATTCTTATTCCCTTTACATTTTTTGGAGCTTCCTCCCCCCCTGCGGATTGCCTGCACCTTCTATTTAAATTAACAGACAAAAAAATAAATAGGTGGGGATCTGCAATTTCCCAACTAGTGCCCCCTGCAAGCACCACTCCTCATAGGGAATCAGCCCTACAATTGGAAAAGGCTGGCACAACGATTAGTAAAGTCGGAAGCACTGAATCAAATCCATGCGCTGGGAAGGAAATTGGATCTTAGGAAACACCTTGCACTTGAATTAATAATTTTTTTAAGTATTCTATTAATTATTATAACCACACATTTCTGAATGGCCTAAAGGTGTAAATCAACACAATGCTTTCCAGCTGATTAGTCCTTGTAGGATATATTCAAACCATAGATACCCATTAGGCAATAAATATAAACTGTAATAAACAAAAAAATATATAACATAAGCAAGCCTGCAGGAAGGTATAGATTCTGTATAAAATGTTATTATGTTTTGGATGCTGTGACCACCTTGATTATTGAAGATGTATGAGAAAGCCAAATTGAATTGTGCTATTATTGCATTAGTCACTAAAGCAGGAAAAAAAACTGAATTTGAAAGCTATCGGTTAATTTTCCTGACTATAGATAATTTGGAAAATCTTTACCTTCTGAGGGAAAAATTTGTATAATTTGAATCTGAGCCCCAAAAGCCATCAACCAACCCTCTAGATCAGTGGTTCTCAAACTGGGGTCTGCAGACCCCTGGGGTCCATAGAGACTTTCCAGGGGGTCCAGAGGTAATTTCAAGCCTGCTCCTCTTTATAAAAGCAACGCTGATTCAGTTCTCGCAAATTATTCTCAACGGCTGGGCCCGCCTCATCACAGAGGCCCACAGTTCTCACTCACTTTGTAAAGAGCGCTCCCTGCCAGTCGAGCCAATTCCTCTCCCTGGCGCCGCGACCCTGTGCCATCCTCCCGACATGTGATCAGAGCACCTGCGGGGCCCTTCAAACATGTGCCTGAACGTCTTCACGCAAACACGTACAATCTGCAGCTGTTACAGAACATGCCAGCAGAACAGTATGGCAGTGAGTCGTGCTTCCAGCAGCACCCCAGCATGTTCACGGGTGCTCGTGTCCTCACTCACCTTGGCCAGCCTGCTGACGGCATTAAAAATTGCCCAGCACTAAGTGGCTAATAGTGGCCATCTGTTGCTGCGGAGTGAGTGCCCAGAATTGGTGTGAGAAGCAGGCACTCCCATCTCACTGATATCTGTAAGTAAATACCTGTTTTCTTAAAAGCGTTATTGAAACACTCTTTACATGCAGCACTTTCATATTGTGTGTATTAAATAGTATTATAATTTAGATGAGGGGCCCGTGATTACTAATCCATTTGAAAAGGGGTCCTTCAACCAAAAAGGTTTGAGAACCACTGCTATGTAATATCTTTTCCCTGTCTCTGCTCTTTAAAGCTAATTGGTTTTCAGGGATGACAAGTCAATGATTCCAGCTGCAATGGAACCATTGTGTTCCCCAAAGCAGATAGCTAGCTCCACTTATACTCAGAGATTTGAAAAAATGCAAAACATGAAAACTGAAAATGTTGGAAATACTGGGCAGATCTGTTAGTATCCACAAAGAGGTTATATTTTCCATTCACCAGGGCTGGTAGAGCAAGGGTAGGAACAGACACTGAAGGACCAGTAAATGATCCAGTAAGCCAGATCTTTCCCACTTCACTACGGAGTGTGACTTTCTGGTAAGCCCTACTGGAAAGGAGCCATTCCATCACTTAATTACCATTCTACATTAAAATGAAGCCTGGCATTGTTTACCAGCCGCTGAGGAGGATGTTGGGCAGGGTGCTCCTTTTGCCCATCTGAAATGGATGTAAGAGATCTCAGAGTGATGCAGCCTTTAAAGGATCTAATTTTTTTCCCCAGTTTTACAGCACATTTTTAGCACCGTTTCCTATTGTTATTAATCTTTGGCTATTTTTAAGTAATTTTTTTGACTTGTCAACATCCCATCACATGGCTGAATAAAATAGCAGGCCCAATGGTGAATGCCTATGGTGGCAACCTCTGACCATTTCCTCCATACACAGGGAATGAAATTACCCCCTGAGGTAGTGCTCTCAGCCTCAGGAGGTAGCACTGTAATAGAAACAGAATAAAAGAGGTAAGTTTGCAGATTTCTGGGATAATTTAAGAAAAGAAATGAGAGGACAACAAGAAACTCTCCTGGGAAAGAAGTTAAAGTAACAATAAATATGTGTATAGAAACTATAGCTTGCTCCTAAGGTCCAGTTGATTAAAAGTAGAACTGCTTTACGTTGATCACCAATAGGACTGGTCACAAATGGTCACCTTAGTGAGATGGATGACTCATTGAACTTGCACCAAGAGAACTAAGAGTGAGCTGCTCCGAGAGTGAGCCGGTCCCAAGATCACTTTGGGTTTGGCCAGTCAATTTACACTGGGTGCAACGAAGGTTCACTAGATTGATTCCTGGGATGAGAGGGTTCTCCTATGAGGAGAGAGTGAGTAGAATGGGCCTATACGCTCTGGAGTTTAGACGAATGAGAGGTGATCTCATTGAAACGTATAAAATTCTTAAGGGCCTAGACATGGTAGATGCAGAGAGGCTGTTTCCCCTGGCTGGAGAGTCTAGAACCAGGGGTCACAGTCTCAGAATAAAGGGTCGGCCATTTAGGACTGAGAAATTTCTTCGCTCAGATGATTGTGAATCTTTGGAATTATCTACCCCAGTGGGCTGCGGAGGCTGTGTCATTGAGCATATTCAAGGCCGAGATCGATAGATTTTTGGACTCGAAGGGAATCAAGGGATATGGGGATCGGGCGGGAAAGTGGAGTTGAGGTTGAAGATCAGCCATGATCTTATTGAATGGAGGAGCAGGCTCGAGGGGCCGTGTGTCCTACTCCTGCTCCTATTTTTTATGTTCTTATGTTCCAAAACCTAGTCTTGATTTCCAGTTTCAAATCAGTCTGAAGTTGATAAATATCATGATGCATGTGTGATGATGTCATGAGAATTGGAGTACACACATTCCAGAAAAGTATGCCTGTAGTCATCTAAAGAATTTACTTGTAAATCATTTGGGAAAATCTTTATGTTCTTTGAAATGTGATAGGCCATAGTAATCAGAAAATTGTGGGGCCTTGAAGTGAAAATTCTTTCACATTGTTGTCACTGTTTTGATTTCTTTTTGGGTTCAATAAAGACTCATTTCTGAAAGAGAATGTTGTTTAATCTAAAGTCTTGTTCAAGACTTTCTACAGCTTTTTACAGAACACACTGTGCTGTGATGCATCTAGAATGAAACTGAAAGTAAAACTCCTCTGGACTGCTTGTCTCTCACATGACCTCTGCTGGTCAGGCACAAGTAATCAAAAACACAGACAAATATGCTGTAAGGCATAAGTAATCAAACACAGACAAATATCATCACTATTTGCTGATATCATTACATCTCCCTTTCTTAAAACAAAAGTATTTTACTTTTAACTAACAACATTTAATGAACTTACATTATCATTATCATGATCAAGGTTTTTTACCCTTGCTTTGTGTGTTCACATGAAATATGTCAATACACTAGAACTTGAAGAAAGAATAAGATAACATTACTTCCTTCTTTAACAATAGTCCTTAAATTTGCTCAATGAGTCTCTCAGGAGGCTTCATGTGTCTTGAGGATTTTCTGATTGATTGTCCTTGAATCTGAGTTGTTGCCTCAGATGATTGGTTCTCAGCTGTGTGATCAGGTTGTTCACCAGTATCAGTCTCTTGACCTGCTGTGGCTGGTCCCATGAGAAGATCTCGACGATTTCTTCTCAGTACAGCACCCTCATCTGTCTGAATGGTGTATGATCTTGGTTGAACTTCACTCAGGACAGTTCCCTTCTGAGTCCATGTGTTTGTTTTGTCTTTCAACCTTACTTGGTCACCAGTGTGGAGTTCAGGTAGGTTTTGTGTTCCTCTGTCATAGTAGTACTTTTGCTTTTCTTTCTGTTGCTCTTTGAACTTCCTCACTTTCTCCCCCTCTTTTGTTTTCAGGAGGTTCTCCGGGATGGGTAGGTTTGACTTTAGCCGACGTCCCATCAGGAGTTGGGCTGGTGACATACCACACTCGAGCGGCGTTGTGCGGTATACAAGCATGCTTTGGTAGAAGTCAGTTCCACTGTCTTTTGCCTTGTACATCAGTCTTTTCACTGTCTGGACCGATTTTTCCACTAGTCCATTGGACTGTGGATAGTGAGGACTTGACGTTGTGTGGACAAAGTCCCACTCTTTGGCAAAGTGTCGGAAATTTGCATTGTTAAACTGGGGTCCGTTGTCTGTGAAGACCTCGCTTGCCACGCCATGTCTGGAGAATATGGCTTTCATACTTCTTATCACAGCTTCTGCAGTGGTGGTGTACAGTCTACAAACCTCTGGATACAGGGAGTAATAGTCTGTGACGACAAGATAGTCCTTCCCTTGACATACGAATAGGTCAGCGCCTACCTTCTGGTAAGGTCTGTCTGGTGCTGGGTGTGGCTTTAGTGGTTTTACCGGATTGCTTGCTCGATATTTCAGGCATATTGTGCAGTTTGACACCTCATTTGTCACATCTTGGTTGATTCGTGGCCAGTACATCACCTCTCGTGCTCTTTTCTTACACTTTTCGATTCCCAGATGTCCTCCATGGATCTTTTTTAGCATCTCTCTTCTCAGACTCTTTGGGATAACTATTTTACTTCCTTTGTAGATGATGTCTTCGACCACTGATAGTTCCGCCCTGCAGTTCCAGTACTCTGCTATATCAAGTGAGCAGTCTTGCTTCATGTTGGGCCATCCATCCAAGATGCTTTTTCTCAGTCGTCTCATTGTTTCATCTTTGTTTGTCTCAGTCTTTATGACCTCCATTTTTGCATCTGCTATGGGCAGTGCACTTGTGATCATGTCCACGTAGGCGTTCACTTTTTCATCCATTGTGGTGTTTGCGGGCTCACTTGGGTCAACAGCTCTGGACAACGTGTCTGCTGTATACATCAGCTTACCCGGTGTGTACGCAACATTCAGTGTATAACGTTGCAGCCTGATCATCATTCTTTGTATTCTAAGCGGACAGCTATTCAGTGGCTTTTGGAACAATGCAATCAAGGGCTTATGGTCAGTCTCTACACTGATTGCTTGTCCTGCCACAAACTGGTGAAATCTTTCACAGGCGTATGTGATGCTGAGCAGCTCCTTTTCTATTTGAGCATATCGCGTCTCCGCGTCTGTCATTGAGCGCGATGCATATGCAATAGGTTGCCAGTAGTCATATTGTTGCAGAAGAACGGCACCGAGCCCACTCTGTGATGCATCTGATGATATCTTGATGGGTCTCGCTGGGTCATAAAACCTCAGAACTGGTTCCTCTGTGAGCAGTTTCTTTAGATCGCTCCATGACTTCTCATGCTCATGATTCCATTCCCATTCTATGTTCTTTTCAGTTAGTCTTCTCAGTGGCGCTATTTTTTCTGAGAGGTTAGATATGAATTTACCCATGTAGTTGATCATTCCATTAAACCTCTGCACGTCCTTTTTGCATTGTGGCCTTGGCATATTCTCAATGGCGGACACCTTTCTGGGATCTGGTCTGATGCCCTCACTGCTAAGGATATCTCCCACGAATGTCAGTTCTGTCACCCCGAGCTGGCATTTCTCTCTATTCAGCTTCAGGTTTGTTTTCCTTGTTGCTTCCAGCACTTTTTTCAGTCTCTCGTCATGCTCAGTTCTCGTGGTTCCCCATACTATGATGTCATCCATTGATGTATCAACTCCCTCCGGGTGCTCATAGATCATATGGATAGTCTTGTGATACACTTCAGGAGCTGAGGCAATGCCAAATGGTAACCTTAGGAATCTGTATCTGCCAAATGGAGTGTTGAACGTGCACAGTCTTGAACTTGCTTCGTCCAGCTTCATCTGCCAAAATCCTGAGGACGCATCTAACTTGCTGAAATATTTTGCATTTGCAAACTATGCCATGATTTCCTCACATGTAGGAAGCTTGAAGTGCTCTCTCTTTATTGCTCTGTTTAGATCTCTTGGATCCAGGCAAATTCTGAGCTTTCCATTCTTTTTGTCCACTACGACGAGGGAACTCACCCACTCAGTTGGCTCATCTATCTTCTGAATCACGTTCAGGCTTTCCATCCTGTCCAACTCTGCCTTCAGTTGCTTTTGAAGAGCAAACGGAACTTTTCTGCATGGATGTATGACCGGTGTCATACTTTTATCTACTCTGATCGTGTGTTCTCCTGGAATGCAGCCTAGACCCTTAAATAGGTCTTTGTACTCTTTCATGAGTTCATCATAGACTGTCTCTCCTTCGCTTTCCACAACGAGGACTCTCTTTACCAGGTTTAGTCTCTCACAGGCTTTTAACCCTAGTATGGCTTGCACATCCTTTGGCACCACGATTAATGCTAGCGTGTGCTCTCTGTCCTTGTGTGTTACTTTGAAAATGCATTTTCCTTTCACTGGTATATCAGTACCTGAGTATCCGGTCACTTTCACTTGTATTCCATGTAACTTTGGTCTGGGTCTAATTCTCTTAAAATCGGTCTCTGATATCACGTTAACTTGTGCTCCAGTATCCAATTTAAATGGAATGTGTATGTCGTCCACTTTTAGTGTCAACATCCAGTCTCTTTCTTCTTTTTTGTTTTCAGACACCACATCTACATAGAATTCCTCTATCTCGCTTTCATCTACTGTATGGACCTTGCTTTGTTGCGCTTGGTTCTTACAGCAACGGGCATAATGGTTGTTTTTGTTGCATCTATTGCATGTTTTACCATATGCTGGACACTTTCTTGGTGGATGCTGTGTACCGCATCGACTACATGACTTCCGATTGTCCCTTTCATTTTCCTTTGCTGGCCACGTCTCTTTTTTCACATTGGCGCTCTCTTTGTTAAACGGTTTGTATCCGTTCTTTCTCACTGCATCCACGTTGCAGCTACTGTCACTGAACAGCTCCTTTGCCTGCAACTTCACAGTCTCTGTAGCCCTACACAGTGCTATGGCTTTTCCCAGGTCTAGATCTTGCTCTCTTAGCAGTCTTTCCCTTAGACCATTATCTGGAACTCCACACACCAGTCTGTCTTTTATCAGCGAGTCTGTGAGTCCCCCAAATTCACACGATTTGCTTCGGTTTCTCAGTTCAGTCACATACTGATCAATAGTCTCGCCGATTTTCTGTACACATGTGAAAAATTTGTGCCTCTCAAAGGTCACGTTGCGTTTAGGTATGCAGTAGGCCTCAAACTGTTCCATTATTTTATCTAGCTTCATTTTGTCTCCATCATCGGCAAATATGAAATTATTATATACCTGCAGCGCTGCATCACCCATGACATGTAAGAACAGTGACGATTTCTGTTTATTACTTTTCTTGTCAGCTCCGATTGCTGCTAAATACAACTCTAAACGTTGTTTGAACCTTCTCCAATTTTCAGCCACATTACCTGACAATTGAAGCGTCGCCGGTGGGTGTAAACCTTCCATTTTTCACTTCGTTAGCTATTCTCTAATGGTAAGCAATGATGTTCTCTTCTGGCTTGTTAATCTGTGGAGAGCTGATTTCGCTTACTTGCCACAACTGCTTTCACTGTCCCATCGAGTTGCTAACTTCAGATTTTTTCTCTTTCAGCCACTTCTGACATCATGTTTTGATTTCTTTTTGGGTTCAATAAAGACTCATTTCTGAAAGAGAATGTTGTTTAATCTAAAGTCTTGTTCAAGACTTTCTACAGCTTTTTACAGAACACACTATGCTGTGATGCATCTAGAATGAAACTGAAAGTAAAACCCCTCTGGACTGCTTGTCTCTCACATGACCTCTGCTGGTCAGGCACAAGTAATCAAAAACACAGACAAATATGCTGTAAGGCATAAGTAATCAAACACAGACAAATATCATCACTATTTGCTGATATCATTACAGTCACAAGCAGGTGAAGAGAAATGAATGAGATGATAAAACGTCTACATCCAGCTGAGAGGGCAGGTGGGGTCTCAGCTTAATGTCTCATCTGAAAGTCGCACCTCCAACAGTGCAGCACTCCCTCAGTACTGCACTGATCAGCCTAGATGATGTGCTCAAGTGTCTGGAGTAGGAGGTGAACCCACAACCTTCTAACTCACTGCTACCCACTGAGCCAAGGCTGACACCATGGCCTGGATATTAACAGGGGCAGGTTATGTAGGGGGTGGGGGGTGGGGTGGGGGGGGGGTTTGCGGGGTGGCGGGATGAGTTTCGGAGGGGAAACCTGGAAGTCTGGGTTTCCCTGCCACTGTGTGCCTCTTTTGGCCTTGACAGGTTCCCTGCCCAGAAGTCAGCCTGATTTGACAGGCTTGGCTTCCAATCAGGCGGGGAGTTCTCCAGAGCAGGCTGCAGGACCAGGTAGGTCCGATCCATAACCCGGGGTGGGGAGGGGGGGGCCTCTTGTCCCCGGCCCCGAGGGGGTTGTCCAATCCAGGGGAGGTCCAATCACTGACCTCAGGGATGGGGAATCCGATTCCAGGGGCAGTCCGCTCCCCAAACCCAGGGGTCTTTGTATTGGGGGGAACTTGGGGGGCTGGGGGATGGGGGGCACTCCTGCTCCTCCTGACCCACAAGCAGTGCTGTACTTACATTCTCCCCAAAGCTGTCCTCGCCTCCCTTTGCCTGACAGGTTTCCCGGGGCCTGGGAAACCCGGCCGGCCACAGTTCAACCTGTAAAGCAAGCTAAACCTGAGGCTCCCAGCCTCATTAAAATATTTAAATTGCCAGCCCGCCTCCTGGGAGCAGGTTGGCTGCTGGACCCTTGTCCCGCCTCCGTTAAATTCGGAAGCGGGTGGGTTGGAGGCAGGTTGGGGTCGGGTTTGAGATTTTTTAAATGTTAACCTCTCACCCACACATTTTTGTTTGGTGTTACACCATCCACCATCTTTGTAATTCTACATGAAGTGTGAATGGTAATTCAAAATTTGCTACAAATTACAGTTTATCAAAGTGCCACAGGAATATGCAGCAGCTGTTTTTGTAGTTGCATTCAACAGCAAAAGGCGGAATCCCGCTGCTGTTTACAATTGGCCGAGCATAACTGCTGTTTCTGGCACATTGGCTGGGAATTTCCTGGAAGCTGTAACTTCACCAAAAACGTTTACATTAGATAGGATAACATAGGATATACAGCACTGAAACAGGCCATTTGACCCAACCAGTCTATGCCGGCGTTTATGCTCCACTCGAGCCTCCTCCCGTCTTTCCTCATTTAACTCTATCAGCATAACCCTCTATTCCCTTCTCCCTCATATGCTTGTCTAGCCTCCCCTTAAATGCATCCACACTATTCGCTTCAACCACTCCCTGTGGTAGCAAGTTCCACATTCTCACCACTCTTTGGGTAAAGACGTTTCTTCTGAATTCCCGATTGGATTTCTTGGTGACTATCTTATATTGATGGCCTCTAGTTATGCTCTTCCCCACAATTGGAAACATTCTCTCTGTATCTACTCTATCAAAACCATTCATAATTTTAAAGACCTCTTTTAGGTCACCCCTCAGCCTTCTTTTTTCAAGAGAAAAGAGACCCAGCCTGTTCATCCCTTCCTTATATGTATGCTTTTGCATTTCTGGTATCATCCTGGTAAATCTTCTTTGCACCCTCTCCAGTGCCTCTATATCCTTTTTATAATATGGTGACCAGAACTGCACGCAGTACTCTAAGTGTGGTCTAACCAAGGTTCAATACAGGTTTAGCATAACTTCCCTACTTTTCAATTCTATTCCTCTGGAAGTAAACCCTAGTGCTTGGTTTGCTTTTTTTATGGCCTTGCTAACCTGTGGCACAACTTTATGTGATTTGTATATTTGTACTCCGAGATCCCTTTATTCCTCCACCCCACCTAGACTCCCACCCTCCAAGTGATAAGTGACCTCACTATTCCTCCAACCAAACTGTAATACCTCACATTTATCTGTGTTGAACTTCATTTGCCAATTATTTTCGCATTCTGCAAGTTTATTAATGTCCTCCTGTAATTTGTTGCAGTCCTCCTCAGTATTGACTATCCTCCCCCAATTTGGTATCATCCGCAAATTCAGAAATTGTGTTTTTGATTCCAAAGTCTAAATTGTTTATGTAAATTGTGAACAGCAGTGGTCCCAGCACTGATCTTTGTGGAACACCACTACCCACCTTCTGCCATTGTGAATAGCTACCCTTTACTCCCACTCTCTGCTTTCCGTCTTGAAGCCAGCTAACAATCCATTCTGCTACTTGTCCCCTGACTCCTCATTCATTAGTAAACTATTTTGTTTTATGTTCCTTGAGAATTTAATTTCATAGTTCCTCTTTGCCTTCCTAATTGTCTCTTTGACTTTTCTCCTAATCCCTTTGTATTCTCTCTTATCATGCATTCCTCTGCTGTCTATGTACTTAATGTATGTCACTTTCCTTACCCTCAATTGTTCCCTTATGTCTTTATTTATCCATGGAGTCTCATTAGTGTTTAGTTTGTTCTTTCCTTTTAGTGGAGTATTTTTTTCCTGCACTATGTTGAACACTGTTTTAAATGTTTCCCATTGTCATTCTACATAATTGTTTGCCAATATTGTTGCCCATTTTATCTTCCCAAGTTCTCTCAGCCCCTCAAAATCAGCTTTTCTCCAATATGTTAACCTGTTTTTTTCATACTTATGTCCTTCTCAATTATCATCTTAAAGCGTCATATTATGGTCACTTTTGCCTATATGTTCTCCTACTTTTACTTCTCTTATCTGCTCTGGCTCATTCCCCATAAATAGATCCATTAGCGAATCCTCCCTTGTTGGGCTTTTTACATATTGGGTTAGAAAGGAGTCCTGTAGACAGTGTAGGAACTCCATTCCCTTATCCCCTTTACCTACTTCTTCTGTCCAATTAATATTACATAGAAACATAGAAACATAGAAGATAGGAGCAGGAGTAGGCCATTCGGCCCTTCGAGCCTGCTCCGCCATTCAACGAGATCATGGCTGATCATCCAAACCCTAGCACCCGGGTACTTGAAATCTCCCATGATTATTATTCTATGTTTTTTACTCATTTCCCTAATTTGTCTGTATATTTCTTCTTCCCCCTCACTTCCACTATTAGGTGATCTGCAGACTACGCTTATTAGTATGATTAATCCTTTGTTATCTTTTATCTCTATCGATATGGATTCTGTTTTTATCTTGCTGATATCTACGTCCCTTTTTTCTACTGCCATTATGTTATCCCTAATAAGTACAGCTACTCCACCTCCCCTTTTTCCCTCTCTATCTTTTCTAAATATGTTATAACCTGCAATGTTAATTCCCAGCCCTGATTTGTCTGTAGCTATGTCTCAGTAATCCTTACTATGTCTGGTTCCTCCCAACACAGGAATGCCTCCAACTCCCCTGTTTTATTACAGACATTGTGTGCGTTGCTGTACAGACAGTTTAACTCAATTTTAATAGGCTTTCCTCTCACTTTATGTTTAACCATCTTTTTAGATTCCTGTTCTATAACTCTATTTGCTCCCTTGCCGTCAATGCCCTCCCTCACTTTATTCTTTTCTATGCTCACTTTTCCTGTTTTGTTTATATACAGGCTGCTTACGTTTCTTTTAGATCCCTCCCTCCTTCTTACTAGTTTAAAGCCATTGTCACCTCCCTATTTACCCTTTCCGCTAGGACACGGGTCCCATCCCGGTTCAGGTGGAGCCTGTCCCATCGGTACAGCTCCTTCCTGTCCCAGAACTGGTGCCAGTGTCCCATGAAAAAAAAACTCTTTCTCACACCAGCTCTTTAGTCACTTGTTAATTCTCCTGATCTGTCTGCTTCTATGCCAATTTGCATGTGGCTAAGGCAATAATCCAGAGATTATTACCCTCGAGGTCCTGCTTTTTAATTTGGAGCCTATGTCCTGAACCTCTTTCAACAGGGCCTCCTCCCTGTTCCTACCTATGTCGTTTGTTCCAACATGGACCGCGACAACTGGACTTAACCCCTCCCTTTCCAAGTTCCTCTCCTGCCGCTGTGAGATATCCCTTACCACCGGGTAGGCAACACACCCTTCGGGACTCTTGTTCTTGGCTGCAGAGGACACTATCTATCCCCTTAATTATAGAGTCCCCTATGACTACCACATTTCTATTCTGCTCTTCCCCCCTTGGACAACCTTCTGAGCCACGGTGCCTTGGTCTGCATTGTGGCTGTCCCCCCTGCAGTCTTTCTCCTTCTCTACACAGGTAGCGAGTACATCGTACCTGTTGAACAGGACCAGTGTCTGCGGAACCTCCTTCTCAACCTCTCGTAAATCCCTCTACCCAGCTCCCTAATAGTCACACACTCCCATTCCTGAACCGGTGCTTTCCTCTGGGGTGTGACTGTATTCTGGATAAAACTGTCCAGAAATTCCTCCCCCTCCCTTACGTGTCGGAGTGTCTCCAACTCACATTCCAGCCCAATGACTCTGAGCCGGAGAGATTCGAGATGGCAACATCTCCTGCAGACGTGCTTGCTCTGGACAGTCTCACTGTCCACAAACTCCCACATACTGCAGTCCAGACAAACAAGCTGCCCTGCCATACCTTAGTCTAACCTTAATTTATTTATTTAATTAGTTTAAGTCTTTATTCAATGATTAGTTAAACTATTTAATATAAATATAAATAGTTAAGCTATGAATTTAATACGGTACTTTGTAGTTTCCTGCACCAAGCTTAAACCATTGTCCCAGGATTTTTGTAATTAATTTATGGGATGTGGACATTGCTGGCAAAGCCAGCATTTATTGCCTATCCCCAATTGCCCTTGAGAAGGTGGTGGTGAGTCATCTTCTTGAACCGCTGCAGTCCGTGTGGTGAAGGTACTCCCACAGTCCTGTTAGGGAGGGAGTTCCAGGATTTTGACCCAGCGACAATGAAGGATTGGCGATATAGTTCTAAGTCAGGATGGTGTGTGACTTGGAGGGGAACTTGGAGGTGGTGGTGTTCCAATTCGCCTGCTGCCCTTGTCCTTCTAGTTGGAAAAGGTCATGGTTTTGGAAGGTGTTGCCAAAGAAACCTTGGTGAGTTGCTGCAGTGCATCTTGTATATGGTACACACTGCCACGGTACGCCGGTGGTGGAGGGAGTGAATGTTTAAGATGGTGTATGGGGTGCCAGTCAAGCGGGATGCTTTGTCCTGGATAGTGTCGAGCTTCTTGAGTGTTGTTGGAGCTGCACTCATCCAGGCAAGTGGAGAGTATTCCATCACACTCCTTACTTGTGCCTTGTAGATGGTGGAAAGGCTTTGGGGAGGTGAGACACTCGTCTCAGAATTCCGAGCCTCTGACCTGCTCTTGTTGCCACAGTATTTATGTGGCTGGTCCAATTAAGTTTCTGGTCAGTGGTGACCCACAGGATATTGATGGTGGGTGATTCGGTGATGGTAATGCTGTTGAATGTCAAGGGGAGGTGGTTAGACTTCCGTTTGTTGGAGATAGTCATTGCCTGGTACCTCTGTGGTGCGAATGTTACCTGCCACTTATCAGCCCAAGTCTGAACATCATCCAGGTTTTGTTGCATGCGGGCATGGACTGCTTCATTATCTGAGGTGCTGTGAATGTCACTGAACACTGCGCAGTCATCAGCGAACATCCCCATTTCTGACCTTATGTTGGAGGGGAGGTCATTGATGAAGCAGCTGAAGATGGTTGGGCCTAGGACACTGCCCTGAGGAACTCCTGCAGCGATGTCCTGGGGCTGTGATGATTGACCTTCAACCACCACAACCATCTTCCTTTGTGCTAGGTATGACTACAGCATTTTCCCCCTGATTCCCATTGACTTCAGTTTTCTAAAGCTCCTTGATGCCACACTCAGTCAAATGCTGCCTTGATGTCAAGGGCAGTCACTCTCACCTCACCTCTGGAATTCAGCTCCTTTGTCCATGTTTGGACCAAGGCTGTAATGAGGTCAGGAGCCGAGTGGTCTTGGCAGTACCCAAACTGGGCATCAGTGAGCAGGTTATTGGTGAGTAAGTGCCGCTTGATAGCACTGTCGATGGCACCTTTCATCACTTTGCTGATGATTGAGAGTAGACTGATGGGGCGGTAATTGGCCGGGTTGGATTAGTCCTGCTTTTTGTGGACAGGACATACCTGGGCAGTTTTCCACATTGTCGATAGATGCCAGTGTTGTAGCTGTACTGGTACAACTTGGCTCGAGGCATGGCTAGATCTGGAGCACAAGCCTTCAGCATGATAGCCGGGATGTTGTCAGGGCCCATGGCCTTTGCTGTATCCAGTGCGCTGAGCCGTTTCTTGATATCATGTGGAGTGAATCGAATTGGCTGAAGGCTGGCTTCTGTGATGGTGGCGACCTCAGGAGTAGGCCGATATGGATCATTCACTCGGGACTTCTGGCTGAAGATGGTTGCAAACGCTTCAGGCTTGTCTTTTGCACTCACATGCTGGGTCCCACCATTAACATGCCCCATCACTCCTTCGAGCACAGGGCTCTGCATTCTTCTAATCACCAAAATTAGGAGTAAAGAAGGTTTTGCTCCAAAATTAATAAACTGGTAGTAAAACAACAGGGACGTGTGACAATTAAACCAATTGGTGTGAAAGTGGTTGCGTTGGCGGTATGAAATAGTAGCAGCAAACCATGTATTATCTACAAAAATGAGCTTTTAACACTTCTCAAGAAGGTAAAGAGCCTTTTAAAAGCAATAACAGGAAAGCATGCGATAATCCAGTTTTGAAGCGTGCAAGAAATAACCGAATGCCAACAGAGGTAAAGCCCATTTAGTGATGAAACCCCACAGTGACAAACAACATCTTTACATTTTTAGTCCAGTTAATTTTTGGTGGAGAACTGGGACATAGCTTCAAAATTTAACCCTTTGTTCAACTCACTGGGAACAATGTTCGTCCACTGTTGTAAGACAGATTAAATAGTTCAAAACTGGTGCAAATCCCACCAGAATTGTTTAATCGCAGACAAATTTCCTGGATTACCTCATTTGCATAATGATCAAGAGATCCAGATGCCGATTTAGACAGAGGTAGGAGGCATACCAGTCTTGAGAGCAGAAAATTTGTGTGCAAGTGAAATTAAAAGGGAAGGGAATAATTAAAGAGAAGCACCACAATAGTGTCAGAATGGTTCTGAAAGCCTTTGAAAAGAAAAATAGACTTTCACTACCTCAGGATGTCCAAAAGCACTTCACAGCTAATTAAATACTTCAGAAGTGTAGTCAAACATGGCAGACAATTTATGCACAGCAAGGTCCCACAAACAGCAATGAGATTAATGATCAGATAATCTGTTTTTTTTTACTAATGTTGGTCGAGGGATAATAGTTAGCTTTTTTAAAATTTGTTCCTGGGATGTGGGCAGCACGGGCAAGGCCAGCATTTATTGCCCATCCGTAATTGCCCTTGAGAAGGTGATGGTGAGCCGCCTTCTTGAACCGTTGTAATCCGTGTGGTGAAGGTACTCCCCCGGTGCTGTTAAGGAGGGAGTTCCAGGATTTTGACCCAGCGACGATGAAGGATTGGCGATATATTTCCAAGTCAGGATGGTGTGTGACTTGGCGGGGGACTTGCAGGTGATGGTGCGCCTGCTGCCCTTGTCCTTCTAGGTGTTAGAGTTCTCGGGTTTGGGAGGTGCTGTCGAAGAAGCCTCCTCCTCCCGTTAGTTGTTTAATTGTCCACCACCATTCACAACTGGATGTGGCAGGTCTGTAGAGCTTTGATCTGATCTGTTGAATGTGGGATCGCTTAGCTCTGTTTAGAGCATGCTGCTTTCGCTGGTTAGCATGCATGTAGTCCTGTGTTGCAGCTTCCCCAGGTTGGCACCTCATTTTTAGGTACATCTGGTGCTGCTCCTGGCATGCTCTTCTGCACTCTTCATTGAACCAGGGTTGGTCCCCTGGCTTGATGGTACTGGTAGAGTGAGGGATATGCCAGGCCATGAGGTTACAGATTGTGGTGGAATACAATTCTGCTGCTGCTGATGGTCCACAGTGCCTCATGGATGCCCAGTTTTGAGCTGCTAGATCTGTTCTGAATCTATCCCATTTAGCACAGTGGTAGTGCCATACAACACGATGGAGGGTGTCCTCAGTGTGAAGACGGGACGTCATCTCCACAATGACTGCGGTGGTCACTGCTACCAATACCGTCATGGACTGATGCATCTGCGACAGACAGATTGGTGAGGACAAGGTCAAGTAGGTTTTTCCCTCATGTTGGTTCTCTCACCGTCTGTCGCACACAGAACACACAGAACACAGAAACCCCACAGTGCAGATAGAGGCCATTTCAGCCCATCGAGCCTGCACCGACACATATCCCACCCGATCCCCGTAACCCCTACACCAACACATATCCCACCCTATCCCCGTAACCCCACATATTTAATCCCCCTAACACTAAGGGTCAATTTATCATAGCCAATCAACCTAACCCGCACATCTTTGGACTGGCCCAGTCGCAGGCCCAGACTGGCAGTCATTTCCTTCAGGACTCAGCCAGCTCGGTCAGTAGTGGTGCTACCGAGCCAATCTTGGTGATGGACATTGATGTCCCCCACCCAGAGTACATTCTGTCCCCTTGCTACTCTCAGTGCTTCTTCCAAGTGGTTTTCAACGTGGAGGAGAACTGATTCATCAGCTGAGGGAGGGCAGTAGGTGGTAATCAGCAGGAGGTTTCCTTGCCCATGCTTGACCTGAAGCCATGAGACTTCATGGGGTCTGGAGTCAATGTTGAGGACTCCCAGGGCCACTCCTCCCCGACTGGCCACCACCCCTAGTGGGTCTGTCCTGCCGGTGGGACAGGACATACCCAGGGATGGTGATGGAGGAGTTTGAGACATTGGCTGAAAGGTATGATTCTGTGAGTATGACTATGTCAGGCTGTTGCTTGACTAGTCTGTGGGACAGTTCTCAATTTTGGCACAAGTCCCCAGATGTTGGTGGGGAGGACTTTGCAGTGTCGACTGGGCTGGGTGTGCCATTGCTGTGTCTGTAGCCGGTGCTGAGTGGTCTGTCCGGTTTCATTCTTATTATGTTATGTAGCGGTTAGTTACAACTGAGTAATTTGCTGGACCATTTCAAAGGGCAGTTAAGAGTCAACCACATAGCAGTGGTCTTGACTCACATATAGGCCAGACCAGTTAAGGACGGCAGATTTCCTTCCTTAAAGAACATTACTGAACCAGATGAGTTTTTATGACAATCATGGTTACCATTACTGATTTTTTTAATTAACTGAATTAAAATTCCACCGCTGGTGTCTCCAATCAGGTCAGTGCTGTTTCACCCATTGTTTTATGCTCCACCACCGCTGGTGTCTCCAATCAGGTCGGTGCTAATTCACCCACTGTTTCATGCTCCGCCGCCGCTGCTGTCTCCAATCAGATCAGCGCTGTTTCACCTATTGTTTTATGCTCTGCCGCTGGTGTCTCCAATCAGGTTGGCGCTGTTTCATCCGCTGTTTTATGCTCCACCACCGCTGGTGTCTCCAATCAGGTCGGCGCTATTTCACCCACTGTTTTATGCTCCGCCACCGCTGGTGTCTCCAATCAGGTCGGCGCTATTTCACCCACTGCTTTATGCACCACCATCGCTGGTGTCTCCAATCAGGTCGGCGCTGTTTCACCCGCTGTTTTATGCTCCGCTGCCGCTGGTGTCTCCAATCAGGTCAGTGCTATTTCACCCGCTGTTTTATTCTCCGCCGCTGGTGTCTCCAATCAGGTTGGCGCTATTTCACCTGCTGTTTTATGCTCCACCGCTGCTGGTGTCTCCAATGGAGCAGAAACCTGTTTACAAGTGTAAACGAGGTTTCCACTGCACTTCCGGCGAAGTTACTGGGACAAAGCAGAAGCAGCTGTGAGGAAAATCCCGACCATAATGTCGGATAACCAGGAAAAGTTCTTGATACTTGCATATTGGTGAACTCTGCACTGTACCATAGGTCCATTGGTTATTGATTGAGAGACGTACAGTGTGTAAGAAAGACATCGAGGCCCCTATTCATTTATTTAGAGATGTGGCATGGCTAATTGAACTGCTCACTGACCATGGTTGTCTGATCCTATAGCAGCAACAGCTACAACCACAAACCATCAAGTACACGAATCATCATAAAACAAGCTTTCAGCAGCCTTAAAGTACATTGGAGATGTCTTCTGTGGTCTAAAAATACATGCATTACATTTCTGGAAATACTCTGTTTCTCTCTCCATGGATGCTGCCTGGCCTGCTGAGTATTTCCAGCATTTTCTGTTGTTATTTCAGATTTCCAGCATCCGCAGTATTTTGCTATTGCATTACATTTCTGTTTAGTAGGATAACAGTGTAGGAAGGTGTATCTGCATAAGTGGTTCAGTGAAGAGCTGGCCAACAACCATGGGCTGTGCAAACAGCCAATGTGGCTGCATATCATTCATTGCAGAACCTTAACCAATACTGTGGTATGGTACCTGAACAATGGAAAAGGAACCCAGGGGTTCCCAGTAGTTCAGGATACACCAGGTCACAAATAGAATGCAGAATTGCTTTGTTTCAACTAAAAAAGTGGGGGGAGGGGTCAGGTGAGGGGACATTTAGAAATCTAAAGAGAAAGGTCAAGGTAATAGAGCAGTGTAGTGATTTGGGTAAAAATAAGCAGAGTGTGACAGGAAGGGACAGAAAGTTTAACAGTAGCAGTGCAGCAGAGAATAAGGTCAAAGCAGGGAATAATGGTAAAACATTTAAATTAAAGGTTCTTTATCTGAATGCATGAAGCATTTGTAACAAGATAGATGAACTAATTGTACAAATAGAGATAAATGGGTTTGATCTAATAGCCATTACAGAGACCTGGTTGCAAGGTGGCCAAGGTTGGGAACTAAATTTTCCAGAGTACTTGACATTTTGAAAAGATGGGCAGAATGGAAAAGGAGGGGGGGTAGCCCTGATCATAAAGGATGATATAAGGACAGTAGCAACAAAGGATCTTGGCTCGGATGATCAGGAAGTAGAATCAGTATGGGTGGAGATAAGGAATAATAAGGGGCAGAAAACATTGGTAGGAGTAATATATAGGCCCCCTAACAGTAGCTATACCATTAGACAGAGTATTAATCAAGAAATAGTAGGAGCTTGCAACAAAGGTAATGCAATAATTATGGGGAACTTTAATCTTCATATAGACTGGACAAATCAAATTGGCAAAGATAGTCTGGAGGACGAGTTCATGGAATGCATTTGTGACAGTTTCCTAGAACAATATATCATGGAACCAACCAGGGAACAGGTTATTTTAGATCTTGTACTGTGTAATAAGACAGGGTTAATTAGCAGTCTCATAGTAAAGGATCCTCTGGGGCAGAGTGATCATAATATGATAGAATTTCATGTTAATTTTGAGAGTGACTTGCCTAAGTCCGAAACTAGAGTCTTAAACTTAAATAAAGTCAATTACATAGGTATGAGGGGCGAGTTGGCTAAGGTAGATTGGAAAAATAGATTAAAAGGTATGGCGGTAGATAAGCAGTGGCTAGCATTTAAAGAAATATTTCATAATTGCCAAAAAAAATACATTCCACTGAGAAACAAAAACCCCACAGGAAAAGTGATCCAACCATGGCTAACTAAAGAAGTTAAGGATAGAATTAGATTGAAAGAAGAAGCTTATAATGTTGCAAAGAATAATAGTAAGCCTGAGGATTGGGAGAGTTTCAGAAACCAGCAAAGGTTGACCAAAAAATGGATAAAAAGGGAAAACATAAAATATGAGAGAAAAATAGCAAGAAATATGAAAGCAGATTGTAAGAGCTTTTACAAGTATGTAAAAAGGAAGAGAGTAGCAAAAGTAAACGTTGGTCCCTTAGAGGCTGAGACAGGAGAAATTATTATGGGGAATAAGGAAATGGTAGAAACGTTAAAGAAATATTTTGGGCTGGATTTTGTGAATGGAGGTAAGTTGGAGGTGGGACAGCTGCTTGTCGTGTCAATGTCCCGCCTCCATCCTCACCTGACCAACCAGAGGGATTTTCCCCTGATTGAGCTTGTTAAGCCCACCCTGCGGGTTCAGCAGGCCAATTAGGGAGGAAGTCACTGACGGACCACGTCAACATCAGACGTGCTATCTGTCAAGACTTCTTCAAAGAAGAAATGTCAGCGTTTGACAACTGTGTGAAGCTGTCAAACACTGACATTCTCTTTAGTTTGATGAGTCCTTGTGTTCAGGACTCATCAAACCTTTCAAATTTATAAATTTCACATGGCTGTTGGAATGGAGGTTCCAACAACCATTCTGTGAAATTGACAAGCGGGATGTCGACTCTCCCGATCCACCGCGGCTGAAGGCTATAGAAAGAAAACAAGGTAAGTGAACACTTTTTTAAACTTATCACTCACCTTGCATACTTACCACTCCACACTTGCACCCATCACTCACCTCTACACCTTACTTCCAGATGCCTCCGACCGCCACAGAACTCCTCCACGTCTCCTTCAACCTGGCGGGGTTCTCCGAGGTCGGGAAGCCTTCACCTGTGAAGGTAAAATGGCATTAATCCTTTTTTCTGCCTGTTAACTACCTGTTAACAGGCAGTTAAAAGGATTAAATGCCTTTCCTGCCTCCAGGAGACGGGACCCGAAGCTGCACATCTTCCCGCCTCCTGGCAAAAGGGCACGGAGGCGGGATGGGGGGCGGCTTTGCCATCTGCCCCCACTCTCTCCGAGTTTACCGGCTGTCCCGCCTCCATGCTCGCCTCCTCGGGGCTTGGAAAATCCAGCCCTTTGTATCTGTCTTCACAGTAGAAGACACAAAAGGCATACCAAAAATGGTGCGGAACCAAGGGTCTAATGAGGGTGAGGAACATAACATAATTAATATATGTAGAGAAAAAGTACTAGAGAAACTAATGGGACTAACAGCTGACAAATCTCCTGGCAATTGGTTTCCTCATCACTCCAGAAGATTCTACTCCCTCGAACTGTCATGTTGATACATCTTTGGATAAAGGTGTGCATCAACATACAACAGTATTCAAATATTACTCTGGGGAGACCGCTTCCTCCCCCACTGAAGTGTTTAATTAAGGAAGGAACATACATGGCTGAGATTTTTAGGACTGTTAAGATTTCATGAGAAAGTGGGAAATAACAGCAAGCCAAATTGTAGCATTTAAAAGTTTGATAGTTTACAAAGTTGACAAATGCTGGAAGAGCTTTTAACACTATCTGTAGGGGAGCGACATCCAACTGGAAATTTTACAATGGTCACAAACACAATGTGGATGTGTTTTATTCATTTGAATCTTGTTTCCATGCTACGGGGCACACGCAGGAGGTGGGAATCGCAGAGCAAGGCAGGGATGCAGTGGAACACGTCACCAAACAATTTTCTGTCCCTGCCCCAGATCCACTTAAAAATTGGTGGGGACAGGCAGGAAACCGCAGCCAGTATCTGAAAGGTGCTGGAAGTATGGAAAGCCACCTTGACTTGTGCTATTTGTGATCTGTGTGAGGACAATGCTCTAAATCTTCTTGCTCCTCGGAAAGTCATACTTTATTAAATCTAAATCCCTCAAAAGTATTTCTGTCAGACTTACCCTTATCTGTTCTTGTACCCCCATCTAGTGGATGGTTGTAATTAATATTAGTGGAAACATGGGAACCCAGTCATATGCTAATTCAGTCACTGACAATTGGTGCACGGGATTGGGAAGGAATTTTCTGTGATGCTGGATTTCACAGCACGACATTGTAACAAAACATAATTAACACTGCTTTGCAACAGATAGATATCACCTCTGATAGGTGCAATGCCCGCTTCTACAAATCAGTGGGGATTCGAACATCCCATAATACACCTCCTTCGGCTTCACAAGGCTGCATCAGTTGCTCTCGAACTTGTCAGTTTAGGCACCTGCGAGCACCCACCAGGGAAGCAGGGTCTTTATGAAAATATTGTAGCAGGTTGCTACCAGTCTAGATAAATCCCTGTCTCAATTGGAAACTGCACTGAACTGCCAAATTCAAACTAAAGAGGGAGAAACCAGTTTCGCGAACTGGAATGAAGTGGGCGGCATGTCAGAGAATGCGCCCCATTTTCATAACTCAAGAAAGCTGCGGATGCCAGTCGGGCTCGCCAGCCAGGGCTTTCTCAAAAATTGGACGGCGAGCCAGCCTGCACGTTAAATCCTTGGGGAGCGGGGAGGTGGGGCTGCTGGCAGAGGGGTTGCGGAGGGAGACTACTGGGAAGAGGGAAGGAGTGACAACAGCAGCCTACTGTTTTGCTGTGGAGCTGGGAGGAGAACTTATGCTCCTCCTGACTGCACATTAAGGGAACTGGAACAAAGAAAAACTCACCTTTTCTTCAGCGGCCTCCAGTTATGTTTTTGGAGAAAATTATCAAAAATCTAGATGATACTCCACTATGTCTCTGTGGTAACCTGAGTGAGGGCAGCAATAAAGACACTAAGGGACGAAAGCAACTTAGAGATTAAAGATATAGTCTGAACTTGATGCTGCAAGCTTCACATTAATTCATGATGTGGAGATGCCGGTGTTGGACTGGGGTGGACAAATGTGAGAAGTCACACAACACCAGGTTATAGTCCAACAGCTTTATTTGAAATCGCAAGCTTTCGGAGCGCTGCTCCTTCATCAGGTGTCGAAGGAGCAGCGCTCCGAAAGCTTGTGATTTCAAATAAAGCTGTTGGACAATAACCTGGTGTTGTGTGACTTCTCACATTAATTCAGCAATCCAGGAGCAATATGCTTTCAGCCTACTGGGATGAACCACAGCGTAACCAACCATAAACTTGACTGCAGTTTTTTTATTAGCAAATTGTGGCGATCTCCAGTGTAATTTCCAATGGAACAAATGAGTGCTCTTTACTCCTGTCATACCAAGTAGTTAGTGAAGGTCAAGGCAGACAGCTTGCTTACTTTCCGAGGACGTGAGAAACACAAGCAATTATTCACCAATAGTAACTTCAAATCAATCGAGAGCATTGGTTTGAAGGGAGATTGCACATCTTATGTAATGCCTAATTTACATCTCCAGACAGAGATGTAGATTTCAAAAAGTAGCCTAATCTTCTAAACTGTTTTTAAATAAACCTAGAAGCCAAGGGATATTCTCTTATTGAGTCATGCCAAGAGGTTAATTGAAAGCAGAGAACTGCTGCATATGCATCATGGGACTGGGTTTACATTTTTAAGCTCTTTGCACCACCGAACTCTAGGAATGTCATAAATGACCTCTTCGTTGTCCCATTAGCACAAAGCATTGATAATTAGTTGCTGTAAATTATGTGCACTTAAAACAACCTTTTCATCAGTGAAGTCCTCAGTTAAAGAGTGCCAAAATTCCCCACCTTTTTTGGAAGAGCGAGTTAGATATTCTTGAGAAGAACAGCTAGGGGAATAACATAATCCATGAACAGCCAACACAGGTGTAGCCTTATAAGAAATGCACCTGGAATTTCTGTAGGAGTGCTTCCGATCTACTGTTATAACTACAGTGGAAGATGGGTGGAACTCCTGGAGAAACCGCGTAGGCTAAAAATGTCAGTTTACAAAATTTCTCTGGGATTTTCAATAATCTTCCATTGACGTTATGGTGGTAGATCAAGAGTACCCCATGGAAATCCTCCCCCATGTTTTTCTAAGTAACAGGTGACAAGCATTATGGATCACCATTCATTTTTCTTTCCCTCAAGATTTCAGATTTCCTGTGCCCACAGTGAACGTGGGCTCATTTTTCACTACATTGGTCAGAACAGAATACATAATCATCACTGAACCGACACATATCTACTATTAGATCACCGGGAACAGCTCCCACCACTAGACAATGAAGAAGCCCTACCCGCCAACGCCCCCCCTCCCCCAACTCTATTGACCTGCTAGGGGGTGAGATCTCCACAGGCGGATGACTTAATTTCCTATCACTTGAGAAATTATAATCAGTTATTCATCAATAATAACTTGAAATAATAGCAGAAATTTCCTCCAACTAAATATTGGGAAGACCAAAGCTATTGTCTTCGGTCCCTGCCACAAACTCCGTTCCCTAGCCACCGACTCCATCTCTCTCCTGGCAAATGTCTGAGGCTGAACCAGATGGTTTGCAACTTTGGTGCCATATTTCACCCTGAGATGAGCTTCTGACCACATATTCGCTCCATCACTAAGACCGCCTATTTCCACTTCCACAACATCGCCCGACTGTTGCTGAAACCCTCATCCATGCCTTTGTTACCTCCAGACTTGACTATTCCAATGCAGTTCTGGCCAGCCAACCACATTCTACCCTCCGTAAACTTGAGGTCATCCAAAACTCTGCTGCCCGTGTCCTAACTTGCACCAAGTCCCATTCACCCATCACCCCTGTGCTCGCTGACCTACATTGGCTCCCAGTTAAGCAACGCCTCGATTTTAAAATTCTCATCCTTGTTTTCAAACCCCTCGATGGCCTCGCCCCTCCCTATCTCTGTAATCTCCTCCAGCCCTACAACCCTGCACTCCTTCAATTCTGGCCTCGTGACCATCACTGATTTGAAACGCTCCACCATTGGCGGCTGCCAAGGCCCTAAGCTCTGGAATTTCTTTCCTAAACCTCTCCGCCTCTCTACCTCTCTTTCCTCCTTTAAGATGCTCCTTAAAACTTACCTCTTTTCCCTTATATCTCCTTATGTGGCTTGGTGCCAAATTTTGTTTGATAATGCTCCTGTGAAGGGACATTTTACTATATTAAAGGCGCTTATATAAGTACAAGTTGTTGTTGTTGAAATCAATCAAAGTTCATTGATTGTGAGATTCTTATCATTAATGTAATCTTAAAATGCTATTCATTTGTAGACTACTAGGGATTAGATTTCTCTTCCACTAGACCAGACATGGGACAACAAAAACATTTTTTTTGAAAGCAGCATCTCGTTTTAATTGAATCTAGCTACAGAAGTGAGTTAGGAGCTGGCAAGATGCCAGGACAATCAAAAACAGCATTACACATGGATATAGGGCTTTTCTTGTCGTATTTACACAAAGATAACTTTTATTCCTCTGCATGGTGCAATTTTGTAAAATATGCATATGCTTTGCTGACCCTGTACTTAGACAGTTTTGGTGGTTTAATTTGACGTGGCTATCGAACTTACGCCACAGAAACAGGACATTCGGCCCAACAGGTATATGCTCCACACGAGCCTCCTCCCACCCTACCTCATCTCACCCTATCAACATATTCTTCTATTCCTTTCTCCCTCATGTACTTATCTAGCTTCCCCTTAAATGCATCCATGCTATTCGCCACAACCACGCCATGTGGTAGCGAGTTCCACATTCTCACCACTCTCCGAGTAAAGAAGTTTCTCCTGAATTCCATATTGGATTTATTAGTGACTCCAGTGGATATATTTTTCAATTTTCAGTATAGGTGTAAAAAAATCAAATATAATTGTCATAATATTAAACGTTACTGGTAGTAAACTCCAGAATCTTGTAAGTATAGCTCTATAAAGGAACATAAAAACATTAGGAACAGGGGTAGGCCATTCAGCCCATTGGGCCTGTTCTGCCATTCAATTAGCTCATGACTGATCTGCACCTCAACCCCATGTTCCTGCCTTTTCTCCATATCCCTTGATACCATTGCCTAACAAAAACCTATCTATAAATCTGGGGTTGAGGGATTAATAAAACTGCATTGATAAATAAGGACATCTCATTTCAGTAGAGTGGCTTTTGTTCTGTAAAGTGATGTAATGGAAACCTTTGGGATTCATTTGTCCTTTTCCAGTTCCCCCGTACCGTGCCCAATTCCCTAATTTAGAGGGTAGGAAGGGAACCAGTGCCAATTAACAGGATGCTAGAAGGTGAGCTAGACTGGAATAAAGTCACGTATCCTCCAATTCTCTCTACCTCTCTGTGGCCAAGCACCTGACCTCTGATCACAGTCATCATCTTCAACCACATGACTGATCACATTGGGAATCAAAAGCACAAACTTCTTTTTATCACTCTGGAACAACATTTTGTACTGCACATGACATTGACTGTTTAGAGCAAGTTTTGTCACTTAAACTATTTAAACTTTTTAAAATTGAGTTTAATGAAAGCAATTTGTTAATATATCAATAATGTGCCAATTACATCCTTCAAGTATAACAAGCTTAGACTTGTTTTTTGAGTTATTAATACAGGTATATGGACCTGTTGCAACAACGTCACTACTTCAACATCCTACAACTGTACTTTATTCTAAAAGCAAAATACTTAGGGCTAGATTTTCAGTATAGACAGTTTTGGGGCGCTAAGCTTAGCGCCCGCCCGAAGTTAGCGCCCGCCCCAAAGTAGCGCCCCGTTGCCGGAAATTCAGTGGCTTCGCCCTAAGAGGTTGGTGGAGCGCTAAAAGAGGCGTTCCACTAGTATCTTTAGGCGCTAAGCCGGCGGTGGAGAGCGCAACACCCGAGCTCGGGCGCAGCGCACGGCAGACACTCTGGTGCCAGTGAGCTCTTAAAGGGGAAGGGTGCATGTATTTTTTTCAAATGCAAAGTCTGGGGAGGAGGAGGAGGAGGAGGAGGAGGAGGAGGAGGAATAATTGGTGAAACATAAATAGACCGTTCAGAACAACACACAGCTTACTTCCACACAACACATGCAGAGTGCCTTTTGTACGAGTGCCCTTTAATTTGCGCTCCCCAGGGTGTGTTGCGTTCCATTTTACAAACGCTCTGGACGCCAGGCGCACAATGGGGCGGTCCGACTGAAGTTTGGATTCGGGGCGGCCAAAGGGCGTTGCACGAGGATGTGACGTCATTTTCTGCGCGCGCATCCGGGCGGCCGCTAAACTTTGCGCCGGCGCTAACGGGCAACTTAATTTGGGGCGGGGCGCAAACTGCGCTGCGCCCAGGCGCTACACGCATAGCGCCCGAAAATCACTTCTCTTAAGGCGCTAACTGCTGGCGCAAGCAACTGAAAATCTAGCCCTTAGATTCTTGCCCTAGCTTTTATTTAATTTAATACGATTTGTTTGCTGTGATAAACTCTAAACATAAAGGCCTAGAAATTGAGTGCCCTTAGCGCCGATTTTGCGGCGCTAGAGGGCCTAGCGCTGCATTTGGCGCCGGCGCCGAAATTGCCTGGGGCCCTTACGCCGCGGTAGACCGGTAGCGCTGCGCCGGCACCGATGACGTCATCGGTGTGCGCAGCGTCCCGGTTGCCATGCCGACGGGCCCCAGCGCCGAAATTCAGTTGCGGCCGCCTCGCCCGTGGCAGCCGCAACTAAGACTCTGGCAACCGAGTCTTCCCCGAGTTAGCGCCGGCGCATTAAGGTCGCGCGGCGGCCGGCCGCTTTCCCGTCGGCTGCCTGCCCGCACCTCCCTCCCCGGACTCCTCCACCCCCCCCCCCCCGCGGAACAGATGCGTCTGGCCTGCAAGCCCGGCACTTGTCCGAGGTGCTGGGCTCATTTTTTCAATAATTGAACGGACAGCGGGCGGGTGCAGGCAGCTCCTCCTTAACTGAAGGAGGAGGCCTGCACTTCCCCAGCCTGCCGCACCGCATCGGGTGCCGCAGCGCCGGATTAGCGCCGCAATTCGGCACTCAGCGCCCATTGGGAGGCGCTCACGCCCGCCAGTAGCGCCGGCAGCCGTCTGGGCGCGGCGCTACTGAATTTTTGGTGCGCGCAAGGGAATTAGCGCCGGCGCTAAATTTCCGGCGCTAAAGCCCTGGCGCGGCGTCAACTCAATTTCTAGGCCAAAGTGTATTACATATTCCACAACTCAGACCGTAACATGGGCCTCGATATATACGGCTCAAATTCAGCTGCCCTCAAAAGTTTTGTCACCATCCTCTGCCTGCTTCACAACGACATGCAAGCCATGATCCTGACCAACGGTTCAACCACAGACCCAATTCACATACGGACCAGGGTCAAGCAAGGCTGTGTCATTGCACCAAAGCTCTTCTCGATCTTCCTGGCTGCAATGCTCCATCTCACCCTCAGTAAGCTCCCTGCTGGAGTGGAGCTAATCTACAGAACAAACGGGAAACAGTTCAGCCTCCGTCGCCTCCAGTCCAGATCCAAGGTCGTCCCAGCCTCTGTCGTCGAATTACAGTATGCAGACGATGCTTGCGTCTGCGCACACTCTGAGGCCAAACTCCAAACCATCGTCAACACCTTCACTGAAGCGTACGAGAGCATGGGCCTTACACTAAACATCCGTAAGACAAAGGTCCTCTACCAACCTGCCCCCGCTACACAGTACTGCTCCCCGATTATCAAAATCCATGACGAGACCTTGGACAACGTAGACCACTTTCCATATCTCAGGAGCCTACTGTCAACAAGGGCAGACGTCGATGACGAAGTACAACACCACCTTCAGTGTGCCAGTGCAGCCTTCAGTTGCCTGAGGAAGAGAGTGTTTGAAGACCAGGACCTCAAGCCCAGCACCAAGCGCATGGTCTACAGAGCAGTAGTGATACCCGCCCTCCTTTATGCTTCAGAGACATGGACCATGTACAGCAGGCACCTCAAAGCACTGGAGAGGTACCACCAATGCTGCCTCCGCAAGATCCTGCAAATCCATTGGCAGGATAGGCGCACCAACGTCAGTGTTCTTGCTCAGGCCAACATCCCCAGCATTAAAGCTTTGACCACGCTCGATCAGCTCTGATGGACGGTCCACATCGTTCGCATGCCCGATACGAGACTCCCAAAGCAAGCGCTCTACTCGGAGCTCTGACACGGCAAGAGAGCCCCAGGTGGGCAGAGGAAACGCTTCAAGGACACCCTCAAAGCCTCCTTGAAAAAGTGCAACATCCCCATCGACACCTGGGAATCCCTGGCCCAAGACCGCACAAAGTGGAGGAGAAGCATCCAGGAAGGCGCCGAACACCTCGAGTCTCTTTGTCGGGAGCAAGTGGAAGCCAAGCGCAAACAGCGGAAGGAGCACAATTCAACCCAAGCACCCCACCCACCCACCCCTTCAACCACCATCTGCCCCATCTGTGACAGAGACTGTAGGTCCCGCATTGGACTCATCAGTCACCTGAGAACTCATGTTTAATGTGGAAGCAAGTCATCCTCGGTTCCGAGGGACTGCCTAAGAAGAAGATATACGGGGAGGCGGGGAGAAAGCCGGGGGGGTGGGGGTGGGGGGGGAGCAGTTTAGAATGGGTTTTCCTCGGGTCCTGCCGAATTGAATGGCAGGATCTGATTACCATTTTTGGAATCCATTTCCTGGCCGCAGCCAACCAGATTGAGAGGCAGGCTGGCTGGCTGTCAGGCGAGTAGACCTGTGGCACCAGGCTGCAGCCAGGGAGCGGAGAGAAGGGAGGGAGGGGTCGGGGGGGGGCATTGATGGGGGGAGTGGGTAGCAGAGAGGTCGGAGGTCGGGGGGACATCGATGGAGGGGATGGAGAGATCGGGGCAGGCGGGGACATTGATGGGGCAGCCCAGAGAGATCGGGGGTCAGGGGGCCATCTATGGGGGGAACGGAAAGTTTGGGGGAGGAGGGGAGAAAATCACGGAGGGGCCTGGAGAGCTCAGGGGTTGAGGGGGACATCAATTGGTGGGGGGGTGGGGGGACCTAGAGAGACCGAGGGAGGAGGGGAGAAGATTGTGGTGGGGCCTGGAGAGTTAGGGCAGTCAGGAGGAGATCGCAGGGGGGTGGGGGCATGCAGGAGATTGCAGGCCAGGGAAGACATCAGGAGGGCATCGAATCGCAGGGGGATGGAGTCCGATTGCTGGGGCGGTTAACAAGGTAGCTTGAAGGGCTGGGGGGAACCACTCCTGCTCCTCCTGGCCCACAAGCAGTGCTGTAAAGGCATTTACCTGTTCCATCCAGCAGTCCTCAGCTCCCTTCAGCTGCTGAGTTTTCTAAGGCCCGGGAAATCCAGCCGGCCAGTGTTAAAACTGGAACAGAGAAAAAATCTTAGGCACGCAGCCTCATTAAAATATTTAAAGGAGGAACCCACCTCCTGAGAGCGGGTTGGTCGCCCACTCCTCGTCCCGCCTCCGTTAAAACTGGAAGTGAGCTGATTCGAGGTGGGTTGGGTTCGGGTTTGAAATTCTTTGGGGGAAAAATTCGGTTGATTTGTGCCTCCTCCCATTAGCACCCTAAGAGGGCGCTAATGGGGTGCAAAGCAACTAGTGCCTGGGCGTGGCGCCGCTAATGCCTACCGCGAAATTCAGCGGGAGGTTAGCAGTGGCGGTAACCGTTAGCGCCCCATGGTGCTGTGCCTCTGGCGATGACATCATCGCCGTGCGCAGCACCCCGCTCGCACCCCGGCCGTGATCTTCGGTAGCGCCCCCTAACTTGCCACCAAACACCATGTCCGACGGGGTCAGGGGGGCCTACCTGCGGCCAGAGCGGCGCAAATTAAAGGGGAGGTGCTGGGTGGCCATTTTTGTTGCTGGCCGCCTGCCAGCACCTGCCCCCGTTGCCATCCCTGGCCTCCTCTGCAGCATCCCCATGGAGTGCCAGCTACACTCCATGAGCCCGGCACTTCTCTTGAGTGCCGGGCTCTTTTGCCTGCACTCCGATCCCTGGTGGCCCAGCTGGGCCCCGGGTCATGCTGTGCTAGGCTCCTCCCCTTTAATAAGGGGAGGAAGGCCTGCAGTACCGCGGCGTGACGTGCCGCAACACATGGTGCTGCTGCACATAGCGCGTGGCGCTGCTGCACGTAGCGCCACAATATTCACTCGCAGCGCCCCAAGAGGGAGGCGGGGCGCTCCCAGTGCCCTTGTAACTATCTCACTTTGGTCCTCAGAATCCTACCACGATCAGCCCCAATACCAACAGCATCAGGCCCACTAGCAGCACCAATAAAAACACCAATATAAACTCCGCAATCAGCTGATGCTGCACAGGACACAGGGCATCAGTACCCGATCACATTGCTGTCCGGGATGCCAGGGATGGCCTCACCATAGCAGTTTTACTTCACTTGATGCTGTACACCCTGGCTGCCACATTATGTGCCAGGTTGGCACCACCCCACACCAGCACCATAAAGCATCCCTACAATGCCTAAGCCATTCCTTTCACACTCATCGCCATTGCGGGCTGTACCATTATGTCTCACAATTCACTGCAACTCACTTAGCCACTTCCGTAGGTGCACGCAAATCTGTCAAAGAATGCAAAGTGTTCAAAATAACAATTTCAATGTTTGACAGCACATTAACAGAAACTTCACATGAACATTGGCTAAAACACCCAAGTGCCTACCCTTGTGTGTTGTTAGTTGGTATGATTGCACTAGGATGAGGGTGAGTGTGAGGGGTGGCTAGTGAGATGGGGAAGTGTAGCTAGAGAGGGATGGGTGATGGTGCAAGGTAAGTTGGTGTGAGTAAGGATGTGCAGGAGTAGGGTAGGGAAGGCAGAGTGATGGGGATGTGATGAGTGGCACAGGAGGATGAGGTTGAGCGTTGCTTTGCAGTAACGTTTCATGATCTACTGAGATCATTGAAAGGTTTGCGCCACTGCAGCCTGGTCCTCCTAATGACATCCCTGCTTGTGTCCTCCTGTGCAATGTGCAACCAGGCTGTGTTGATCTCCATGGGAAGGGAAGAGATCCTCCCTGCATGCTGTGACTCCCTCCATAAGCATATGGAGGAAGTCAGGGGAGAGCCTGGATGCAGCCCTGCACTTCTGTGCAGTGCTTGTCAGTGTTTGCAGCACCTCAATGCTGTAGAACACTGACTGCACAAATGTCAAAATGAATTTGCGCGTGGTCCCTTTAAGGAAACCAGCTGATGACACATCATCAAATGACGTCATCAAACCCGCTTCCTTCAATTAGCCAGGAAACGCGGTGGGCTTGTTTAACAAACCCAAACAATGTAAAATCACTGTACAGAGCGGGCTGGAGCTAGCAGCGGGGTCACACCCCGCCACCGACCCCGGCCGCACCAGACCCGCCTCGACAGGCGAAATCGCGAACTAAGATTTTAAGGAATGTGTCTTTCAATCATGGGGTTGCATGCAGTTGTGCATGTGAGATAGAAAACGTAGTTACTAATGCTGCTAAGAGTTTCTCTAATCTGTTAACTGACCTGGGTCAGGATTAAGTTTGCTTAAAGTTCTCCCCGAGTGTATTCCTTGACGTATCTCTGAAGAAATCTCTTTTTATTTGCATATTTCATATTTTATCTTTTTAAATTATGTTCATAGCCATCATTTGGAATGATCTGTCAGCATAACCAAATCAACTACAATGAGCAAAAGTTTGTAAATCCTATATTAATAAGTACATTTTCATTACTATAAAACACAAAGACTGAAAGAAATTGCATTTATATGGTACCTTAATATATCCTGAGAACATCCCAAAGCACTTCACCATCCAATTAATTACTTCTGGCACGGTCCCAAAAATGGCACATGAATGATCAGTTCATGAAGAAATTTATCCTTGTCATGAGCAAATGTTTTTTTTGCCTTAGTTATTTTTTTTAATTTAAAACTTGAAATAAGGAAGCTATGTATTTATATCCCATTTTGGATTAATTAATTTACTCTGTACTTTTTTCTACATTAATCCTATGTACAGGGGAGCCCCGCGAGCAGGGTTAGATATAAAGTGAATATGACTGAATTTCCATACAGTGCAAGCATATTTGAAGTGGAGGAAGACACAGGACGGGTGCTTACCCGAGTAAATCTCAACGAGGAACCTAGTACGATTTTCAAGGTAACAAGACTAATAAACCAGTAATGAGTTAAACAAACTGGGTTTTTATCTTATTTTTAGCTGACTTACGTTTGTTTTGTTTATGAAGCTAGTTAAAGTTATAAAATGTTTCTGATTTTTTTTTTCTCTGTTGCCTTGTTTAGCTGGCAATCATTGCATATGATGATGGCGAACCGGTGAGGTTTAATACTTCCATAGTAAACATTACTGTACTGCAGCCATCAGTAATTCCACGTTTTACACAGGAAGATTACAGGTACTATGTATACTTTCAAACCGGGGGTAGGGAAAATTGCTCTGGTTTTTATGTGTAGGAACACTGTAAATGCATTCAGAAGGGTGCATAAGAAATAGGAGTAGGCCATTTGGCCCTTCAAGCCTGCTCCGCCATTCAATAAGATCATGGTTGATCTTCTACCTCATCTCCACTTTCCTGCACTATCCCCATATCCCTTGATTCCCTTAATATACAAAAATCTGTCGATCTCTATCTTGAATATACTCAACGACTGAGCCTCCACAGCCCTCTGGGGTAGAGAATTCCAAAGATTCACCACCCTCTGAGTGAAGAAATTTCTCCTCATCTCAGTCCTAAATGGCCAACCCCTTATTTTGAGACTGTGACCCCAGGTTCTAGACTCCCCAGCCAAGAGAAACATCCTCCCTGCATCTACCCTGTCAAGCCCTGTAAGAATTTTATATGTTTCAATGAGATCACCTCTCATTCTTCTAAACTCTAGGGAATATAGGCCTAGTCTACTCAATCTCTTGTATCCCCTGGTCAGTATTTCATTAAGTCAATAAGTTATTAACTTGCTTTATTATACAAAGAGCAAGTGAACATATAGAGTAACAGATAAAATCTAATCTAATCTTGATTCAATTAACTACAGAACCCACCTCAAGAACAAGAAAAATAATTTTAAAATACGCCATGCAATACCTATTAGCAGACTAGCAAAACTTTTCTAGGTTCTGATCAGCTCTGGACTTGAGACAATCGAGTTTCCCCTTGCTAGCCTAGGCTTCCTCTCCAGACCTAGCTGGATGGCTGGCTGCCCCCTGGTCCTTTTGTCCTTTCCTCTGTGCGTTCCCAGCAATGGGAGGGCTGTACCTCTGGCTTCTTCCCAACCTGGTAATTTGCCAGTCGGCCTGTCAACCAAACCAACCAGCCCGATCTCCCAAGAATATATTCTCAGCAGATAACTCATGCTCGACTCACATGAACAGATACAATTCCCAGGTCATCAGGAAGGAATGCTTCTGCAACCTGTAAACTTACTTTAATTGTCTAAAGCACTCTGGCTCAGACTCATTTTGTCTGAGTCCTAATCTACATGTCCCAGCTCTGCTGAGCTATGGATTTAACCCCTTGAGCGCTGCATTTAACTTAATAGTAGCAATTTTAACGTAAATTACAGTAAGATCCTCTCATGCCTATCAGAAAACCCTAAAACATGAGGAACAGTAATGAACAAATAAAGAATGGATGTAAATTAATAAAAGATTAGATCCAGGAATTCAATCAATTAGTCGTAATAATCTTTCAAATGTCCACATGCATTTCTAATTTAATTTTTTAATCAATATTATAGTTGAGAATGCGATGTTTCGAAGGATTTCAGCTCCATAGATCTCAAATTCAGTCATTTGTAAAGACGAAGAAGACTACCAATAATGTAAGCTGATAGGCAAACCCCCCTGGGTTGCTAGATAACATGGGAGCATCCTTCTTCCTCAGCAGAACACTAATGTTATAATGCTTACCTGCTTCTTTGTACTTCTGCTCCCATGTGCTGGCATTTATTTATAAAGAGCCAGCTGCATTAATTCAGAAACAGGCCTACAATCCCAGTTCGGGGTTACTTTTAGATTTTGTATCAGATTGATGTTAAATTTGCAATGCATTACCTAATTCATGTACACTACATAATTGAGTTCAAATAATAGTTAATGGCCCAGAAATTCTGGTCTCCATGGGTGTGTACGCACGGGGTACTCACCCGTAGGCCCAATGGAAGTGCCGGTTTCGTGCATGCACTGTGCATGCGCGGGAAACCGGCACTTCCGTTCCCTTAATGGAAGGGGTTCAGAGGTCGAATGCGTACACCGGAGAGGCAGCGCGTGCGCATCGAACTTACGTTTTTATTGCAGGGTTCTCCGGGAGGGTAAGTTTCCAGCAGTTACACTTTTAAAAAGCAGGCGCAAGGCCTGCTTTTAACAAGGTAAGTGGTGAATTAATTAAAATTAAAACATTTTTTCCACAGGTTTATTATTTTTAAATACTTTAAAGAATGGTAAGTTTATTTTTAGCCCTGTTAGAAAATGTAATTAATTTTTTCAAAAATTTAAATTATTGTTTAAAATAGTTATTTCATGTAATTTATAGTTATTTTTAAAATGTGATTTAAAAAAAAATTATTTGAAGTTTTAGTGATGTTTTGGGGCTTATAGTATTTATAGGTTTGACAGCTCTTCCTGTCAAACTTATAAATGAAGCGTTCCCTTCTACCATTGGCTCTCCATGGCCCACGTGATCCATGGGGACGCATCAAACTAACTGCACCCCTGGGATACGCAAGCACTGCGCGCCGGCAGTTGGAGGAGGCCCAGGATCGGAATCCCACGTGGGCCCACAGTTTAATGGCCGGCACGCTAGGTAAGTACAGGTCGGAGGCTTGCACCCGCAGGAAGCCTCCGACCCGAATTTCTGGGCCATTATATTTTAATATAGCAGAGAAATGCTCCTGAAGTATTTTAGCTTGCCTTGCCTTTTACATTGTGGTATTATCAATAAGTTTCTTTCTATTTAATCAACAATTCAAATTGCACAAATGGAAATCAGTCACAAACTGGGCCATTGAACCCCATGATGCTAAATAGTAGTTGGCCTAAAATGGCATAGCTTCACAATCGTGACTGGGCAATGTGTAGGTTTATTCATTTAGCTTTTGTACTGTGTCCATTTTTTGGTTGTTGCAGAGGTCACAAAGGAAAGCTTTGCTCTGTGTGATGTGTATAACAATCTGTTCTTTATTGATGAGTTAATAATTTCATCACACATAGCGCACAGGGAAAATATTCCCCTGTAGCTACCTTTGCCTTGCTGTATGATATTCTGTGAGCGTGGGGTTTGTATGAGACGAGAGCAAGATATCGAAAGAAAGGCTGGTGTCTTTTTGGAATTCTCCTGGTTCTCTCTATTGACTGTGTCTCATCACATATGGGTGCACAGGGGAGATGATTTGTGCTCGTGCCATGTCCTCAATGTGACTGGAAGGTCATTGCTGATAGTGAATGGATCGTGGAAGCAATAATAACGTTTGCAAAGCTCAGTACTGCGTCAACTGACTATTATTACCTGTGGTGTTTGATACATTAGCCAGATGTTTAGAATGTCAATGTAGCCAAATAATGGAATCCAGGGAGTCTTATCACAAGCTTTATTATAAGAAATCTGTAATCCCTCATTCAGAACATCCACAAAAGGACCATCTACACAGTTACTGAATCGGGCAAGTTTGAATGAATTCCTAATGTGTATTTTCAATCTGACACATAACCACTTAGCTTTAAGTGGCTAATTATGTTTAACTAATAGGACAATGCAAAAAGTCAATATACTATAACAAACTGTAGGGGATTTTTGAAATTGTTCTATAGCAACCTATTACATGTTAAGCAATTGGATGAATCATAAAGAGTTCCACTTTCCCCTATAAAGTCCACTACAAGTTGTGCCAAAAATACAAAAAAATTGGTTAGGATAATTGGGTAAATTATATTTGGTAAACATACTTAATGTATTTATCAGCAGTAGTGCTGATTTAAATAGACTAGCACCAGGACTCAGATTCAAATGTTCATTAAGATGTGTTTATTGTTTTCTAACTTAGCTTTGCCCCAGCAGTTGACTGCAACATCCTTCACTTTCTACTAGTTATTAATTTTTAAATTTCATGTAATTTTACATTTCATTTAAAATAATTATCATGATCAAGTCTCACACGTACCAATATTTGCTTCACATACTTGAATGCTCCAATTTTGGATTTGAATCTACTAGCCAAAGTCTCCTCAAGCCTGTTAGATCTGATAGCTAGTCCATCTTTTCTTCCAAAAGAACCCCTGTTGGCTACTCACAGAACAGTGTCAGCAAGCATCATGGAGAAAGTTACATTATGGCTCATCCACCTCACAGCTGAAAGATGCATACAGGAGATTTCTATGGTTATTTAGCTGACGTGAGAAAACAATATTTCCATTTGCAAAGCTGATATGAAAGTCGTACATTCATTGTTAAACTGAGGACATGATCAGCTCTCTTTTTTCAAATTGATAAAGGTGTTACATCTTATCTTGCACCTTAGTTATTAATTTTCAGACTCACTTTAAATAAAACCTACACTTTCTTTGGCTGTGTGTGATACACTCTTTGCCCTAATCTCCCCTCCCCCCAATAAAAAACCATTCCTTGTTTTGAATAATATAGTAATCTCGGATGTAATGTTTAAGTTGTCCACCAGGGGGAGACAAATGCTAAGGGGATTATAATTACTAATCTTAAGGTAAAATTGCATTATGGGTAAAATGACATCATAGGATCCACCATCTTAGATTGCTCGTGCAGTTGAATTGATGTGCATGCCTGTAGTTGTGAGAGCTCTGTTCTCTCCTGGGTCTGTGTAAATTAAAAGCAAAGTTTTGAGTTCCTGAGGTCTCACTTATATCCCTTATTTGGACCTTAACCACCCGGTTATAACATTTTGGCGACGAGGATTAACAGTTTCAACTTGAAGAAGGGAAAATACAAGAACACCACATCTGAATCATGGCTACTCGAATAGGAGAGATTTCTGCTTTTGTTGTTCAAAATCAAACTTGGATCGAATACTGTGAGTTATTAGAGCATTTCTTTGAAGCAAATGATATTGTCGATGTTGGAAAACGGAGAGCTATTTTGCTAACTTCGGTGGGAAGTCTAACATATAGTTTATTGAGAAACTTATGCAGTCCTGCAAAGCCTGGAGATAAATCATTTACTGAATTAGTGGACTTGCTAAAGGAACATTTCAATCCCAGACCGTGTGAGATTGTACAACGTTTCAAATTTAATTCACGGAACAGGATACCGGGAGAAACTGTGTTGGATTATGTTGCGGTGTTGAGAAAACTGGCACATGATTGCAATTGCGGGAACAGCTTGAAAGACATGCTGAGAGATAGGCTGGTTTGCGGAATAATGGATGCTCGAATGCAGAGGAGATTATTGTCTGAGACTGGGCTTACGTATGAAAAAGCGTTGGAACTTGCTCAATTAATAGAGACAGCGAACCGAGATGTAAAAGAAATCCAAGGTTGTGACTGGTCTACTACAAAGCAAGTTGGAAGTCAGTTTATGGTGCACAAGGTAAATATGAGTTGTACATCACAAGGTGAGCATTTAAATGCATGTTATAGATGCAATGGAGATCACCTGGCAAGGGAATGCAGGTTTCTGGAGGAAAAGTGCCACAAGTGTGGGGAAAAAAGGACATATCAAACGTGCATGTAGAGCAAAAGCTACCCTGAAGGTATACAAACCTAAAGGGGGAGAGAAGCAAAACCTGGAAAGAGAAGTGAAAAAACAGGGAGCACATCACATCAGTGGAGAAGCTGAGAAAGAAGACGACGTGTTCATAATGCATAGTATGGTAGAGGACATTCCAAAAGTGGATCCTATCACTTTGCAACTGATAGTAAATGACACTAAGGTCAACTTTGAGGTGGATACTGGATGTGACATAACCATAATGAACAGGGAAGAGTATTCAAAATTGTGGAACCGTGCAAAAGTTCCAGAGTTAAAGTCTTGCTCTATGAAGCTTAAAACCTATACAGGTGAACGAGTGACAACCTTGGGTACAGCTATTGTAACTGTGAAACACAGGGACACCGTGGAACAGCTACCTATAGTTGTAGTATCGGGTTCTGGACCAAATTTGTTAGGTCGGGGCTGGATAAAAGAACTTAAATTGGATTGGGGAGCAATAAATCAAATGGAGAGAGGCAAACAGTTGTCTTTGCAAGACGTGTTGATTGAACATGAGAATGTGTTCAAGGAAGAACTTGGAACATTTAATGGCCCCCCAGCTAAGATTTATGTAGACAAGGAGGCACTGCCAAGATTTTTTAAACAACGACCTGTGCCTTATGCCATGAAACCGAAGGTAGAGGCTGAGCTTGATCGTCTTTTGAGGGAGAACATTCTGGAACCCGTGAAATGTTCAGAATGGGCAGCTCCAATTGTACCTGTTTTAAAACCAGACAATTCGGTAAGAATCTGTGGAGATTATAAATTGACTGTCAATAGGGTATCTAAACTAGAACAGTATCCTATTCCTAAAACTGAGGATCTTTTTGCAAACCTGGCTGGAGGGAAGAAATTCACGAAGCTGGATATGAGTCATGCTTACTTGCAGATTACACTAGATGAGGAATCCAAGAAGTATGTAACCATAAACACACACAAGGGTTTGTTTACCTATAACCGCTTGCCATTTGGTGTCTCATCTAGTCCAGCTATCTTCCAGAGAACTATCGAGGGTGTACTGCAAGGGATTCCACATGTTTCCATCTATCCGGATGATATTCTGGTGACGGGAAGAACCGACCAGGAGCATCTGAGCACTCTGAGAGAGGTACTTCAAAGATTGGATAAGGCTGGGTTACGGCTCAAGAGGAGTAAGTGTACTTTCATGGGGAATGAGGCCGTGTTCCTGGGACACAGAGTGGACACCACCGGGCTCCATCCAATCAAGGAGAAGGTAAAAGCACTGCAGGAGGCACCAGATCCTACAAATGTGACTGAGTTAAGAGCTTACCTGGGACTGCTAAACTATTATAACAGGTTTTTGCCAAACTTGTCAACAGTGTTAGCACCTCTTCACAAACTACTGCGCAAGGAGACACAGTGGCAGTGGGAAGAGAAACAGAGGGTTTCATTTGAACAATCCAAGAAACTGATGCTGTCCTCAGATGTGCTGGTTCACTACAATGCAGAGAAAGACATAATTCTCTCTTGTGACGCTTCACCTTACGGGGTGGGGGCAGTTCTTTCCCACTGTATGGAAGATGGAACAGAAAGACCGATAGGGTTTATGTCTCGAACTCTGATCCCAGCGAAAATAAACTATTCCCAGTTGGATAAAGAGGGATTAGCAGTAATGTTTGGGTTACAGAGGTTTCATAAGTACATATATGGCAGGAAATTCACCATATGCATCGATCATAAACCTCTTCTATCTCTTTTTAATGAGATGAAAGCAGTACCACAGATGGTGTCACCCCGAATCCAGAGATGGGCAGTGACGTTGAGGGCATATGGGTATGTCATCGTTTACAAAGCGGGTCAGTACCATGGGAACGCCGATGCCTTGAGCCGTCTTCCACTACCAGGTGCACCTATCCGTGCAGCTCCAAAGGACAGAGTTTTGTTGTTGGGAACTGGTCAGGTAGTACGCAGACATGTGGATCAGATACTGACCAGACAACGGGAGATCGAACTGGAGGTTCCAGAGGAAATGCGGGAGGACAGGTTGGTCCCCAGTTATCCAAATGCATTGGTGGTCCCGCCACCACGAACAGAGACAAGTACACCTGGACCCCTTAATCAAGAGGAAACCATCGTAGCAGAGTCAGATACTCCGAGTACGGCTCAGGAGCAGCAGGTGGCTTTACCACAACCAAGCAGGGACTTGACTGTAAGACATTCAACAAGGTCTCACAAGCCGCCAGAGCGATTGATCACGACCTGCTAGATTTGTTCCGTATGGACTATTGTTAAAGGAGTTTTCTTATGGACTTTTTAAGAATGTTGTTAAGAATTGTTGTAACTTAAGAGTGGGGGGGAATATAGTAATCTCGGATGTAATGCTTAAGTTGTCCACCAGAGGGAGACAAATGCTAAGGGGATTATAATTAGTCTTAAGGTAAAATTGCATTATGGGTAGAATGACATCATAGGATCCACCATCTTAGATTGCTCGTGCAGTTGAATTGATGTGCATGCCTGTAGTTGTGAGAGCTCTGTTCTCTCCTGGGTCTGTGTAAATTAAAAGCAAAGTTTTGAGTTCCTGAAGTCTCACTTATATCCCTTATTTGGACCTTAACCACTTGGTTATAACAAATAAAAACAGAAAATGCTGGAAATATTCAGCAGGTCAGGCAGCATCTGTGGAGAGAGAAACAGAGTTAACGTTTCAGGTCGATGACCTTTTGTCAGACTGGAAAAAGTTAGAGCTGTAACAGATTTTAAGCAAGTGCAGGGGCAGGGAAAGGGGGGTGGGGAGGAAAGCACAAAAGGGAAGATCTGTGATAGGGTGGAAGGCAGGAGAGATTAAATGACAAAAGGGATGATAGTACAAAGCAAAAGGAGATGGTAATAGGACAAGTAAAGATACAAAAGATGAGTCTAGAAGAGGTGTAAATGGGAATAGCAGAATCATCAACAGCTGCCATGTGAAAAAATAGGGGCAGAAATTATGGTCTGAAATTGTTGAACTCGATGTTGAGTCCAGAAAGCTGTAGACTGCCTAATCAAAAGATGAGGTGCTGTTCCTCGAGCTTACATTGAGCTTTGTTGGAATAGTGTAAGAGGCCGAGGACAGAGAGGTCAGAGTGGGAGTGGAGTGGAGAATTGTTTTGAATATGCTGGTAAATTTATACTGGAGCCACCCTGAAAATGGACCACTCAGTTTGATATTGAACCATGTAGATCAAGAAAGTCCCAGATTTGGTCTACATTTTGTATTTGCTGATATCAGGCGAGGCAACAGTAGGAGTGTCCCACTTGACCTCGGCCAGGATTCCTACTCCTGATTGTTACCCAGTGACATGTGCTGAAATGTGAATGTGTGGATGTTGGGTGAGAACAGAATTGGGCTTGTCTGAGACGATGATCAAGCAGTCTCTAGACATCATCTAGAATCATATATCAAGAATGGCCACCTGGATGAGTTTCTGGCACCCATGGGATTGTACCCCAGAATGATTCATTGCAGCTATGTCTAGTTTATAAATTATTCTTAAGTCTGCAGTATATTTATTTTTAATTTGCATGCAAAATTGGGCAGGAGAAAATATGTGGCATTGCATCAGTAGAAATATCACATTTTTATTAATAACTACAGCAATGATTTTTTTATGTTAATGAAGTGCATATATAATTATGTTAAGAGGGATAGCATATTAATTGTACTAATTAGACCTAATTTACATGAACAAATTGAGTTAATTAGAAAAGAGACTTTCTCAGTAACTCAAAAAATCCATAAATCCCATCTCTATGAAACCTAGAGACTATAATAATGCCATTAACAATGACCTATAAGTGAATGATACTAATTGGATTGAATCTACATGCAATCTTAAAAGTCAAAATTTCTAAAACCTGTCTTTATATAATTTGTAAAGTACAGCCAAGGCCATCATTTGTAAAATATATCATGTAGTACATAATTTTTAAAATACATTTACAATCCTATATAATTCATTGCTTATTGAAAAAGGAAGCCTCCCCATCAGGATTCCTTTCAGAAAGAATTAAGATCAAGCTGCACTCTAGGACCTGCATTTATAATCTGGATGACACTCCAGTGCAGTAATGAGGGAGCTGTGCATTGTTGGAGGCACCATTCTTCAGATGAGCCATTAAACAGAGATTTTTTTTCCTGCTTGTTCCAGTGGTTTAAGTGGATGTTAAAGATCCCATGGCACCATTCACAAAAGAGCAGTGTCCTGGGCAACATTCCTCCCCAGTGCAACACGACCAAAACGGATTATCAGGTTATTCATTTCATTGCTGTTTGTAGGATCTTGCTGTGGTGTAAAATGGCAGCTGCGTTTGCCCATATAAAAGTCGCAGCACTTCAAAGTCATCACAGTACATCATTTAAAAAATACATTTACAATCCTATATAATTCATCACTTTGAGATGTTTATGGGAGACATGTCAAGACACAAGGTAAGTTAAGTCGTCCTACGCTTCCAGCATGGAGCTGTGCACTAAGGGAGTGCAGGCTGGAGAATTGGCGCTACAGCACTGTAGTGTCTGACCCTCGCATCCTATGCATGCAGCTCACTGGGAGAGCAGAATCAGTAAATTTACTCTATAAATGCAAGTTTTTCTGACACCCCTTGTTTTTTTCCATCATAAACCACAGAGAAACGGCCATTTTTAGCAATTTCCCTGAGGGTTCTGCCAGTCTTCTGACAGAGATATGGCGTAAGGTTGGTAGGACTCGCGTGGAATTTCAAGCCCTATCTTTTTAAATTATATTTAAATGTGCCTTTTACACATCAATCTATTGTGCTGAAAGTTTTACTTTTCGACCCTTTTTAAATCCTCAAGGCAAATTCTTCAAGCCATTGTGCTTGAGGCAACTTTCCATTTTATGAGACAGTTAAACAACTAACGGGAGGAGGAGGCTCCATGAATATCCCTATCCTCAGTGATGACAGAGCCCGGCACATTAGTGCAAAATACAAGGCTGAAGTGTTCACAACCATCTTCAGCCAGAAGTCCCGAGTGGATGATCTCTCTCGGCCTCCTCCTGTGGTCCCCACCATCACAGAAGCCAGTCTGCAGCGAATTCGATTCACTCGGCGCGATAATAAGAAACGGCTGAGCACACTGGATACAGCAAAGCCTATGTGCCCCGATAACATCCCGGCTGTAGTGCTGAAGATTTGTGCTCCAGAACTAGCTGCGCCTCTAGCCAAGCTGTTCCAGTACAACTACAACACTGGCATCTACCCGAAAAAAAGGAAAATTGCCCAGGTATGTCCTGTCCACATAAAGGCAAGACAAATACAATCCGGCCAATTACCACCCCAATCATCTACTCTCAATCATCAGCAAAGTGATGGAAGGTGTTGTTGACAGTGCTATCAAGTGGCACTTAGTCACCAATAACCTGCTCACCGATGCTCAGTTTGGGTTTCGCCAAGACCACTTGGCTCCAGACCTCATTAGAGCCTTAATCCAAACATAGACAACAGAACTGAATTCCAGAGGTGAGGTTAGAGTGACTGCCCTTGACATCAAGGCAGCATTTGACCGAGTATGGCTCCAAGGAGCCCTAGTAAAATTGAAGCAAATGGGAATCGGGGGAAAAACTCTCCACTGGCTGGAGTCATACCTAGCACAAAGGAAGATGATTATGGTCATTGGAGGCCAATCATCTCAGCCCTAGGACATCGCTGCAGGAGTTCCTCAGGGCAATGTCTTAGGCCCAACCATCTTCAGCTGTTTCATTAATGACCATCCCTCTATCATAAAAAGTGGGGATGTTCGCTGATGATTGCACAGTGTTCAGTTCCATTCGCAACCCCTCAGATAATGAAGCAGTTCATGCCTGCATGCAGCAAGACCTGGACAACATCCAGATTTGGGCTGATTTGTGGCAAGTAACATTTACTCCACAGAGGTGCCAGGCAATGACCATCTCCAACAAGCGAGAGTCTAACCACCTGCCCTTGACATCAACGGCATTACCATCGTCAAACCCCCACCATCAACATCCTGTGGGTCACCATTGACCAGAATTTTAACTGGACCAGCCACATAAATACTGTAGCTACAAGAGCAGGTGAGAGGCTGGATATTCTGTGACGAGTGACTCACTTTCTGACTCCCCAAAGCCTTTCCACCACCTATAAGGCACAAATCAGGAGTGTGATGGAATACTCTCCACCTGCCTGGATGAGTGCAGCTCCAACATCATGCAAGAAGCTCAACACCATCCAGGACAAAGCAGCCCGCTTGATCGACACCTCATCCACCACCTTAAACATTCACTCCCTCCACCACCAGCACACCGTGGCTGCAGTGTGTACCATCTACAAGATGCACTGCAGCAACTCGCTAAGGCTTCTTCGGCAGCACCTCCCAAACCAGCGACCTCTACCAACTAGAAGAACAAGAGCAACAGATGCTTGGGAACACCATAACCTCCAATTTCCCCTCCAAGTCACACATCATCCTGACTTGGAAATATATTGCTGTTCCTTCATTGTCGCTGGGTCAAAATGCTGGAACTCCCTACCAACAGCACTGTGGGAGTACCTTCACCATATGGACTGCAGCAGTTCAAGAAGGTGACCACCACCATCTTCTCAAGGGCAATTAGGGATGGGCAATAAATGCTGGCCTTGCCGGTGATGCCCCCTCCCGTAAATGAATTTTAAAAAACACTGTACTCGCTGACCTACATTGGCTCCCGGTCCACCAATGCCTCAATCTTAAAATTCTTATCCTCATATTCAAATCCCTCCACGGCCTCGCCACTCCCTATCTCTGTAATCTCCTTCAGCCCTATAATCCTCCGAGAACTCTGCCTTCCTCCAACTCAGGCCTCTTCTGCATCCCCCACTTTCTTTGCCTCACCATTGGTGGCTGTGCCTTCAGCCATCTAGGCCCTAAGCTTTGGAATTTCCTCCCCAAACATCTTCACCTCTCTACCTCTCACTCCTCCTTTACGACGCTGCTTAGAGCTTACCTCTTTGTCCAAACATTGGCCACTTGTCCTAATGTTTCCTTCTTTAGCTTGGTGACAATTTTTGTCTGATAACGCTCCTGTGAAGCGTCTTGGGATGTTTTACTGCATTAAATGCGCTATATAAATCCAAGTTGTTGCTGCTGTGTGGAAGCACCTAACTTCCAATCCACACCTCGTTCTAACATGGGCATGGCTGTGACTGGGAACTTATCGAGCGGGGAATTACAGGTGCAAATATGTGCCCTCGCACTCCGTGACATGGTGCATTGAAGCTCCATGTGACTGTGCTACCAAGGTAACTTGTTTTTCTTATGCCCTTGGTGTTTAGCAGTGGATCTGTGCTTGTATTTCCTCGTGGTTTATTGATAAGTGTAATTCTGTATTGCCAATGCATTTGTATGGGATGCATCCATGTTTGCTAGTAGTCTAGTGAAGCGTCTGGTAATCCTCTACTGCTTTGATGATGGGCTATCATCTGTATTGCCTTGCAGCGAGTCTATATTTGTATTCTCTCATCACTGTTGGCAGGATAATCAATCTGTATTTGATCCAAGGCATAATCTTTGGATAACCCAAGTGTGTGTCTGATCCTTAGCAATGTATTGATGTCTTTGTGTTTAATTGATGCCAGTGTAGATGTCAATGTGTATTTATATGTGAGATCACTGAGATCCATACTTTGTAGGAAGATTTGCGCTGTAGCCCACAGTAATAGAGATGATATTTTATTTGCTTTTTATTTACGGTGTCAGCCGTGGCTCAGTGAGTAGCACCCTCGCTTCTGAGTCAGAAGGCCATGGGTTCAAGCCCCACTCCTGAGACTTGAGCACATAATCTAGGCTGACACAATGCAGTACTGAGGGAGTGCTGCACTTTCAGAGGTGCCGTCCTTCAGATGAGAGGTTAAACAGAGGCCCCATCTGCTTGATCAGGTGGACGTAAAAAAATCCCATGGCACTATTTGAAGAAGAGATTGGGAGTTCTGTCCGATGTCCTGGCCAATATTTATCCCCAAAATCGCTAAAAACAGATTATCTGGTCATTATCACATTGCTGTTTGTGGGACCTTGCTGTGCACAAATTAGCTGCCGTATTTCCTACATTACAACAGTGACTACACTTCAAAAAAAGTGTTTAATTGGCTATGAAGCATTTTGGGGTGTCCTGAGGTCATGGAAGGCGCTATATAAAAGCAAGTCTTTCTTTTTTTTGTACAGATAGTTGTTGTGTATTTTGAATGTTGTATTTCAATTGTCCCACATAGCTTACCGTAGTTGTGATGTGCAATGCACTATGGGAAATAGAGTGCATTGAGTTGATAAGATTCTGGAAAGTGATGGCTGTGAACTGAACTCTGTCTCCTGCGTACTCTCTTAATTGTTATACAAGCAAGGTTATTAAACTCTTGAGATATAACAAAAGTGGCGTCGAGGATGGGATGAATAAAATTAGACTGGCCATCAGTCTACATGATGTCACACAATGATCCAGGCTTACCCGCCATCTTAAAGAAACATGCAGAAGTCTTTAATGGAGAACTGGGTAGCATAAAAGATATTACTGTGAAGCTTCGTATTAAGCAGGATAGCAAACCCAAGTTCATGAAGGCACGACCCGTACCTTATGCCATCAGACCAAAAGTCGAGGCTGACTTAGAAGCCCTAGTTGAAAGCGGAGTATTAGAACCAGTCAGCGTGAGTGAATGGGCAATGCCCATCGTACCAGTGCTCAAGAAAGGGGGTGGAGTTAGGACATGTGGAGATTTTAAAGTAACTGTTAACCCTGTATTGTCAGTGGAGCAATATCTGCTCCCCCATATTGATGATTTGTTTGCGGGACTTGCTGGGGGCCAGAAGTTTAGCACAATCAACTCTGTCAAGCCTATCTGCAAATGCATGTGGATGAACAGTCACGAGAAATGCTGACTATTGTGACGCACAAGGGCCTATTTAGGTATCGTCGACTTCCTTTCGGAATTACATCAGCTCCAGCGCTTTTCCAACGTGCTATGGACCAGATCCTTATTGGATTGCCTGGAGTCCAGTGCTACTTAGATGATATCTTAGTTACTGGGTGTAATGACCAAGACCATCTGCGTAACTTGGACGCAACGCTACAGAGACTGAGGGATTACGGACTTAGAGTTTGCAGGGATAAATGCGATTTTTTTCAGGCATCAGTTGAGTACCTCGGTCATGTGATCGATGCCACAGGCCTTCACAAGGCACCGTACAAGACCAAGGCAATCGTGGCTGCCCCAGCACCTGAAAATATCAGCCAGCTGCGGTCTTTTCTAGGGTTACTGAACTACTATGGACGGTTTATACCGAACCTAGCCTCGATGCTGAGGCCGCAGCATTGGTTGCTATGTAAAGACAAGAAGTGGGAATGGACGAACAAGTGCCAGGAGGCGTTCATGACAGCAAAGGACACGCTCCTGAAGTCAGAGGCTTTGACGCATTTTAACCCTTCATTACCAATACAGTTAGCTTGCGATGCATCGTCATATGGTGTGGGAGCGGTCGTTTCTCATATCATGCCAAACGGAGAAGAGAAGCCAATAGCATTCGCATCTAGGACTTTGAACAGAGCTGAAACTAACTATGCCCAAATAGAACGAGAAGCACTGAGCATTGTTTTTGGTGTTCGCAAGTTTCACCAATATTTGTACGGGAGACAGTTCACCCTACTAACAGATCACCGCCCTCTAAATGACCATCTTCGGGCCACATACAGTGATTCTGTCACTTGCTGCGAGCAGAATGCAAAGGTGGGCGCTGCTGTTGCCTGCACACACATTTGACATTAGATATCGCAAGTCTGACCTGCACGGCCATGCCGACGGTCTTTCCAGGGTGCTGCTGCCTGTCACCAAGCCTATAACATGTAGCATGGACATCTGCTATTTTAGGCAGGTGGAGAACGCGCCTGTTACTTCGACACAGGTCCGACGAAACACCAGAAACGACCCAGTGTTGTCTGCAATGCTGGACATTATCATCAGGGGCAAGCTTGACAGTGATGACCCAAACCTGAAACCATATCTCTTAAGGAGAAACAAACTGTCGGTGCAGTCTGGATGTTTGCTATGGGGGAGGAGAATGGTTATTCCACCATCGCTACGGAAACCAGTGTTACAGCAACTACACTCCGGACACTACGGAATGGTTCGTATGAAAGAAATAGCGAGGAGCTACTTCTGGTGGCCGGGTATGGATGGACAGATTGAGGACACAGCTAAAACCTGTTCCTCATGTCAGAGAGTTCGTAAAGTGCCACAGCTTGCACCTCTTCACCCCTGGGACTTTCCGGAGGAAGCATGGCACTGCATTCATGTAGACTTTGCAGGTCCATTCGAGGAGAGAATGTTCCTGGTGGCTGTTGAAGCGCACAGTAAGTGGCCAGAGGTTGTTATAATGAGGTCCACCACTGCTGAGAAGACCATCGAGAAGTTAGGTGAGGTGTTCAGCCGATTTGGATCTCTGATGCAACTTGTCTCAGACAATGGTCCACAGTGGGTGTCACAAGAAATGGCTACATTCCTGCAGGTGAATGGCGTACAATATATCAGGGCTGCACCATACCACCCTGTGACCAATGGTCTAGCTGAGAGGTTTGTTCAGACCATGAAACATTCTCTAAAGGCATCGCAAGGCCAGGGAATGCTTCATCAGCGCCTGAATAGTTTCCTGTTGAGTTACAGAAATACACCACATGCGACCACAAAAGCATCACCTGCCACTCTACTGCTCAAAAGAGAGCTACGAACCAACTTCAACCTGCTGAAACCGCCAAAGGTGAAAGACGTGGTACAGTAGCAGCAGGACAAGCAGATCAAGCGACGTGAACAACGCTCCAAAGACAGAGTCTTCAGTCCAGGTGAACATGTGTTGGCATGGAACTACAGTGGTGGACCTAAGTGGGTTCCTGCTACTGTCATTGCACAGACTGGTCCAGTATCCTACACTGTACAGACACCCGAGGACATTGTCTGAAAGAGACACACCGATCAGCTTCTACGAAGTGCAGCAACACCCACTGAACCACCAACAGCAGTTTATCTGCCATTGGGTGACGCTGTGGGTCATCCGCCTTCTACACCGAGAGGCTCACCTTCTGAGGAAGCAGCCGCTTCAGCCCCTATCTCATCAGCAAGGGAGACCTGTATACAGGCACCTCAGCCGCCTACACCTGTGTTGACGTCACCTGTAAGAGACAATGAACTGGAGAGCCAGGTTGACCGCCGGTATCCTACCAGAGAGCGGCGGGCCCCTATACGTTTGAACTTATAGTTCAGAGGCTTACCCTTTATCTGGGGCAGAATAATCCCCATGGGTATAGCCATGGTTGGAGGAAGTCTACCCTCACTCCCAGGTTATTGTGTTTTAAAAATGTTGTGGTTTTATTGGGACATCTAATGTAAGAGGGGAGGAGATGTTGTGTATTTTGAATGTTGTATTTCAATTGTCCCACATAGCTTACCGTAGTTGCGATGTGCAATGCACTATGGGAAATAGAGTGCATTGAGTTGAGAAGATTCTGGAAAGTGATGGCTGTGAACTGAACACTGTCTCCTGCGTACTCTTTTAATTGTTATACAAGCAAGGTTATTAAACTCTTTGAGATATAACAATAGTAAAATCTTAGAGATTTGAAGCCAAGTTCTCCTCGCCATCGGGCAGCTCAGATAAAAGATAGCTTCTTGTGGGGTAAAGACGCAAATGTGGGGGGGGTGGTGGGGGGGGGGAGGTGTTGTAAGCAAAGGGCTTTTGTGTTATAAGTCAATTTTGATGTCATGCTTCTTATCCCCAAGTGCATATCCTCTATAAATATCAAGAACAAAAGTGGACTTAACACTAACCTCAGGGTGGCCCTGGAGATGGAGCACGCGGTGTCCGCCGGCACGCTCGAGGACTTCCGCGACCGGTGGGCGCCGCAGGGACTGGAGTGCATAATTGGTTTGAATAACCAAATTCTGATTTGATTTGTTAACATTTATTTAAAGTTCTATTAGTTACAGCTTATTTGTTTATTTTTTTGATTGGTGCTACTAAAAGAGGAACACTAACCTCAATATCCCCACTTCTATCCCTTCGCATATTCAAGCAACATTATACATTAATTTATTATAGCTGAATATCAGTAACAGGTCCCCACTGAGACACTTTGTTGAATTCCTTCTGAAAATCCATATCTGCTATATTTATTCGGTTTATCTTTCTCTCCCTTCTTGAACAAGCGTGTTACATTTACTAGCCTCATAGCTAAGGAGGATTGCACAATGTGATGTCAGACTTGGCTTGGTGCGAGCACTCCCACCTCTGAGTCAGAAGGTAATGGAAATCCACATTGCAGCACATAATCAAGGCCGACACTGTCAGAGGTGCCGCCTTCCTGATGAGATATTAAATCAAAGCACCATCTGCCCCCTCAGGTGGATGTAAAAGACCCACACAGATTATCTTGTTATTTATCTCATTGCTGTTTGTGGGACTTTGTTCTGTGCAAATTGGCTGCCATGTTCCCCTACATGATAATAGTGGCTTAACTTCAAAAGTACTTCATTGCCTGTGAAGTGGTTTACGATATTCTGCTGTCATATCATGCAAGTTCTTTCTTTTTAATGCATTATCTATATCTATACAGTGAGTTATTTCTGCAGGAAACGCTTTTAAATTTGTTGAACTTAACATGCCTTTAACAAATACATGCTGACTGCCTTTGATTATGCCATGTATCTCTGAACACTTACTAATTTGATCTTGAATTATGGATTCTAAGGCTGCGGTTTTACGAACCTCGGCGGGTCCATGGCGGGCGATGTCAGTGGTGGGTCACGACCCCGCTGCTGTCTCCATCCTGAAGTGAATTTACCGTGATTGGGCTTGTTAAGCCCGCCCAGCGCGTTTCCCAGCCAATTAGAGAAAGCGGGTCTGGTGACGTCATTTGATGACATGTCATCAGCTGGTTTCCTTAAAGGGACCATGGCCATCTTTATTTTGACATTTGTGCTGTCGGTGTTCTATAGCACTGAGGTGCTGGAAACACTGACGAGCATTGCACAGAGGTGCAGGACTGCACCCAGGCTCTCCACGGCACACAGGGAAGTCCTCTTCCCTTCCGATGGGCGGAAGAGACCGCCCCAGAAGATAAACAGAGCCTGGTTACACATTGCACAGGAGGGCACAAGCAGGGATGTGGTCAGAAGGATCTGGGTGTAGTGCCGCAAACATTTCAATGATCTCAGTAGATCACAAAACATTAGTACAAAGCCACATTCGATCTCATCCTGCTATGCCTCTCATCACATCCCCATCACTCTGCCTTAGCTACCCTACTCCTGCACATCCTTACTCACACCAACTTACCTTGCCCAGCCACCCATCCATCTCTATCTACATTATTACATCACCATCTCACTAGCTACCCCTCACACTCGCCCTCATCCTAGTGCAATCATACCAACTAATGACACACACAGGTAGCCACTTGGGTGTTTTATGCAATGTTCATGTAAAGTTTCTGTTAATGTGGTGTCAAATATTGAAACCTTTATTTTCAACACTTTGTGTTCTTAGACAGATTTGTGTGCACCTTTGGAAGTGGCTTAGTGAGTTGCAGTGACTAGTGCGACATAATGGTACCCCCCGCAATGGTGATGAGTGTGAAAGGAATGGCTTGAGCATTGTCGGGATGCTTTATGTTGTTGGTGTGGGGTAATGCCAACCTGCCGCATCATGTGGCAGCCGGGGTGTACAACGTCAAGTGAAGTAAATCTGGCCATGGTGAGGCCATCCCTGGCTTCCCGGGCAGCAATGTGGTCGGGTGCTAATGCCCTGTGTCCTGTGCAGTATCAGTTGATTGCGGAAAAGGTTAGTGTTGGTGCTGCTGGTGTGCCTGGTGCTGCTGGTGTTGGGGCTGATCGTGGTGGAATTCTGAGGACCAAGGTGAGAGAGTTTCAAAGGCAACCATGCTGATGGAATAGATGGCAGGTGAAGTAGAGATGACAGAAGTGATCTGTCAATGGTGGGAGAGGTAATGAGGTCAGACTGGATGGAGACTTGTGTAATGACTTGCAGCATCCTGAATCTGTAGTGGAAATGCAGTTTAGAGAAACTATTGGTTAAGGGAACATATCTCAATCAGCTGGGAACTTTGACTTGACATTTGAAGCTGTCAACTAATCAGCTGATTCAATGGCCACTGACCTCCCACCTCAGCTTCACAGATGAGGTGTAGGCACAGCAGGAAACTGGACCTGTCAAATCCAAAAAGCTGGGAAAAAAACATTGGTGGCTTGTTTGCAGCCACTAATCAATGATTTTAACTGCCTCCCCCACCGCTGCGTGTCGGGTATGCTCAGTGCTGACAGGCCCGACATTTGGTAAAGGAGTGTGGTGGCGGGTTCACAGCAGGGGTCCTGCCCCACTGGGGAACAAAAAACACTTTCCCACCCAACCCGCCACTGATGGCACATGCTGACTCCCCCGCAAAATCCAGCCCTAAGAGTTTGCCCTCAACAGATGTTAAATTATCTGATTTATAATTAACCGGTTTATCCCTTCTCTCTTTTCTTGAACAAAGGCGTTGTCTAAGAAGGATCAAATAATGTAGTCAGAACCTTTGCTATCTCCTCTGACTTCTTTTGCCTGCCTACGGTATATGCCATCTGGGTCTGGTGATGTAACCACTTTGAGTAATGTGATTTTTTTCAAAACAAAATCCTTTTTTAGTTATCTGTAACATTTTTCTACAGCCTCCTCTGGTCCCCTTGCATTCTCACTTCCACCATCATTTATGTAAAAAGTCACACAACACCAGGTTATAGTCCAACAGCTTTATTTGAAATCACAAGCTTTCGGAGCGCTGCTCCTTCTTCAGGTGAAGTGGAGAAATGCATAAAGACACAGCTTTTTTAGTCAGAGAATCATGTCAGATGTTTACAGGTAACCTTTCCAACTGCCATTTATCACACCTCGGCAGAGAGATAATCACAGCAGTCAAAGGTGTGAATGGTGTCCAAACAGGTCAGTCAGGGAAACATTACATCAAAGAACAATGAGGTGGGGTCACAAGGGGTCAAATATTGCAGATGCTGGGGTCTATGAAAAACAAAAAAACAGACAAAAAACTTTTTTTTTTTTTGGCTGGAAATCACAGCAGGTCCGGCCGCATCTGTGTAGAGAGAACAAGCCAATGTCGACTCGAGTCTGGATGACCCTGCATCAGGTGGGGTTACATGTAGCGTGACATGAACCCAAGATCTCGGTTGAGGCCGTCCTCATGGGTGCGGAACGGAGCGGAGAAACTACGCCATGTTCTTCGCAGCCTTCAACATGTCATCGATGACGACGAACACCTCGCTAAGGCCATCCCCACGCCTCCACTACTCGCTTTCAAACAGCCGCCTAACCTCAAACAGACCATCGTTCGCAGCAAATTACCCAGCTTTCAGGAGAACAGCGACCACGACACCACACAACCCTGCCACAGCAACCTCTGCAAGACATGCCAGATCATCAACACAGATACCATCATCACACGTGAGGACACCACCCACCAGGTACATGGTACATACTCATGTGACTCGGCCAACGTTGTCTACCTCATACGTTGCAGGAAAGGATGCCCCGGAGCATGGTACATCGGCGAGACCATGCAGACACTGCGACAACGGATGAACGGACACCGCGCAACAATCACCAGGCAGGAGTGTTCCCTCCCAGTCGGGGAACACTTCAGCAGTCAAGGACATTCAGCCTCCGATCTTCGGGTAAGCATTCTCCAAGGTGGCCTTCGAGGCACACGACAACGCAAAATCGTCGAGCAGAAACTGATAGCCAAGTTCCGCACCCATGAGGACGGCCTGCATGTAGGATCTCAATTGGGTGTTTGTCCCATTTTGCAAATTCTTGTTGTGTTAGCGGTCCCCACACCTCACTGCCATAGAGTGCAATTGGTTCAATTACTGATTTGAAAATTTTGAGCCAAATGCTAATTGGGATTTCTATTTGGATTGTAGTCAGAGCTAGCTTCGGAGAGAGAGAGCTTCTGAGCGAAAGAGAGAGAGCTGTGGGTGTGGTTCCTTCTTATAGTTCATTTAGTCACCTGGCCCCATGCTGGGCCTCCCCCAACCAGTTTTGGTTGTTGGTTTGCTGAACTGTCCGACATTCACACCTCATCAACGTGTAATTCAATCACCGGAGGTGTACAGAGTTGTGAGATCGAAGATAACTCCTTATTTCCTCTCCCGCTTTCTGTAACGCATATTCAATGTGATTTCTATTACTATTGATAGGCGGTTGGCTGATTGACTTGTGTATCTTCCATTCATGTCAGGAAGTCGATCGTGACCTCCATTGTTTCAGTTAAACTCAGAGCATTGTCCAGATGTTAATTTTTCCCATCGAAACCAATCATGATTCAAGGCCTCACAGTTCAGTGTCAATGTCCTTTTCAGAGTTAATCATGAGTCAAAGCTTTTCATTGTCCAGTATCAATGTGTTCTCCAAGAACTGCAGACTTTGATGACTGGCACCTTTTCTGTGCCTCGAAGTTTAACCGTTTCATGCCCTTACCACTGGGCCAAACAGGCTTTCAGCATTTTGAAATCTACAACACTAAATATCAAATTCCTCTTTCATTTAATGACTAAAATAAAATAATTATGAGGTGCATTAACAAAAGAAATGTGCAGGTTACTTTCTTCAAAATAACTGTCAAAATCTCAAGTATTTTGCTTACATAAATCCTATTAGAATATGTTGCTGCATGAATCATTTGACAAGAAATAAATGCTGCAATTGCAGTAGCTAACATTATAGTTTCTGTTTATATAAATCATAAAAATGGACAACTAGATGCAAGGAAAAACCCTTGTCCTATTCAATTTATTCTGATTCAAGGTTTGTATTCAATACTGATGTTCCAGGGAAATGACCCTATCTCTGTTCCTTTCTCGTCCCCAGCCTGTCCTCTTTCTGTTCCCTCTAGTCAAAAGCAAGCTCTTATAAGTCAAGCTTTTACCAGCCTCCTTTTTTCATATAAACGATAGTTTCCATAAAAGTGCACCTTTACTGTCTAGTATCTAGTTAAACGATAGTGACCTGTGGATCATAACTTGGAACCCTTGTCCTGTGTACCAGCGAGTGAAATCTTGCACATGCTCTCCTGTGCATTCTCTTCTCTTTGTGGAAGGCAGACTGAGAAGCTCTTTCAAGAGTCACGGTATGATTATAAAGCAACAAGCAACTTTATTTTACACAATGTACATGACCGAACAGAGTACTGATTTCACAGTGGGTTTCATCAATTTTTTACTGCTCCTTGTTCCATGAAAGCAACAAGAATGGATCTCTGCCACTGTTTTGGTGAAAAATGACTTTCAAGCTAGCTAAAGCAAAACTAATTGATGCTGTATTTAGGTCACAAGCAACATAGTTATATTTTGGATTCAGAGACACCAGACTGGAGTATTGTTGTTAAATACTGACAGATTTAATTAACCTGCAATGAGTCTTCTACTGACGTTGAAAACAAAGGAGACTATCTATGTTGATGGCTAAAGACATTTTCTCAACAATATGACCATTTAAGATAACCAACCCCCTGGGTCAGTACAGTAACATGAAAAAATAAACAGTCTTATGGCTGCCCTGTCTCACTTTGGGTAGCTCATTAACACTTTATAATCACTCTAGTTCCATGTCTGCGGGTTAATGTTTAATCAAAAAATGTTGCATTTCCCTGGGAATTAACTCTTTCTAAGCTGCATCTAACCTTACAACAATATCATAAATTAAAATAAAATCTCCTACAAGCATTACAAGTAAAGGTGCCCAAATTATACACCTGGCATTTATCAATGTTGTTGGTAAAAACATCAAAAAGTGGAAAAGCTAGACTGTTGAGTCAAGAAGCAACCTTGCACCAGTTCCATGAATTTGTATCCTTCATCAACCTTCAGAAGGTTGTGGGTTCAAGTCCCACTCCAGAGACTTGAGCACATAAATCTAGGCTGACACTCCAGTGCAGTACTGAGGGGGGTGCCGTCTTTCGGATGAGACGTTAAACCGAGGCCCCGTCTGCCCCCTCAGGTGGACGTAAAAGATCCCATGGCACTATTTTGAAGAAGAGCAGGGACGTTATCCCCGGTGTCCTGGCCAATATTTATCCCTCAATCAGCGTACCAAAAAACAGATTATCTGGTCATTATCACATTGCTGTTTGTGGGACCTTGCTGTGCGCAAATTGGCTTCCGCGTTTCCCACATTACAACAGTGACGACACTTCAAAAGTACTTTATTGGCTGTAAAGTGCTTTGAGACATCCGGTGGTCATGAAAGGTGCTGTAAAAATCCAAGTCTTTCTTTCTTTCTATCACCCTGGTGTTCTATGGCAGGTTTCCTATCCCTGTTGTCAAAGAGTTCAACCTGAATTAACTTGGACAGCCTCTCCTCTGAGGAGGTGACTGCCATTTCATTGACTGTCAGAGTGCTGATCAGCATTGCAACAGCTGCTTATTCACTTTGACCATTCTTAATACTGGTTTCCCTCTTGCTGCCGTTACGACAGTGTAGGTTTTTCCATTTTTATGAAAAGCAGAGGTGGTCTTGTAGATCTTTGGTGCCTGGATATGGACGGAGGGGCCGATATTCACCAATTTCCCCCTTTTCTCTCATTCTGCTTTTGTGAAAGTGTTGAATTGTAATGGGGTATGGTAGCAGACCACTTAGTGTCTTTAGTGCTTTTATAAATAAAAACAGGCAGGCACAGCCGGATGTCATTTGGTGCCCTTTGACCACATTTACATTTAGTAGTACAAACCCCAAATTTTGCCCCATTCCCTTTCAGTGATTTTATTCTGTTCCTGGCACAACTCCTTGGTATATTGCTGTGTTTGGCATGTACGGCCTATTGCACACTTTAGATGTAATTCTAATTAATATGGACCTTTTCGAACTTGTGTGAGATCCAAGAAGTAAATGCTTTACATAACATGTGCATGCCTGTGTGTGAGAGAAAGTGCTTGCATCCATGTGTACCAGTTGTCTGCTGCTCAGCACCTTTAAATTGTCCAAGTGAATGAAAGGCTTATAAGGCATGTTGACTAAATTATTTCCTAGTGGTCAACTGTAAACTAACTACATATATAAAGCTGTCTGTCTCTCTGTCTCTCTGTCTGTCCGGCTATACAAACAAAAGTTATAGAGCGTACCTACACATATGTTATATCAAAAGAAAGCTTATCATTAGGGGACTCTCATAGGCATATGTACTTTTTGGTCAGACAAAAATTGTGCCGACGGTATACAAAAAACGTTCAAAATTCCGCTCATTATCCGCTCATTAGCATCAAGTGACGTGAAGGTTGACCAATCGTACAGTCGAGCGACCCGACGGTCGACCAATCGCTGCGTCACGGGGGGCGGGTTCATCGCGTATGCGGTCGGGCCATCCTAGAGTCGAGTGACGTGACGATTGACCAATCCTACAGTTCAGTGACCTGACGGTTGACCAATCGGTGCGTGTGTGGGCGGGCCTAATGCTTCTGAGTTGAGGTGAGTGGCCGCCATCTTGATTCCAAACTCTTCATTTCTTTTTCCCACTTTCTGCGTGTTTCTTTTCAAATCTAGATTTCCAGCAAAAAAAAAGTTGCTTTTAAAACACACATTGTTTTTTAAAAAAGTTAATTAATTTGTAAATCTTTTCTCTAACCTCTATAATTTTCGTACCTTTCACCGTTTTTGCAGGCCTCGAAGCCTGGGCCTCTGTAGCCCAGCCACGCCCGAGCTACGCACCTCCCATCCCGCTCAACAAGCAGCCCGCGATCGCCGCCATCTTTCTAAAGGCTGGCGGCACGGGACTGAGGCGA
>NC_140994.1:75207218-75232218 GCF_052327205.1 Somniosus microcephalus | reverse complement strand
TATAAATGTGGGCAGAGCACCCGCTGCCTGTCCTCTGCCAGAGTAGTTCTGGATTTGATCACAAAGACGCGCACAACTGTAGTCCAGGGGACCCATGCTTTCATTGTCTCTGTGTACCTATGGCAAAGTGCTGACCTTACTCTAATGAATGTCTTATGGATTAAGAGCTCTTCTGGTAACTACATGTAACAGCACCCAAAATATGATCATGAAGATTTCCTCCGTTTGATCTTTCAAAAATATTGTAAACACATTGGGGCAGATTTTCTTCTCTCATGTTTGGACGTTAAATAATCGCCCAGGCAGAGCGCATCAAGGAAAAGCAGTGGTAGCATTGCACACCCGTCCTGCTGATTTTCCATCCATTAACGTTATGGGTTTGAGATCCTCTCCACCTGATTTTCCTCAATGCACTCCAACTCATCTGCCAGCTTAAAGCTCCTCAGTGCACCAGCTTGAGACTTGCCACAGACCTGAGAGAGCCTGCCAAACATGCTCCCTCAGACCCAGCTGTAGGCCTCCCAATTACGGGGGTGAGTGCTAAAGGCAGTATGTGCTCATCTCCAGCAATTCTGTTGGAAGCTTCTGCTGAGTTCAGTGATGTGGCGTTGCCTACTTTAAGAGAATCTGCCATTTATATGAGCTCCTGTATGGTCGAGCAGGGCAGGTGTCCAGTGTAACACCAGTACCAGGTGACAAATTTTTTTTTTAGTACTCCTAGAAAATGGAGAATAGGGTGAATGGGCATGCAGGTAATTAACATACTGTGGCAGAACCACTGAATGACTCTGGCTAACTGTATATAATTCTCTTTAACGATGTTCTAACACCAGCCTAAACCTGTACCATTGTGTTAGGCATTACTGTGTTTTGTATATAGAATTTGCATGTATGGGGTGTGCCCCTTTAAGAGCGCAGGAAAACGCGGGCAAACGCGATGACGTCAAGTCGCAAACCACAGGACTGCCCAGTCAGTCCTCGTGGCATCTCCTTTGAGTAAAGACCTGTTTGATTGTTCTCTTGTGTCAATCTCCGTTATTCATAGGAATTCGTTAATTCCTACATTGGTGACCCCGTTTTTGTGAACGTTTTCACAAAAGAAGAGCACAGCATGGAAGCAAACACCGTTTCGCTAAAGCTACCGCAGTTCTGGGAGCAGCAGGCGCCCTCGTGGTTTATTCAGGTCGAGGCCCAGTTCGCCCTGAGGAACATCGATGTGGATCAGACCAAGTATCTTTACGTGGTCCCCGCACTCGACAGCTCTACCGCCTCTCGGATTGTCAGCCTCCTCGAAAACCCCCCTACGGAGCGCAAGTATGAAACCCTCAAAGCGCGGTTACTGCAGGTTTTCGGGCTCACAAAATCGGAGTGCGCCTGTCGATTACTCGCTATGCCCAGGCTCGGGACTCCAAGCCTTCAGAGTTGATGAGCCAAATGCTCACACTCCTGGGCTCAGAACGGGAATGTTTCCTATTCCGTGAGATTTTCCTCAGCCAACTGCCTGAACAGGTACAAGCTGCCCTGGCCAGATCTGAAACTGAAGACTGCGCAACACTCGCTGCGGAGGCTGACAAAATTTTCACTGTAACTCGGCAGCACAGCGCCGCCACGGGGCACCCATCCCCTGCAGACACCGCCCCAGCTCGTCCGCCTGCTGGGCTGTGTTTCTACCACGCGCAGTTCGGCGCGAAAGCGAAGCGTTGCCACCCTCCCTGCAGTTTTCCCCCAAAAAAACAACGACTGACACTGCGACCACCGAGGAATGGGTCTAACGGGCACCCCGCGGCCGCGATGGCGATCGGCAACGCGGGAAAATTGCTCTTTATCACTGATACTCTCTGGTCGTTGGTTTCTGTGAAACACCGGAGCGCAGTGCAGCGTTTTACCCGCGTCCGCCCTCGATGTGCAGACGGGGAATCACGGCCCTGCCCTTGAAGCGGCCAATGGCGGAACAATTCAGACCTTCGGCAGACGGCGAGTGGAGTTGTGCCTCAGGGGGCAACGTTTTCACTCGGAGTTTGTTACGGCCAAAGTTTCCCAGCCCCTCCTCGGCGCGGATTTCCTGTGCGCCAACAGCCCCCTGGTCGACGTTCGGAACCGGCGGCTGATCAACACAGCAACTTTTAATTCTCTTCCGTGTTACCGCAGTAACACGACATCACGCACCGTCTCCTGTGCTTTCCCGACTCCTGATGAGTTCGCTCGCCTGCTCAGCGAATTCCCCGACCTGACAAGACCCACGTTCTCCTCCACAGCCACGAAACATGGTGTGGAACACGATATCACCACCAACGGCCCCCCGGTCTACGCGCGGGCCCGGCGCCTAGAACCTGGCAAGCTGGCGGTCGCAAAGGCGGAGTTTGCAACCATGGAACGGTTAGGGATTATTCGCCGGTTGAATAACCCCTGGTCTTCACTCCTCCATATCGTCCCGAAGCCTGGCGGCGGATGGCGGCCGCCTGGCGGCGGATGGCGGCCATACGGCGACTATCGACGACTAAATGACGCCACCACTCCTGATCGGTACCCGATCCCCCATATCCAGGATTTCTCTGCCCATTTGGCAGGGAACACCGTGTTCTCAAAAGTCGACCTTGTCCGGGGCTACCACCAGGTCCCAGTTCATCAACAAGACGTCCAGAAGACCGCAGTCATCACCCCATTCGGCCTCTTCGAGTTTTTACGGATGCCGTTTGGGTTAAAGAACGCCGCCCAGGCTTTCCAACGCCTGATGGACTCCGTGCTGCGGGACCTCAAGTTCCTCTTCGTCTACCTGGACGATATTCTAATTGCCAGTCCTACTAAGGAAGAACATACCTGTCACCTACGCACCCTTTTTCGACACCTCAGCCAACACGGCCTGATTATCAACCTGGCCAAGTGTCAGTTTGGCCTGCACCAAATTGACTTCCTGGGGCATCGCATCACCTCAGAGAGAGCAGTTCCTTTACCTTCGAAGGTACATAAGAACATAAGAAGTAGGAGCAGCAGTAGGCCATACGGCCCCTCGGGCCTGCTCCGCCATGCAATAGGATCATGGCTGATCCGAACCTAGACTCACGTCCACTTCCCTGCCCGCTCCCCCGTAACCCCTAATTCCCTTATCAGCTAGGAAACTGTCTATCTCCATTTTAAATTTATTTAATGTCGCAGCTTCCACAGCTCTCTGGGGTAGCAAATTCCATAGATTTACTACCCTCTGAGTGAAGAAGTTTCTCCTCATCTCAGTTTTGAAAGGGCAGCCCCTTATTCTAAGATTATGCCCCCTAGTTCTAGTCTCACCCATCAGTGGAAACATCCTCACCACATCCACCCGATCAAGCCCCCTCACAATCTTATATGTTTCAATAAGATCGCCTCTCATTCTTCTGAATTCCAATGAGTAGAGGCCCAACCTACTCAACCTTTCCTCATAAGTCAACCCTCTCATCTCCGGAATCAACCGAGTGAACCTTCTCTGAACTGCCTCGAGATCAAGTATATCTTTTCTTAAATATGGAAACCAAAACTGTACGCAGTATTCCAGGTGTGGCCTCACCAGTACCCTGTATAACTGAAGCAAGACTTCCCTGCTTTTATACTCCATCCCCCTTCCAATAAAAGCCAAGATTCCATTGGCCTTCCTGATCACCTGCTGTACCTGCATACTAACCTTCTGTGTTTCATGCACCAGGACCCCCAGATCCCTTTGTACTGTAGCACTTTGCAGTTTCTCTCCATTTAGATAATAACTTGCTCTTTGATTTTTTCTGCCAAAGTGCATAACCTCACACTTTCCAGCATTATATTCCATCTGCCAAATTGCTGCCCACTCACTTAGCCTGTCTATGTCCTTTTGCAGGTTTTTTATGTCCTCCTCACTCACTGCTTTCCCTCCCATCTTTGTATCGTCAGCAAACTTGGATATGTTGCACTTGGTAGAGGCGGTGACATCCTTTCCACGCCCGCAGAACATAAAGGCCCTGCAGGAATTCCTAGGCATGGTAAATTTTTACCACCGTTTCGTGCCTAAGGCGGCACTCCTCATGCAGCCCCTGTACGAGGCCCTCAAGGGCAAGACTGGCAAGAACCCGGTAGACTGGACGGATGACATGGCCTGAGCGTTCGCCAACACCAAAAGCGCCTTAGCCAACGCGACTATGCTGGCGCACCCGCTGCCAGGAGCCACCATTGCCCTCACCACCGACGCGTCGGACTACCACTCCCACCCTCCCATGGTTTTTCACACATCCTGACCATGGTTGACCGCACCACCAGATGGCCGGAGGCGGTCCCCCTGTCATCCACTACTTCGGCGGACATGGCCAGGGCGTTCATTTCCTCCTGGATCGCCCGTTTCAGAGTACCCGCCGATATTTCGTCAGACAGGGGACTGCAGTTTTCCTCCGAACTCTGGAATGCAGTGGCCCAAGGACTCGGTGTCAAGTTACACCGCACCACAGCCTACCACCCACAGGCGAATGGCCTCTGCGAACGCTTCCACCAGTCAATGACGGCCGCCCTAACAGCCAGCCTCCAGGATGTTGGATGGGCAGACAAGCTACCATGGGTCTTGTTGGGCTTTCGCACGGCCCCCAAAGAAGACCTTCACTCCATCAGTGGAGCTTGTGTATGGTCAGCCGCTGTGGGTCCCAGGGGACTTCCTACCAACGTCGACGGAGCAATGGTCCGCGTCTGCCCAGCTTGCTAGTCACCAAGAGGCGGCCAGATGTTTCGCACCGGTGCCCACTTCGCACCACGGGCCGCAGAGGTCACACGTTCCTACGAAGCTTCACAAGGCTGAATACGTTTTTATTCGCCATGACGCAATAGGGATCCGCTCAAGGCCCCATATACCGGTCCCTTCCGCGTGTTGGAAGCAGGGGACAAATCCTTCACGGTAGATGTCGGTAGTAAACCAGACCACATTTCGGTCGACCGTTTAAAGCCAGCACATTTGGACCTCGACCGCCCCGCCGAGACAGCACAACCGCCGAGACGGGGTCGGCCACCCGTCGTCGTTACGGCAGACCAAGTGCGACCGCTCACCAGACCGCCAGCCACCCAGCAGCCTCTGCCTCGAGAGTACAGGAGTCGTCCTGACAGGCTTGTCAGACCCCCTCACCGTTTGACTTTGTCCGTTAAAGCGAATTCTGCGGGGACGCATGTGGCAGAACCATTGAATGACTCTGGCTATCTGTATATAATCCTCTTTTAACGATGTTCTAACACCAGCCTAATCCTGTACCATTGTGTTAGGCATTACTGTGTTTTGTATATAGAGTTCGCATGTATGGGGCATGGCCCCTTTAAGAGCGCGGGAAAACGTGGGCAAACGCGATGATGTCACGTCGCAAACCACGAGACTGCCCAGTCAGTCCTCGTGGCATCTCCTTTTGAGTAAAGACCTGTTTGATTGTTCTCTTGTGTCGATCTCTGTTACTTGTCGGAATTCATTAATTCCTACAATATCACTTTATTCCACTGAATTTTGAAAATCCCTACATTTAATATAAGATACTAGGGGGGAGAAAGTCGGGATAGCCCCGTTTGGGGCACTTGGGGAAAAATTGAGTCGCGCGCCCCAAAAAATTTAGCACCCTCGCAGCCAAAATTGAATGGTAGCACACCAAGAGGAAAGCAGGGTGCTACTGGAGGTGCCCTGCCTCCCTCTTAGGGCGCTGCGAGGGAATATCGCGGCGCTATGTGCCACGGTACTGCAGGCCTTCCTCCCCTTCTTAAAGGTGAAGGGTCTTGCGCAGCGCAACCCGGAGCCCAGCTGGGCCACCGGGGATCAGAGTGCCTGCAAAAGAGCCCGGCACTCAAGAGCAGTGCCGGGCTCACGGAGCGCAGCCGGCACTCCGTGGGGGGGCTGCACAGAAGGCCGGGGACGGCAAAGCAGGCAGGTGCTGGCAGGCAGCCAGCAACAAAAATGGCTGCCCGCCACCTCCCCTTTAACTAGCACCGCCCTGGCCACAGGTAGGCCCCCCTGACCCCGTCGGACATAACGTCCGGCGGTAAGTCGGGTGGCGCCACCGAAGATCACGGCCGGGGTGCGAGCGGGGCACTGCACATGGCGATGCCGTCATCGTCGGCGGCGCAGTGTCATGAGGCGCTAATGGTTACCACCGCCGCTAACCTCCCGCTAAATTTCATGGGAGGCGCTGGCGGCGCTACGCCCGGGCGCTAGTTGCTTTGTGCCCCCTGTTAGCGCCCTGAGGGTGCTAACGGGAGGCACAAAGCAACCGAATTTTTCCCCCTAAAAGTTAAAAAATTAGCGCCAGGCACAAATCATTCTCTCCTCCCATGAAATGCAGTTTTAGCACTCCAAGAGGGAAGTGGAGCACTAAATCAAGCGCTAACCACTTCTCTTAGGGCGCTAAAGTGTGTGAGAGGGGCGGTAGCAACAGAGTGCTTAAGAAAGTGCAGTGCAGTGCAGTGCTATCGGCATCAGAGGCTCCTTCCCTCACTTAAAGGGAAGGGCCAGTGATGGTTTACAACATTCTTCTTCTTAGTTCTGTGGGGCCAGGGGACCTGCGCGACTTCCATTACAGCCCCAGTCACTCTCAGAGAGTGGAGGGCTTAGGCATCGCGCAGCAATGAGGTTTCAAAAACTTTCAGCAGGCACCAGGCTGGTGCAAAGAATAAAGTTTGGCCTATCTGACCACCACTGCCTTTAATTATCGCTCCCCAAGTGGCCAGCCGAGGTGACAACGCCTCCAGCTGCTGCCGTTGTCTACGCCCGGCGATGCAGCAGGGGGCGGTATCGAATTTCACATCCGGGGTGGTAACGGTGCGCTGCGTACTTGATGATATCACGATCTACAGGGCGCTAGAGACCGAGGCGGTAAGTGTTAGCGCCAGTGCAAAACCGCCAGGGAAGCTCGCAGGCGTCGCTGAATTCGCCACGCCCGGTCGGTAAGCCCTCAGTGCCCTGTTACCGCCTCCCGCAGGCACTAACAGAAGATGCAAAGCAGCCGAATTTCGAGCCCTAGTTCTCATCACTTCTTCTTAACAGTCTTTTATGCTTTAGAACCAAGTTGGAGGTTCCAGCACAGACCAAAGCTTCTGTAAAGACGTCTATATACGTGACATGTTGTTGTTGGAACAGAATTGCATCATGAATATATATCATGGGCCTCGGGGTTTATCTCTGCTCCTTTATGAACTAGTAAGAAGTGAAGAAGTGAGAGTATTGTCCACTGTCCACTGCTCCCATTTATGATAGCACTGTGGGCAATGAGTCTACAGCAAATGCCTGGTCCCAGATTGTGTCTGACCAGTAATTTTTCAGAATAAAACATAAAGACAAGGGATAACTGAGTGCAGTGACTGAATTACTGCGAGCAGGGACAGAGAGAATTGGAAAGTGGATGGATAAATAGTGTGATAGCAAAATACTGCAGATGTTGGAAATCCGAAATAACAACAGAAAATGCTGGAAAAACTCAGCAGGTCAGGCAACATCCGTGGAGAGAAATTTGAGTTGACGTTTCGGGTTGGACCCTTCTTCAAAACTGGAAAGAAAAGAAACTAGATCGGAGGCAGGGCTGCGATCGGACAAAAGAATAAAAGAAACAAAAGAAGTAAAAGAGATTAGAAGCTAGACGAGATGGTAATAGGCTGGGATTAGGTGTAAAGTGTACTGGCAGGGCAAAAGATAGCTGCCAGGTGTGAGAGAGAAACAAAAGGAAAAGTGGGGGGGAAAAGGAGTGGAACAATTACAAGAGAAAATGAAATGGGGGCCGACCTTATGATCTGAAATTGTTGAACTCGATATTGAGTCCGGAAGGCTGCAGACTGCCTAATCGGAAGATGAGGTGCTGTTCCTCGAGTTTACGTTGAGCTTCCGTGGAACAATACAAGAGGCCAAGGACGGTGAGGTCCGAGTGGGAATGGAGCGGTGAATTAAAATGACAGGCGACCGGAAGCTCCTATACCTCCCCCCTTCCCACTGTCCAGGGCCCCAAACACCCCTTCCAGGTGAAACAGCGATTTACTTGTACTTCTCGCAATCTAGTATACTGTATTCGCTGCTCACGATGCGGTCTCCTCTACATTGGGGAGACCAAACGCAGATTGGGTGACCGCTTTGCGGAACACCTCCGTTCAGTCCGTAAGGGTGACCCCGAGCTTCCGGTCGCCTGTCATTTTAATTCACCGCTCCATTCCCACTCGGACCTCACCGTCCTTGGCCTCTTGTATTGTTCCACGGAAGCTCAACGTAAACTCGAGGAACAGCACTTCATCTTCCGATTAGGCAGTCTGCAGCCTTCCGGACTCAATATCGAGTTCAACAATTTCAGATCATAAGGTCGGCCCCCATTTCATTTTCTCTTGTAATTGTTCCACTCCTTTCCCCCCCCCCCTCCCTTTCCTTTTGTTTCTCTCTCACACCTGGCAGCTATCTTTTGCCCTGCCAGTACACTTTACACCTAATCCCAGCCTGTTACCATCTCGTCTAGCTTCTAATCTCTTTTACCTCTTTTGTTTCTTTTATTCTTTTGTCCGATCGCAGCCCTGCCTCCGATCTAGCTTCTTTTCTTTCCAGTTTTGAAGAAGGGTCCAACCCGAAATGTCAACTCAAATTTCTCTCCACGGATGTTGCCTGACCTGCTGAGTTTTTCCAGCATTTTCTGTGGATAAATAGTGTGCTATATTCAGTGCTGCAAAGGCCAAATCAGTACCTCTATCAAGAAAATGGAGTGCAATGTTGACCACCCATCTCTAATCTATTATGTGTTGTACGGCACATTCAGTTAAAAACTTTCATCTTCTTAGCTTAGTTATCGCATCTAATCTACATGGACTAAATAAGTGATAGACGCACTGTAAAAGCTGGTAGAAACTGGGGGCTCGATTTTACCAGGCCTGAGGAGGCGGCTGTGGAGGCGTGAGTTGTCAAAATCACAAAAAATGGCGGCCGGGCCCGATCCCGCCTCCGCACAATTTTCCCAGAATTGAGGTTTCAGACCCCGTTTCCATCCCACCTCCAAGAGGCAGGATAGGCCCTTAAGGCCTTTAACAACCACTTAATTGCCTCTATAATCCCATTTTGAGAAGCCTTTCTGATTTTTAGACATTTCCCCCATCCTACATGCCTTCTCTGGAACACGCCAGGTAATCCTGGCGGCCTCACAAGTGGACTGCTTACTTACAGCTACAGCTGCAGCTCCACCATTAAAAAGGACTTTTCACGAATCATCATTTGCAGGTGGCAGAACTTTTTTGTCTCCGGTCTGGGGGAACTTCTAGCAGGCCTACTCATTGTTGTGGAAGTTTGGAACCTGACACCCATCTCCACTGTGACCTGCTGGGAAACCCCTCTCCCCACCTTGACTGAGCACTTCCTCAACTGAGGCATATACCAGAAGCATGGGAACCATTTGTTTCCTTTCCTCCTGGACATCAGATTTGGATGAAGACCAGCCGTGGCAGCAGCAGACCCATGAGCAACAGCAGCACCAACAGCAGCAGCAACAACAGGAGTGCCAAGCTGCTGCTCACCCACCTGAGGCTGCACAGGCCAGAAGGCGCCAGCACGCGACTACATTGCTGGCTGGGATGCAAGGGACGCACTCGTATTGGCCAGATTTGCTTGGCCTGCACAATCAAATACTTTTGCCTCGCACCTTCTTACCAGACCATCGACAATGGACAAGAACCTGCAGATTACTATTACTCTGACCACCATACCGACAATTACAAGTCGCCCTAAGCCCTCAATGTGGAAGTCACATTTGCGACATGACACAGGCTACAACTTCAACAGTTTGCCATCAAATTTGTTTATGATACCATGACAAGGATGGCTAGTCAAAAAACAATACATCACAACACCCAAGTGACTACCCTTGTGACTACTTGCGCTTTATCTTCCTCTTACGCGTGCTCCTACGTGGTACTTCCCCTGTGGCTTCAGCAGATGTGGTGGCCCCTTGCTCACTTTCTTGCTGCTCCTGTCTCGACACATTTGGCGGGCGTCCTCTGGGGTTGTGAACCTGTGAGGGCTCCGCATCAGTCTGCTGCTCCTGCGGCTGTGCAGAGGGCTGAGACGCCCATCTCAGTTGGGTGTGTACCCTGGTGGGGCTCTGACCAAGGGCTTTGCAGTGGCATGGTCGTGTGAGCGCTTGGAGAGGAGCTCCACTTCCTTGTTGTCTGCCACCAACATCCCTCTTATGGGTCAGCCCCACTTCAGAGCTAGCAAGTGGCTTGACAGCACCTTGCTGCACTGCAGGGGGGCCATGAGGATCCGTTTCTGCACTGGAAGTCCTACTCCAGAGGACTTCCATGAAGGTCTGGTTTGTATGCTCAATAGCTGGCCATCGCTCCTCAAGAAATGTTATTCTATTCTGAACACTGACCATGTTTTCAAGACCCTGGCGACTAAGCTCCTCCATGCCCGTAGCCATCCTCTCCTCTACCGTAGCCATCCTCTCCTCTATGGTAGCCAGCCTTACCACAGAGGTAGCCATCCTTTCCGCGGTGATATGTTCATGCGCTAATACCTCCACAAAGGCTCTGCTCATGTTCGCGATGGACTCTTCCATTCGCTCCACACTCGCAGCAACACTGGAGACAAAACAAGCCAGAGATGCCTGCACCTGTTCCTGGAGTTCCAGCACCGCTCTCCTTCTGGATGGACCCGGAGGCATAGGGTCGACATGCAGCTGAGCCGAGCTGGCAGAGTCCTGTGCCCTCCGACAAGGATTCTCCACTGCTGTCCCTGTCTCCACCATCTGCTGATGCTCACTTGTGAGCTATTATGCACCAGGTGACAACACTACTGTATCTCGCGAAGGTTCCACCGACGTGTGAGTGTCTGCGCTGGTGCTGGGTGCGCTGAATTCTGCTGACGCTGCGCCCTCAGCGTTTGCAGCTTCCTCTGAGGAGTCTGGAGGCTCAGGCTGTTCCTCCTGGACAGTGGGGACGGGGGCTTTCGATGGTCCTGTGGGGGAGTAAAGGAAAGAGTTAGAGATGTGAGGTCAAGGTTACATGCACATTGAATAATGCAGATGGTCATAAGTCAATCTGTTAGAGCATCAGAATCATTATCAGTGACTCATGCAATGTCAATGAGAGAGATGCCAAACTATTCTGTCACCAGCTTGCTGTGACGCGCCCGTCTGTCCGTCCCCCACTTGGGAATCATCCTCGATCTCGGCAATTTCCAGGGCTGCCTCCTCCCAGGGGGTGAGCTGGGCTACTGAGGGTGGCCCTCCTCCTGTCATGGCTCTTTCCCTCTTATTGTGAGCTCTCTTTTCCTGCAATGAGGGACACAAGTGGAGTTTGAGTGAGAATGAAGGAGTGAGTGTAGAGAATCCATAGCATAGATGCTTAGAAGGAGACAAAGGGCCCTCCCTGTGTGTTGAAAGTTGTTGTTGTTGCATCACAGTGATAGGGAGTGTGAGGGCTGCATGGTCGAATAGTCAAGTGAATGTGAACATAGAGAGAGAGGGAATGGGTAAGGGTGCAGGGATGTAAGTGTCAAGTGGGATGTGGAGGAAGAGGTTGGCAAAGCAGAGTGCTGGTGAGGAGAGGCGATGGGAATCAGATTGAGGGTGATGGGAAAGTCATACTCACTTTTCCTGTGCGGAGAAGGTCATGAAACCTCTTCCTGCATTGCAGCCAGGTTCTGCGGCTCATTGAGATGGAGTTGGCCTCCTGGGCCACTTGCAGCCACACAGCTTTAGTCTGCTGGGGTGGCTTTTTTCTCCTCGAGGAAGGGAAGAGCACCTCCTTATTGGATCTTGCTCCTTCCACCAGAGCTTGGAGGGAGGGCTCATCGAAGCGTGGAGCACACTTTGGCCTTCTGGTGGACATAGTCGATCAATGAAGCGATCAAAACAATGGCCATAAATTTTGCAGTCTCCAGAAGAAGCAAGGCTGCTTGCAGGCCTTAAATCCAGCAGCATTGATGACATCATCGGAGGCGACTTTCTGGATGAAAAGACTCATTGGGCCAGGGGTTCCCACACGCTGGAAATCAATTGCCCAATTAGGGGAAAATCGCACTTTTTCCCCACTTCACTTCGGAGTCGGGGTCCTGACACGAATGCCACCTGACACGCCCCAGCCCACCTGTAAAGTCTGTGGGTTGTGCAATTAATTACGACACAGACTTCAGGAGTAACATACAACAGGACTTTACTATTCGAACGTCAGGGCGAATCTGCCCTATAAATCATGCCACAGCACTTATATACCGGTGTGGTCACCGTCGGTATTACCGTATACAGAAGCCAAACAAGTAGTGCCACACCTAAAATAGTTCTCTTAAAGGTGAACGGTTACATACAATAGTCTCTTAAAGGTAGACGGTTACATACACTACAATCCTCCCTTTTTAGCTTACAACATACGTATTCCCCATTAAACATAACATATATTCAACTTCATGTAAAACAATTTACAGATATAGTCTCTGCAGAAAACAGTTCACAGGTTCAGTCTCTGTGGGAACAGTTCACAGATTCAGTCTCTGGTCTTGACTCGGTCCGAACAACATCTCTGTGGTATAGCCGGTTCACATTGCTAGCGTGACTCATCCAATAGTCTTTCCCTTGACGTAACAGCTTGAACTTCCGTCCTGCTGAACCAGCAGTGCTGACTTTTACAAACAGCTGGACTGCCTTCGTAATTTTTCCCTACTTTCCCATTAGAAGTAATAATGATTTAGATGGTTATCATCTTCGGCTTCGTCTTTTCCTCTTTTGCTTCTTGGAGACTCTCGGGGCTCCCTTAACAGCTGCCAACTGTAGCGCCACCATCTCCCTATGTTCTTTAGACTTTAAGTGCTTCATCCTGATTTCTGCACTTTGGGAGTTTTCATCACAAGCTGGGCAGACCAAGTCCTCGTAATATTCCGTGTCACTCAACAGGTCATTGTAATATTCGGTGTCATCCTGAGCTAGTCTAGCGAGAGGGCCTGCTACTTCTTCCTTACCCCACTGGACGTTAGCCGACGGTTGTTCCCTCCCTAGACATCTTTCCTGAAGAGACTTCTTTATGCGTTCATATTCATCCCACTCTTCCTGGGTTTCCTGCAAATCCTTCACTAATGGCTTCAATACTTCCCCTTCCATCGGAGATTGATTGATCGGGCTATTCAATCCTTCTACTGGAGCATCTGTTTCAACAGTCTGTTGTTCCCATTGATGTGATTCAGCGTACTTTTGGCATCCCAGTAAAATCCGTGTTGCACCCTCAGCTATATCCGTAACTTTTGATAGCTCCGAACTCCTTCCCTCTGAAGATTGAAGCTCGTGTTCAGATTGTTCCCATTGCAGAGTCTTGTCCCTCAACATATGAAGGAGTTGGCTGACCGTTAACTCTTCCGCGGGAACACTGTGAATCAGAGTCTTCTCCATTTCATCCACCTTTTCCTCCAATGCTTTCACCTTCTTTTCCTCTTGGACTTTGGCTTTCAGCGCTCGGAGAAGTTGTGCCATGATGCTATCTAGCTCTTGTGCCATGGTGCTCTCTAGCTCATGTCTTACAGTCTCTGTGTTTCTTACAGTTTCCTTTTCTTCCGCTGAAAGGATTCCCAGTTGAATCTGTTCTTCAAGTTGTTGAACCTCGGTCATTGCCGCCTCATTTGTCTTGGGTTTCCTTCAATAATTTTCTGAGTTCTTGGACATCTTGCCTTTCATGTTCTGCCATGTCTTTCACCTCTAATTTCTCCTCTATGGATGGAACTTCTACCGATGAGTCTGTCTTGGCCTTGAGCTCATCAAGAATTTCCTGCAGCCTTTGGACTTCTTGCTCATGTTCAACCTTTAGTTGCTCATATGCTTCTACTGAAACTAGCTTTTCGGAGGTTGCCGAGTTAACCCCCTCCAGAATTGTAGCCTGGGCCTGTTCATACTGTTCTTTCAACTTCTCACACTCTGCTTGTAAGGAGTCGTAGAGAAGAACTGGAATAAAATCCTGGCTTCCTGAAGATTCCTCTTCATTTGCTTCTTTCGCAATTTTCTGTTGGAGTTCAGCCAAGGCTGCTATGCTATCTGCCTCTCGAAGTCTCACTGCCATCAAATCTTCTTTATTCTTGCAGTCTATCTCAGCCATTTTCCCTTTACTTTCATTTAACTGAGTGAGTAGTCCCTTATTCTGGGCTGAGAGATATTGCATCTTCTCCTGTAGACCATTGCACTCCTTCTCTGCTCGACATAGCTGGTTACTGCTGATTTGGTTCTGTGTTTCAAGTTCCAACATCCTTTGCTTAGCTTCTTTCAGTTTCGCCCCTATAAGCTCCTCTTGCAACATGGCCACATTATTCTCATCAGGTGAAGAAGCGTTTCTCTTTTCTATGTCCAAGATTTTTTTCTGCATCTCTTTAAGTGCACACTGCGATTCAGCTTCTCTTAACCTTGCCTGCACTTGCTCCGTCTCCAATTGCAGAACAAAATCCTCAGTGTAGCGTGGTTTGCCTTTATGCTGTATCTCTAGATCATGCAAATATTCTAACTCCTGAACATCATAAGGGAGATGTGATTGGTAATTGGTCACGATGGCTCTATGGTCGCTCTCTGCTTGAGCTAGCTGCTTCTGTTGTCTTTCCAGATTCTCCCATTCGGTGTCATAGAACTTTTTCATTGTTTTCATCTCTTGTACGAGACGGTAACTCAATTGTTCTAATTGTTGTCGTAATTTGAAATAAGTTTGAGTCCGAGCTCGGTGTTCTTCCATCATGGATATGTCCGTAACTTGAACAGGCTCAGAATTTTCTGTCAAACTAGGTTGCCGTTGTTCGGTGGAGTTCTGTTCTGAAACTTTGTTCTTCTCTGGAGCATAAGCCTTTATGCGTGCCTTCGTTTTTCCAACCTTCGTCGGCAAGTCCATTTCAGCCTTGTCTTTCATATTTGGGTTGGTCTTATCGTCATCCGTTTCAGAATCTGAGCTGCTTGTCTGCACCGAGTCCTCACTCGTTATGGCTTTTAGATAGTGCCATTCCATGTCTATTTTCTTGATCCACTCCCGTCCTAGAAGTGGTGGTCCTCCCTCATGTACGTATAAGTTCATTCTTGGGTGTTCTTTACCCCTATCTCTCACTTTGACTCTTATCTTCCCCATGGGGTATACTTTATGCCCCGTGTATGTCTGCAATACGAACTTGGTATCTCCTAAGGGTATATGTGAGAATAGCCGGTGGTAATCCCTTCGATTTATGACTGATAGAGCTGATCCAGTGTCCAACTCCATTTTCACTTGGATTCCAGCTATTTTTAGCATGACCCAGATAGTTTGTAGGTCAGCTTCCTTACTCACATTGTGAATTCTCAGACTACCCAGCTCCTGGCCGTTTGGGTCTGAGTCTGAATTCTGTTCATCTGAACTCTTCTCAGCCACCTTGTGTACCTTGTTGTACCTTTCCTGTGATGGCTTCCTTTGGTTGTTGGTCCTTTGGTTGTTGGTCTTCTTCCCTGACCGGCATACCTTAGCTATGTGACCCAGTTTGCCACATTTCCTACATTCCTGGTTCTTAAACCAGCATTGGTTCTGGTCGTGTGTTGTCTTCCCACAACGATAGCATTTTGTTGTTGTCGAGGTAATTTGATCCACACTTAGTGCTGCTGTCTTTAGCTGCATTTCCGCAGTTCCCTGCGCTGCGGCTTCGTGCGATGCTGCAATAAGGACAGCTCTGTCAAGTGTAAGGTCGTTCTCTTCGAGTAGTCGCTTTTGCGTTCCTTCCTTTGCCAACCCGCACACGAACTTGTCTCGCAATGCCTCTGTCAGATTCCCTCCAAACTGGCAGTATTTCGCTAGTCTACGCAGTTCGACCAAGTATTCTGCGTTGCTTTCGTCTTTCCGTTGCGTTCTCGCATAGAATTTGAATCGTTCAGCCAACATCAACGGTGTAGGGTTCAAGTGGTCCTTCAGGACAGCCACAATATCATCGAAAGTCTGATCCGCCGGTTTAGCTGGTGCTAGTAGATGCTTCAAGAGCCTGTATGTCTTTGCGCCCATTGAGTTCAGCAAGGTTATAGCTTTGTCATCTTCTATTTTATTGGCCTCACAATAGATCTCAATGCGTTCCACGTACGTGGCCCAGTCTTCTACCTCGGAATTAAAATCGTTGATGTTACCACGCTTAGGCATCTCCCTCTCTTTGGGAACAACACAAGTATTTCTTTAAATTATTATTTCTTTTTTTTCTAAGATGGCGGTTTTCCCGCGAAAATGGCGGTTTCCCGCTCTTATCTTCTTTCCCCGCCCACTTCAATGGCGGTTTCCCGCTTCTGTCTTCTTCCCCGCCTAATGGCGGCTTCCCGCGTTTCTTCCCTGGCGGGAGGGGTACACTTTCCCCACGGGCGACGGCCGCTGGCTTTCAGGTTCACAGCCTGCGCGTCGGCTTCAAGGCTTTCCCTTTTTTTTTTAATTTTATGGCAGGGCGACCGGCTCTGGGTACCCCGTTGCCGGCGAACAGGTTCAGCCGCTGGGCTGGCTCTCGCACAGTTCCCCTTGCTCGGCTCTGTCTCTCCCGCTCGCTCGGCTCTACCGGCGCTGGGTACACCCCGTTGACGGAGGACAGTTCAGCCGCTGGACTGGCTCTCGCACAGTTCCCCTTGCTCGGTTCTGCCTCTCTCTCCCGCTCGCTCGGCTCTACCGGCGCTGGTTACACCCTGTTGACGGAGGACAGTTCAGCCGCTGGACTGGCTCTCGCGCAGTCTCTCTTGGTCGGCTCTGCCTCTCCCGCTCGCTCGGACCCCAATCGCGCCTCCCAGCCCTCTCGCAGTCCGGTGCTTCTCTCCCCGGCTGCGGCTGAGTTTCTCTCTTCCCGCGCCTACGCTCCCGGTCGCAGCGCTTCGTGGCTTCGGTCACCACCCGGCTTTTCCCGCCGGTCGCGGTCTCTCACGACGCCGTTGGACCTGACTTTTTGTCCGGCTCCTTTTCCCCCTCGACCGTGGTCGAGTGCCCAGCCCTTATCCTCCGGCTATTCTGTTCACTTTCCCTACTCACAGTCACCGTGGCAGAAGGGACAGTCAGTGCCTGTTGCTGATGGAAGTTTTTGTCGCTAAAGTCTTCCTCCTTTCTACTGCTGCAGCCTTGAGTTTTCTCCCAGCCGAATGACGAGGGCAGTTGCCTCTTTTCGACGCTCTTTCGTTGCTTTGAAATTATTGTTGCCGCAGGGTACGATCGGACTCGTCGCCACTGTAAAGTCTGTGGGTTGTGCAATTAATTACGACACAGACTTCAAGAGTAACATACAACAGGACTTTACTATTCGAAGGTCAAGGCGAATCTGCCCTATAAATCATGCCACAGCACTTATATACCGGTGTGGTCACCGTCGGTATTACCGTATACAGAAGCCAAACAAGTAGTGCCACACCTGAAATAGTTCTCTTAAAGGTGAACGGTTACATACAATAGTCTCTTAAAGGTAGACGGTTACATACACTACACCACCCACACTGGCAAAATCGAGCACTGGATGTTTCCAGAGAGCCCAATCCTACTTGACAGTATCACTGATCACTGGGGTGGAAATTTTGTCTTGGCCGGTTTTCAGGCTCAGAATCAGTGCTGGGCAGGCACTGCACATCCCAAGAGCGAGGCCCGAGGCCGGCCTGAAATTGGACCACAGGCCTGATTTCAATAAGGGGCCTGTCGCGCCTCCACAGGCAGCTCGCCTATTTTGGAAAGCCAATTTTGGGCTGCTTGCCTCACTGGCAGTAACTGCTGTGGAGGGAGCCGGGAGGAGAGTGCGACATGACCACTCGTGGCCGGCAGTAGTTGTCAGGAATGCTGTGGAGCTGGGAGGAGCAGTCTTGCTCCTGTCTACACGTGAATTTAAAGGAAAAATTTGATCTTACCGTTCTGGTGGTGGCTGTATCCATGCCTGGGAATCCGTGCAGGGCAGCCCAGTTTCCCTGAGGGGTCCTAACACAGGCGTCAGACCACTCATTATCTTATGCAAGGGGCCTAACACCTGTTTGAGGCGGTCTCCCAGATGCCTGAAAATTGTCCGATGCCATTATTCCGGCAAATATTTTTCCAGCGTTCTTGAGCACAGGGCATAACCCTGCAAAATGGATAATTTTTGCCCCCCCCCCCCCGTTTTCTGTACGGGAAACGGACGCAACAATGACAAATTTTAACCCACTGTGTTCTCCAAAGCGGATGGCGGTAATATTAAACTAACTCACCGGGCGGTAAATGATTCCAGTGCTTATGGGAGCAATTTTAACCTAACCCACCCATCGGGAAACTGACGGGATCGGGCGCAGCACTGGTTTTACACCCCGCCCGGTTTTAATCTCCATTGATGTAAACAGAGAGCAATATTGGGTGGGGTGGAAAATCGATATTCCGCTCGATTCCGACAGGAAGGTTAGGTTCAAATTTCCCCCTATATTTATCCAGTACTGGAATATTCTGACCATGCTTGGCAGCCTGCAGCAAGCAACCAACTCTTGGCCCTGAATTCAACCAAGTATTAGCAGCATGATCGTTCTCTCCACGCTGCAATCTACTTGCAGAAAGATTTGGCTTTGATAACGTAAGAAGTGATGTGTCTGGTTTTTAGTCCTCGACCAGACTGGAACTATTTGATGAGGGTTATTGAGGCTGAAGGCCTACCCTCTGCTTTTGCTAGAAATGCAAAATATACGACAGCTGCACCTCATTCAAAAGGTTCTGCACAAATGCTGTCAGTGACCCTTTCCCTGTTGTCCTCTCTCTCAGTCAGTTTTGGCACATACCTCTTCTAGGCATAACATTAAATCCATTGCTTGTTTAACCAATATTACTTGTTGAATTAGGAGGAGCCTGTTGTTTATTGATTCAGTATAATTTCTTTCTATGTCCCCAGCAGCTACCAGGAATTAATTTTGCATAAATCGTATCCTATCAAACATTTTGCTAATGATTTCACTCTACATTCAGCTGTATCTCTCTGATCCCAATCTCTCACTGAGCATTTCCTCTTGCTCTCCTCCAACCCTCTTTGGTGGGGCAGTGGAAATCTTGTTCCTTTCAAGTTATTCAAGGACAAAGGCCTGGATTTTCCTAGATCGCACTGCAAAAGAATTGAAAAAGCATTCAAAGGTCTAGAAAGTGCATTGCAGGTCTCAGTAAGGAGAAATAAAAAAAATTGCTTAAAAATCACTATAAGACACCAGAAATAGTGACTTTAGATTCAGCTGTGCCTAAAATTTCGGGTGTAAATTTATACCTGTTCAGAACTGCCATAAATGCAGGAAACCCACATTCTCTGGTCTTTTACATATGGTGGGGGGTGGGGGGCATAGCTTGTTAATCAGCCAAGTGGGATTTCAGCAGAAATAATTCGGAACCGATGCAAATGATCGAGAGAATTTGCACGTGGTGATGTTCCTGCGTAAAACCAGCGTAACAGTTATGCGTAGATTTCCTCTGAACAAAAATGCTGCAACTCCGCTCTTCTGCTGAAACGTTCCAGGAAATTCCATGCCAAAGTTTCTCAATGCCTCTTGCAAGTCTAACCAACCTTGGCCTAGAAATTCAGTATAGCCAGTTTTGGGCGGTAAAGTCGGGCGAGGCGCTAAAGTTTGCGACCGGCGCAAAGTCGAGGCCACTTCGCCGATATTCAGTAGCTTCGCCCTAAGAGTTTGCTCGAGCGCTAAAACTGGCGTTACACAACTACCTTTAGGCGCAAAGCCGGCGGTGCTGAGGGATAGCGCCGAGGCCGGGCGCAGCGCAGGTGCGGTCATTTCTTGATTGACAGCAGACACCGTGGCGCCGGGCAGCTCTTAAAGGGGGGAAGGGTCGACTTGGTCTGCTGCAACGGCCTGCACACTGCAGCCTTCCAGCTAGGCCTGAACACTGCTGGTGAGCAGAAGGAGCCATGGCAACGGTACAGAAGGCCCGTGAGCGTGCCCTGCGCTTCTCAGCCCATGACTTGAAGGTGATGGTGACGGCCTTGGAGAAGAGACAGCACATCTTGTTCCCGGACACTGGCAGGAAGCCTCACCACCAGCGTCTATAGGAAAGCCTGGAGGGAGGTCGCCCGCAGGGTGTCGGCCACCGGCGATGCCCCCAGGGACAATGTCCAATGCCGGAAGAAGTTCAGTGACCTGACCAGGATTGTCAGGGTGAGTACCCTTTCCAGTCTCCTCCTCATCCTTGCATGTACACCTGACATGATGGGCAAAGGGACCTGAAAGCCCTAATGGCCAGCCCTCAGCCAGCAGCTATGGGACAGTCATGAACATCAATTGCACATTCTGCACTTTACACCATGGGAGGCAGTGCACACCACATCAGGGCTACACACTGGCCAAGCTATTCCACCATGGGAGGCAGTGCACACCACATCAGGGCTACACACTGTCCAAGCTATTCCACCATGGGTCTCTCTCTCTTCCCCCCCCAGTCGCTCGCTCTCTCTCTTCCCCCCCAGTCGCTCTCTCTCTCTCTCTCTCTCCCCCCTCAGTCGCTCTCTCTCTCTCTCTCTCTCTCTCTTCCCCCCCCCCCCCAGTCGCTCTCTCTCTCTCTCTTCCCCCCCAGTCGCGCTCTCTCTCTCTTCCCCCCCAGTCGCTCTCTCTCTCTCTTCCCCCCCAGTCGCGCTCTCTCTCTCTCCCCCCCAGTCGCTCTCTCTCTCTCTCTTTCCCCCCCCCCCAGTCGCGCTCTCTCTCTCTCTTCCCCCCCCAGTCGCGCTCTCTCTCTCTTTCCCCCCCCCCCCCCCAGTCGCGCGCTCTCTCTCTTTCCCCCCCCAGGCGCTCTCTCTCTCTCTTCCCCCCCAGGCGCTCTCTCTCTCTCTCTTCCCCCCCAGGCGCGCGCTCTCTCTCTTCCCCCCCAGTCGCTCTCTCTCTCTCTTCCCCCCCCAGCGCTCTCTCTCTCTCTTTCCCCCCCCAGTCGCTCCTCTCTCGCTCTTCCCCCCCAGTCGCTCTCTCTCTCTCTCTCTCTTCCCCCCCAGTCGCTCGCTCTCTCTCTCCTCCCCCCCAGTCGCTCTCTCTCTCTCTCTTCCCCCCCAGTCGCTCTCTCTCTTTCCCCCCAGTCGCTTTCTCTCTTCCCCCCCCCCGCAGTCGCTCTCTCTCTCTCTTTCCCCCCCCAGTCGCACTCTCTCTCTCTCTCTTCCCCCCCGTCGCTCTCTCTCTCTCTTCCCCCCCCCCCAGTCGCTCTCTCTCTCTCTTCCCCCCCAGTCGCTCTCTCTCTCTCTTCCCCCCCCCCAGTCGCTCTCTCTCTTCCCTCCCCCCAGTCGCTCTCTCTCTCTCTTCCCCCCCAGTCGCTCTCTCTCTCTCTTCCCCCCCAGTCGCTCTCTCTCTCTCTTCCCCCCCCCAGTCGCTCTCTCTCTTCCCCCCAGTCGCTCTCTCTCTTCCCCCCAGTCGCTCTCACTCTTCCCCCCCAGTCGCTCTCTCTCTTCCCCCCAGTCGCTCTCTCTCTTCCCCCCAGTCGCTCTCTCTCTTCCCCCCAGTCGCTCTCTCTCTTCCCCCCCCGTCGCTCTCTCTCTTCCCCCCCGTCGCTCTCTCTCTTCCCCCCAGTCGCTCTCTCTCTTCCCCCCCAGTCGCTCTCTCTCTTCCCCCCCCAGTCGCTCTCTCTCTTCCCCCCCCAGTCGCTCTCTCTTCCCCCCCAGTCGCTCTCTCTTCCCCCCCAGTCGCTCTCTCTCTTCCCCCCAGTCGCTCTCTCTTCCCCCCAGTCGCTCTCTCTCTTCCCCCCCAGTCGCTCTCTCTCTTCCCCCCCAGTCGCTCTCTCTCTTCCCCCCCAGTCGCTCTCTCTCTTCCCCCCCAGTCGCTCTCTCTCTTCCCCCCCAGTCGCTCTCTCTCTTCCCCCCCAGTCGCTCTCTCTCTTCCCCCCAGTCGCTCTCTCTCTTCCCCCCCAGTCGCTCTCTCTCTTCCCCCCAGTCGCGCTCTCTCTTCCCCCCCCAGTCGCGCTCTCTCTTCCCCCCCAGTCGCTCTCTCTCTTCCCCCCCAGTCGCTCTCTCTCTTCCCCCCCAGTCGCTCTCTCTCTTCCCCCCAGTCGCTCTCTCTCTTCCCCCCCCAGTCGCTCTCTCTCTTCCCCCCCAGTCGCTCTCTCTCTTCCCCCCCAGTCGCTCTCTCTCTCTCTTCCCCCCAGTCGCTCTCTCTCTTCCCCCCCAGTCGCTCTCTCTCTTCCCCCCCAGTCGCTCTCTCTCTTCCCCCCCAGTCGCTCTCTCTCTTCCCCCCCAGTCGCTCTCTCTCTTCCCCCCCAGTCGCTCTCTCTCTTCCCCCCCAGTCGCTCTCTCTCTTCCCCCCAGTCGCTCTCTCCTCTTCCCCCCCCAGTCGCTCTCTCTCTTCCCCCCCAGTCGCTCTCTCTCTTCCCCCCCAGTCGCTCTCTCTCTTCCCCCCCAGTCGCTCTCTCTCTTCCCCCCCAGTCGCTCTCTCTCTTCCCCCCCAGTCGCGCGCTCTCTTCCCCCCAGTCGCGCTCTCTCTCTTCCCCCCCAGTCGCGCGCTCTCTTCCCCCCAGTCGCGCGCTCTCTTCCCCCCCCAGTCGCTCTCTCTCTTCCCCCCCAGTCGCTCTCTCTCTTCCCCCCCCAGTCGCTCTCTCTCTTCCCCCCCCAGTCGCTCTCTCTCTTCCCCCCCAGTCGCTCTCTCTCTTCCCCCCCAGTCGCTCTCTCTCTTCCCCCCCAGTCGCTCTCTCTCTTCCCCCCCAGTCGCTCTCTCTCTTCCCCCCCAGTCGCTCTCTCTCTTCCCCCCCAGTCGCTCTCTCTCTTCCCCCCCAGTCGCTCTCTCTCTCTTCCCCCCCAGTCGCTCTCTCTCTTCCCCCCCAGTCGCTCTCTCTTCCCCCCAGTCGCTCTCTCTCTCTCCCCCCCCAGTCGCTCTCTCTCTTCCCCCCCAGTCGCTCTCTCTCTTCCCCCCCAGTCGCTCTCTCTCTTCCCCCCCAGTCGCTCTCTCTCTTCCCCCCCAGTCGCTCTCTCTCTCCCCCCCAGTCGCTCTCTCTCTTCCCCCCCAGTCGCTCTCTCTCTTCCCCCCAGTCGCTCTCTCTCTTCCCCCCAGTCGCTCTCTCTCTCCCCCCCAGTCGCTCTCTCTCTTCCCCCCCAGTCGCTCTCTCTCTTCCCCCCCAGTCGCTCTCTCTCTTCCCCCCCCAGTCGCTCTCTCTCTTCCCCCCCCAGTCGCTCTCTCTCTTCCCCCCCAGTCGCTCTCTCTCTTCCCCCCAGTCGCTCTCTCTCTTTCCCCCCCAGTCGCTCTCTCTCTTCCCCCCCAGTCGCTCTCTCTCTTCCCCCCCCAGTCGCTCTCTCTCTTCCCCCCCCAGTCGCTCTCTCTCTTCCCCCCCCCCAGTCGCTCTCTCTCTTCCCCCCCCAGTCGCTCTCTCTCTTCCCCCCCAGTCGCTCTCTCTCTTCCCCCCCAGTCGCTCTCTCTCTTCCCCCCCCAGTCGCTCTCTCTCTTCCCCCCAGTCGCTCTCTCTCTTCCCCCCCAGTCGCTCTCTCTCTTCCCCCCCAGTCGCTCTCTCTTTTCCCCCCCAGTCGCTCTCTCTTTCCCCCCCAGTCGCTCTCTCTCTTTCCCCCCAGTCGCTCTCTCTTCTTCCCCCCCAGTCGCTCTCTCTCTTCCCCCCCAGTCGCTCTCTCTCTTCCCCCCCAGTCGCTCTCTCTCTTCCCCCCCCAGTCGCTCTCTCTCTTCCCCCCCAGTCGCTCTCTCTCTCTTCCTCTCCCCCCCCAGTCGCTCTCTCTCTTCCCCCCCCCAGTCGCTCTCTCTCTTCCCCCCCCCAGTCGCTCTCTCTCTTCCCCCCCCCAGTCGCTCTCTCTCTTCCCCCCCAGTCGCTCTCTCTCTTCCCCCCCAGTCGCTCTCTCTCTTCCCCCCCCAGTCGCTCTCTCTCTTCCCCCCCCAGTCGCTCTCTCTCTTCCCCCCCAGTCGCTCTCTCTCTTCCCCCCCAGTCGCTCTCTCTCTTCCCCCCCAGTCGCTCTCTCTCTTCCCCCCCAGTCGCTCTCTCTCTTCCCCCCCAGTCGCTCTCTCTCTTCCCCCCCAGTCGCTCTCTCTCTTCCCCCCCCAGTCGCTCTCTCTCTTCCCCCCCAGTTCGCTCTCTCTCTTCCCCCCCAGTCGCTCTCTCTCTTCCCCCCAGTCGCTCTCTCTCTTCCCCCCCAGTCGCTCTCTCTCTTCCCCCCCAGTCGCTCTCTCTCTTCCCCCCAGTCGCTCTCTCTCTTCCCCCCAGTCGCTCTCCTTCCCCCAGTCGCTCTCTCTCTTCCCCCCCAGTCGCTCTCTCTCTTCCCCCCCAGTCGCTCTCTCTCTTCCCCCCCAGTCGCTCTCTCTCTTCCCCCCCCAGTCGCTCTCTCTCTTCCCCCCCAGGTCGCTCTCTCTCTTCCCCCCCCAGTCGCTCTCTCTCTTCCCCCCCAGTCGCTCTCTCTCTTCCCCCCCCAGTCGCTCTCTCTCTTCCCCCCCAGTCGCTCTCTCTCTTCCCCCCCAGTCGCTCTCTCTCTTCCCCCCCAGTCGCTCTCTCTCTCTTCCCCCCCAGTCGCTCTCTCTCTTTCCCCCCCAGTCCGCTCTCTCTCTTTCCCCCCCAGTCGCTCTCTCTTCTTCCCCCCCAGTCGCTCTCTCTCTCTTCCCCCCCAGTCGCTCTCTCTCTTCCCCCCCAGTCGCTCTCTCTCTTCCCCCCCAGTCGCTCTCTCTCTTCCCCCCCAGTCGCTCTCTCTCTTCCCCCCCAGTCGCTCTCTCTCTTCCCCCCCAGTCGCTCTCTCTCTTCCCCCCCAGTCGCTCTCTCTCTTCCCCCCCAGTCGCTCTCTCTCTTCCCCCCCAGTCGCTCTCTCTCTTCCCCCCCAGTCGCTCTCTCTCTTCCCCCCAGTCGCTCTCTCTCTTCCCCCCCCCAGTCGCTCTCTCTCTTCCCCCCCCCAGTCGCTCTCTCTCTTCCCCCCCCAGTCGCTCTCTCTCTTCCCCCCCCAGTCGCTCTCTCTCTTCCCCCCCCAGTCGCTCTCTCTCTTTCCCCCCCAGTCGCCCCTCTCTTTCCCCCCCAGTCGCTCTCTCTCTTCCCCCCCAGTCGCTCTCTCTCTTCCCCCCCCAGTCGCTCTCTCTCTTCCCCCCCCAGTCGCTCTCTCTCTTCCCCCCCCAGTCGCTCTCTCTCTTCCCCCCCAGTCGCTCTCTCTCTTCCCCTCCCC